>NC_086321.1:208753757-209105007 GCF_036172605.1 Pelobates fuscus
ACAAGCCCAAATGCCTGGTATTAGACACGTGTACCTCACCTGATACAGGCACAAACCATACAGGCACACGTTCTACCTAATCGATAGCTGAAGTATATCTTGCATCTAACACACACAACATCTCCACATGCATTTTTTATTAACACTATTAGCATATTGTTAGTATGTTTAGCCAGAAGCATGTTTGCTTTTTCATTCGACTGACATGTTATTTCTCCTACTTTTAAAAAATGTGCAAATGTTGATTCTGTCATGCCGATGTCACATTTTATCATATCCTGCCTTGCACGCAGCTACTGTCGTGGCAATACAGGCTCATATGTACTCGCTTGCATACTAACCATAAAGATTGTCAGCCGTAGTACTCACCACAGTTGTCAATACATGCGAGACTTATTGTTTAACCAGCTAGCATTATTATATCAGTTTAGCATTCTCCGGTGGAGATTACACACTTGAATAGTCCACTACTATTAGGCTTAAACTACAATAGGCTCTATCAATAGATACTGTCTCAATGTGAAAAATGCCTAGGTGCATCAACTACAGGCTACAGTTAAAAAAAAAAAAAAAAAAAAACTTCACCGTATCAGCCTGATCATTTAGATAGCAAGGTACAACTGTCTTACTCGCGTTGTTATCGTTTACCCTCGCACTGACTAAACCTGATTATAGCGTAAATTTACATTTAAAATCAAAACCATACTGTCATAATTCTTGAAGCCTGAACATGTTGTAAAAATGTACCTACTAACCATCTAAACAATGTAAACCTTTTATTTTATTATTACAAAAAAGTGCAAGATTTACTGTTTACCCCTATGTTCCAACTGTTCGTAATGTGCTAGAGGACTGCCTTTGGGGTACCTCATAAGCAACTGTTATCATCATACGCACTACAAAAATAAAGAATTATAAAAAAAAAAAAAACCCCTTCCTCAGCGTAAATCTCCAGGTCTAAAAAATTGATGTTCCGTGTACTAAAATTACTAGTTAGTTGTATGCCCCAGGAATTCTGATTAATTTCTTCTAAAAAAATTTCCAAATCACTTTGGGAACCTCTCCATATAAAAAACAGGTCGTCAATATATCTCTTATAGGAGACCAGGTTCGTCCCCCACGATCCATGAGAGTAGATGGCTTCTTCTTCCCACCCTGACATAAATAAATTTGCGTAGCTAGGGGCGAACCTGGTCCCCATGGCCGTACCCTGTAGTTGCAAATAAAATTTTGAATTGAATAAAAAGTAATTATTTTCTAAAATCCACTTGATGCTGTCTACAATAAAAACAACATGTTCATTAGACAGTGTCTTCGATTTTTCTAAACATTTGCGTACTGTATCACAGCCTAAAATGTGAGGAATTGATGTATATAAAGCGGATACATCTGAAGTAACCAGGATATACCCTTCTGTCCACTGTACATTTTTTAAAGTTTTTATCATGTCTGTCGTGTCTTTCAAATATGAGGGCATATCTTTCACTATATTTTGCAGCCATATATCTACATATTTGGAAAGATTAGATGAAATAGAACCTATCCCAGACACAATCGGTCTTCCAGGGGGATAGTCTAGGTCTTTGTGCACTTTCGGTAGAGTGTAGAAAACGGGTATTCTCGGAGATTCTATTTTGATAAATTTATACTCTTTTTCATTTAAAATACCTTCTTCTTTTCCTCTGTCTAATAAAATGTCAAGAGATGATTTTATATCTGTCGTGGGGTCTTTCTTAAGTTCCATGTATATTCTTTTATCTCCTAATTGACGGCAACATTCTTTTAGATAGTCTGATGTATTTTGAATGACTATACTCCCTCCTTTATCCGCCGGTTTTATAATAATTTCTTTATTATTTCTCAATTGTTGTAATGCTCTATATTCTCTGGGATTTAATACTAATTTAAAACAAGTACTCACGTTCAATCACCCCAAAAGAGAAGTGCCAGAAACTTTTTTAAGTAATAATAAGAAAGGTTTTTATTCATGCGGGACATGTGTGGGTTGTAAATGTAGTGCAAATAGGACCCTTAAAGGAATTAATAAATTTAAAAGCAAACATTCTAAATACGAGTTTAATGTTAGGGATTTTATCACTTGTTTTAGCAAAAATATTATTTATTTGCTGATTTGCACCTGCGGATTGCAGTATGTAGGGAGAACGATCCGTCCGCTACACAAAAGGATTTACGAACATGTTAACAACATACGCAAGGGATTTGAGCTACATAGTGTGTCCGCACATTTCAAAAAATATCACAATAAAGATCCGAGCGGACTAACCTTTGTAGGGATACAAGAAGTTAAAAAATCCTGGCGAGGAGGTGACCATATACAGCACATAGGTAGAGAGGAAATGAAATGGGTCCATAAATTGGGAACCCTGGAACCAATGGGTCTCAACATTGAATTTGATCTTTTTAATTTTTTATAAAGGATTAATTTTTTATAAAAAATTTTTATAAAAGTTTTTTATGATGTTTCTGAACTTTACAATTACCTGTACTTCTTCTGTCTACTATGTTTTTAATCTATTTTACTCTATTAGTAGGATGTGGGACATTACAATATAGCTGCTACTACATCTGGTATGACATTTTCTATTTAATGGTATTATATATAAAATAACAATATATGTAGTTATTTTACATTTACTTGTATTAAGCTTGTGTTTATAATATTCTTGCATATTAAAATGTTTTAAATTTCCTATATAGGCAAGTGTGAAAGTGCTAGTATTACTAGCTTTTATATTTCTTCATTTTCTAAACTTAAAAGTGCCGTTTAGGCGATATGCCCAAAACAATAGAGACTGGACGTTTTTATTATAGAGTCATCAGGTGACCCAGAACCAATAGACTTTCCTCTTAAGAAATCCACGCCCAGAAAGATCGTCATAAAATCAACAGGACAGCAGGATCCAACATGTGATCTGAGGAAGCCAATCTGGCGAAACGCGTCATCACGCACGACGTCACCACGTGATCGCTCCGGAACCCGGAAGTATTGACTCGAGGTGGTAATATCTATCAACCGGCGGATACAAACAGCACATATCGTGACCGCTGGATGAGGAGAATCATTTGGACTGGTGACTTAGAAGCTATTTTTATACATTTTATCACTTTGTGTGAATTACCTTTTAAAATTCTTTTCAAATAAAGTGCTTCAGAAGGATTTGTCTGCTGTCCTGAATACTAAAGGTCTCTGAGTCCTGAGATAAGAGGACTTCTGCCATCATAGTTAGAGCAGACTTTTACTGCTCTACTTTTGTAAGTGTGAATATTTCCCCTTACATATACTTTGAGTTTTAAAGACATATTACCCTATGATCTCTGTCTTTTTGTGTTTGTTTTACATATTTGCATAGCCCTGAGGGGTGATCCACGCCAGTGGCGTTAAAATTGTGAGTGTGGATTTGCTACCCCATTTTTCTTCACGTGTTGCACATTGCACATGCACTTTCAACAATAATATTGAGAATTATTATTGTATTGTACACTATTAAGTTATTTAAAGTCATAGCGCACCTTATTTTTTGCAATTGTATAGTGGTGTTTTTCTGAGCTATTTTACACGTTATGGTGCAGCTTTTTTAAGATTGTTTCACTTGGAATAAATAAATAATTATATTCACTATCACTAAATATATAGCGCCTACTATTTGCCTGTAGATATTTCTTCTTCCTGCTCCTTGCTGCCCCTTCCTGCTCCTTGCTGCCCCTTCCTGCTCCTTGCAGACCCTTCCTGCTCCTTGCAGATCCTTCCGGCTCCTTGCAGACCCTTCCTGCTCCTTGCAGACCCTTCTTTATCCTTGCTGCCCCTTCCTACTCCTAGCAGAACCTTACTACTCCTAGCAGACCCTTACTACTCCTAGCAGACCCCTCCTGCCCCTTGCAGCCCCTTTCTACTCCTTGCTGACCCCGCCTGCTCCTTGCTGACCCCGCCTGCTCCTTGCTGACCCTTCCTGCTCCATGCTGCCCCTTCCTGCTCCTTGCAGACCCTTCCTGCTCCCTCTTCCTACTCCTTGCTGCCCCTTCCTGCTCCTTGCTGCCCCTTCCTGCTCCTTTCTGCCCCTTCCTGCTCCTTGCTGCCTCATCCTACTCCTTGCTGACCCCTCTTGCTCCTTGCAGACCCTTCCTACTCCTTGGTGACCCCTCCTGCTCCTTGCAGACCGTCCCTACCCCTTCCTGCTGCCCCTTCCTATTCCTTGCTAACCCCTCCTGCCTCTTGCAGACCCTTTCTACTCCTTGCTGACCCCTCCTGCTCTTCCTGACCCCTCCTGCTCCTTGCTGCTCCTTCTACTTTACCCTCCTGCTCCTTGAAAACCTTTCAACTCCTTCCTGCTTCTTGCTGCCCCTTTCTATTCCTTGCTGACCCCTCCTGCCCCTTGCAGTGCCTTTCTGCTCCTTCTACTTTACCTTCCTCTATGCGGTCTCCCCCACCCCCATCCCTCACTTACCTGCTCTGTAGGCTGCCTCTGTGCTGCTCCCCTGCGGTTTCAGTCATGAGAGAGAGGCAGGGATAAGCTGTAGCTTCCTGCCTTTCTCCATTCACAGCGCTGGTATTGCACTGTATTCTCACACTAAAACGAAAAATAGCAGCACAAGCTGAAAAATCCGGGGGGGGGGGAAGTACCCCTTTTTACCCCCCCCATTCGGACGCCCATGACCCTGAGACACTAGGGACACAGTGGCCCCTAGTCTGTGTCCCCATGTCTCCCAGCCACTGTCCCTAGTGGCTCTGTGGCCCCATGTCTCTAAGTGTCCCCTAGTGTCCTAGTGACATCAGGACACTGGGAGACATGGGGATACAAACACTAGGGGACACTGGGTGACATGGGGACACAGAGGCATGGAGACACAGGGAGACATGGGGACACTGGGCGACTTTGAGACATAGGAGACATGGCAGTGTCCCCATGTCTCCCAGCCAGTGTCCCTAGTATCTCAGTATCCCCATGTGTCCCTGGTGTCTCCCAGTGTCTGTAGTGTGCCAGTGTCCCTAGTGTCTCAGTGTTCCCTAGACTCCCAAAGTCCCCTAGTCTCCCAATGTCTCTGTGTCCCCATGTCTCCTAGTGTCTCAGTGTCCCCTAGTATAAAAGAAAAAATCTCAGGCACTCACTGTGATAGATTTAGGCAGGTTTATTGGACACCGCAACGTTTCGACCTGTACCCAGGTCTTTATCAAGTCTCCAATGTCCCCTATGTATCAGTGTCCCCTATGTATCAGTGTCTCAGTGCCCCATGTCTCTCTGTGCCCATAGTGTCTCTGTGCCCATAGTGTCTCAGTGCCCCATGTCTCTCTGTGCCCATAGTGTCTCTGTGCCCATAGTGTCTCTGTGCCCATAGTGTCTGTGTCCCCTAGTATAAAAGAAAAAAATCTCAGGCACTCACTGTGATAGCTTTAAGCAGGTTTACTGGACACCGCAACATTTTGACCTGTACTCAGGTTTTTATCAAGTCTCCAGTGTCCCCTATATATCACAGTGTCTCAGTGCCCCATGTCTCCCCGTGTCCCCTCGTGTCTGTCACCCAGTGTCCCCAAGAGTCTCAGATTTCCCAGGTCTCCCAGTGTTCCCTAGTATCCCAATGTCTCTCAATGTCCCCTAGTGACATCAGGACACTGGGAGACATGGGGATACAAACACTAGGGGACACTGGGCGACATGGGGACACAGAGGCATGGAGACACAGGGAGACATGGGGACACTGGGCAACTTTGAGACATAGGAGACATGGCAGTGTCCCCATGTCTCCCAGCCAGTGTCCCTAGTATATCAGTATCCCCATGTGTCCCTGGTGTCTCTCAGTGTCTCTCAGTGTCTGTAGTGTGCCAGTGTCCCTAGTGTCTCAGTGTTCCCTAGACTCCCAAAGTCCCCTAGTCTCCCAATGTCTCTGTGTCCCCATGTCTCCTAGTGTCTCAGTGTCCCCTAGTATAAAAGAAAAAATCTCAGGCACTCACTGTGATAGATTTAGGCAGGTTTATTGGACACCGCAACGTTTCGACCTGTACCCAGGTCTTTATCAAGTCTCCAATGTCCCCTATGTATCAGTGTCCCCTATGTATCAGTGTCTCAGTGCCCCATGTCTCTCTGTGCCCATAGTGTCTCTGTGCCCCATGTCTCTCTGTGCCCATAGTGTCTCTGTGCCCATAGTGTCTCAGTGCCCCATGTCTCTCTGTGCCCATAGTGTCTCTGTGCCCATAGTGTCTCTGTGCCCATAGTGTCTCTGTGCCCATAGTGTCTCTGTGCCCATAGTGTCTCTGTGCCCATAGTGTCTGTGTCCCCTAGTATAAAAGAAAAAAATCTCAGGCACTCACTGTGATAGCTTTAAGCAGGTTTACTGGACACCGCAACATTTTGACCTGTACTCAGGTTTTTATCAAGTCTCCAGTGTCCCCTATATATCACAGTGTCTCAGTGCCCCATGTCTCCCCGTGTCCCCTCGTGTCTGTCACCCAGTGTCCCCAAGAGTCTCAGATTTCCCAGGTCTCCCAGTGTTCCCTAGTATCCCAATGTCTCTCAATGTCCCCTAGTGACATCAGGACACTGGGAGACATGGGGATACAAACACTAGGGGACACTGGGCGACATGGGGACACAGAGGCATGGAGACACAGGGAGACATGGGGACACTGGGCGACTTTGAGACATAGGAGACATGGCAGTGTCCCCATGTCTCCCAGCCAGTGTCCCTAGTATATCAGTATCCCCATGTGTCCCTGGTGTCTCTCAGTGTCTCTCAGTGTCTGTAGTGTGCCAGTGTCCCTAGTGTCTCAGTGTTCCCTAGACTCCCAAAGTCCCCTAGTCTCCCAATGTCTCTGTGTCCCCATGTCTCCTAGTGTCTCAGTGTCCCCTAGTATAAAAGAAAAAATCTCAGGCACTCACTGTGATAGATTTAGGCAGGTTTATTGGACACCGCAACGTTTCGACCTGTACCCAGGTCTTTATCAAGTCTCCAATGTCCCCTATGTATCAGTGTCCCCTATGTATCAGTGTCTCAGTGCCCCATGTCTCTCTGTGCCCATAGTGTCTCTGTGCCCATAGTGTCTCTGTGCCCATAGTGTCTCTGTGCCCATAGTGTCTGTGTCCCCTAGTATAAAAGAAAAAAATCTCAGGCACTCACTGTGATAGCTTTAAGCAGGTTTATTGGACACCTCAACATTTTGACCTGTACCCAGGTTTTTATCAAGTCTCCAGTGTCCCCTATATATCAGTGTCTCAGTGCCCCATGTCTCCCCGTGTCCCCTCGTGTCTGTCACCCAGTGTCCCCAAGAGTCTCAGATTTCCCAGGTCTCCCAGTGTTCCCTAGTATCTGTGTCCCCATGTCTCCCAGTGTCCCAATGTCTCTCAATGTCCCCTAGTGACATGGGGACACTGGGAGACATGAGGACACAAACACTAAGGGACTGGGAGACATAGGGACACAGACATTCCCCCTTTTTGTGTATGTTCGCCCTTTCGGACGTTCTGGTTATGTGATTTGTGTCAGTAACCCAACCTTTTACCGCATCCATAGACTTCCTGCTTTACTGGACACTGCTGTTAGGGGGTATGGGTTTACTTGAAAGCATGAGATTAGCAAAGGGTATGTGTTTTCTCATAGTTGCATCCTATGAGTTTCCCTACAGCATCATCTCCATCAGATACATGACGCTTAGGAGGTAGGACTGTTTTAGTGTTTTTGGTCAATAAGATTTTGTAATTAGGCCCATCATAATTATCAGCACCAGGTCCACTGGGCTCTTAATCCGGCCCTGCGTACTGGTACGCTTCCTCACACTGCGGGACAAACTAGCAACCCAAGAAGCTGTGAAAAACAAAATACCACTTCAATTCAAAACAATGCAGCTCCAGTTTATGCAAGACCTATGCCGATCCACCTTAGACTGGAGATGAGCATTTCAACCAGTCACAAAGGGCCTAAGAACGGCTAACATCCCCTATAAATGGGGACAGTCTCACACCGTAATGGCTACTAGAGACGGCCGCACTTACCAGCTTCTTACCGTGGAGGACTCCTCAGCCTTCCTAAGGGACTTAGCAAAAATGAAAATCCAGCGCACTCACTTATCTACTAAACAGTTATTTTAGTGCTGAACAATTTTGTTAGTTTTAAAAACCCCTAATCTAGGCAAAACATAATGGGGGTTTAGCTACATTATATGATCATACATTGCATAAGCCTGCCACAATGCCAATGTACCCCATCTTTGGCAGGTCCTACTCTGTCTGCTAAATGAGCTACTCACTTGGGGAAATCCTTCCATCTCGAGTTCCCCAAGTGAGTAGCTCATTTAGCAGACAGAGTAGGACCTGCCAAAGATGGGGTACATTGGCGTTGTGGCAGGCTTATGCAATGTATGATCATATAATGTAACTAAACCCCCATTATTTTTTGCCTAGATTAGGTATTTTTAATAAAACTAACAAAATTGTTCAGCACTAAAATAACTGTTTAGTAGATAAGTGAGTGCGCTGGATTTTCATTTTTGCTGTACTTATTGGCCCCCAGCGGCACCCCATTTGAGCATGTTTAGATGAGTGCAGCCAAACCCTTGTTTCTTCCTAAGGGACTTAGGCCTGACCTCACTTCCAGACGGCACTGGCGGGCCAAACCGCACCTGGGACGTGAACAAGATCAATCCCTTTGCTCCTCGCCCCAATGCAGATACCACCTGAAGAGGGGATGGAAGCCCCGTGGCTCCAACAGTTCTCAGAGGGAACCCCTGCAGCTTTGTAGGAATGGACTGACACCTCAACCAGTCCCATTTGCATGTTAATTATGTTTTATTGTTTTAGAATACCGCTCACTGTTTACTGCTGTCACCAGATGCCTACACACCGCTTCGGATCTGTCCTGATCAGCAGACATTGAATCAGCCAACCATCCCCCCGAACGCTCAGGGGTTATTGAGTGGAATTTCATAGATAGCACCCACGACAGACCCGAGTCTTCATTATAGCTAGGACACGAGCATTGTCTTTTTACTTAAGACCCATAGGGCTGGGTCACCCTCCTACTTCCGCAGCCTCAGCGATATTAAAAAGCCCCACAATACATAGATTACTAACCGGATATAGCCAGTATATCATTTAAACCTATTTAGTATACCTTACTACCCTGCCGGTACACTCAAACGGTACACATTTCACACATACAGTCTATTGCGTACTGGCTGAATGTTCAATGGTTTGTAACTTAAAAATGTGCACTAACAACCTATGTCATATCATTGTTAATGAAGTTATGCATATACAAGCTGTTGTGGCATTGTATGTGAGAATGTTAACTCCTTGCACAAGAAAATAAAGAATTAAAAAAAAGAAAAAAGAAAAAAAAGAAAGCCAAAATGGAGAAGCCATGTGTGAAATGGCATAATTCAAATAGTGTGTACTTTTTTCCCCATTACTGTATTTCTTTCTGTAGCTTGCATACTAGACCTTTATGTGTTTCAAATCCTTAAGACTTCATTGTGTAAAGTACTTCATCTGTTTTTCCATTCAAGAAAGCTGAACAGACGTTTAGCAGCTCTACATGTAACTATTTAAATGCTGCAATAGTTAGATATATGCTCATTGTACACAGGTCACATCATAGTTGTCTTCATATTTATGAGTAAATCCTTTTGCTACCAGTCTAGCTTTGTAACGGATTACATTTCCATCTACATCAAGTTTTTGATAGAATACCCACTTGCAACCTATAAGTTTTTGCCTCTGGTAATTCAGTAAAAATCTATATTTTGCTCAGGATTCAATTTCTTCTTTGGCTGCTTTTTTCCACTTAGTGGCTTCTTTAGTAGAAGTTTATCAATCACACTACAAGATGAAGATGTTAATGTTGATATGGCAAGAAGAAAGAAGGAGATGTCAGGAGACGTGGCCTGACTGCTACTCAAGTATAGCCTGCTGTCTCGACTATGATCTGCAACATGACTGCATGGAAACCCACAGTGGTCTTTACTACAGCCTATCCACACCCTTTCTGGTGACGGAGTTGTGGAGAAGTGGTCAATTTCTCTATCTCTGGTTTACCTGCAAATTAAACCATGGTAGTTGAGTCCCATTGCCCCCCTTTCCAGTGAGGGTTATCCTGGTACCCATCACCCTTGGGTCCCACAGAGGCATAGGATGAAGCAAAGTTGGGTACATTGTCCCATGTAACATGGCAGCTGCTATGTGCCTACATCGCCTACCACTCCCTACTAACTCTGGGCTTGACAAAATCATTGATGAGGCAGAATGCAGCCCCTCATTCACAGGTCATCAACAGCCAACTTATCTCAGCAATTACATTGGGTTCCTGTCTCAATTTGGCAGTGAATCTTACTTAAGAGAGGGGTCCTGTGTTGAACTGCAGGCCTATGCAGCTGCCTGAGCTGTTCCTTCGCCTCAGGTGTTCTGGAAACCCAAGAGGCCCTGGCATATTCTGTATCTCCACACAGAATGTTGCAACAGCTTTGACTGTACGAAGCATTGTTACGGGACTTACATGATGATTCTGATCCATCAAGGCAAGACTGGGGGAGTGTTCAGAGAGTTTCTAAATTGTGGATCGGGAAATCTTTGGCCTAAGTCTGCATTGTGGCACTGCGTCCTGTCTCTTGTGGGAATTGGCTGATCGCAACATGGAGACTGGGAGCATTTTCTAGTGTGCTACACCGTAATCTCAGGAGTTTGCAATCTCTCCATCACCCACTCTGATTTTCTGTGGGAACCAATCGTGTTTACTTGTTAACAGGTGCAATTTTTCACTTATGTTAGTTATATTTCTGTTTTTTTACGTTCTATTTTCATAGCTCATCTCAACAAATATTGAGCCTAGTGCTGAGCACTCTTGTAGCATTCAGAAAAGTCTAACACACTCTTAGTGGTTCCCTAACATATGCAAATTATTCGGTAAGGTTGGGATTGTTCCTCATGTTCTTCTGCATTTACTTTCTAGAAATCATAAATGATTCCATCTGATTTGTCTTTTACTTTTATTTTTCTTCTTTTTTTCTTTCTCTAATGGATCTAACCTATCACCAACAGTAAAATTACAGCACCATACCATTCATGCAGGGTATAGCCTATTATGCGTTAAAGGAACACTGTAGGCACCCAGACCACTTCAACTAACTGTAGTAGTCTGGGTGCTGTGACCCTTTTGCACTTAGTGCTGCAATGTTAAACATTGCAGTTCCAGACAGCCACTTGGGGCGCTTCCGGAATCTTAATGACTTTTGGTCCGTTATCTGACGCTGGACGTCCTCACGGACCTCCAGCGTCCGATTTTCCCCATAGGAAAGCATTGAATAATGCTTTCCTATGGGAGGTCTAATGTGCACGCCGCCGTGGGCGAAGCCAGACCGAGTGCCGAGGGACATCGGCGCTGGATTCAGGTAAGGGGCTGAAGGGGTTTTAACCCCTTCAGCCCCACGGGAGGTGGGCCCCAAGGTAGGGGGGGACCTATTAACCCTATAGTGCCAGGAAAACTGCTTTGTTTTCCTGGCACTATAGTATCCCTTTAATCTTATACCTCTCTACCATTTACTAACGCACTATAATATGTTACTCGTGTGCAATTATCACTGTTACAAATATATCAGAGTGCAGCCTTCTACACCGGCAATGTTTATCACCAGTGGAGCTTCCATGTTATCGATTTTTCACACTCAGATGTTTATTGCAGTTGTTTGTAATTTTAATCTAAATTGCATCAACTATCCTAGACGGAAGAAAAAAAATGAAAAAGTGCAGCTTTTTTTTTTTACATATGTTGTCAATCTGTTTCAAAATTTATGTATTTTCTGGTGTGTTTCTGATAGTCTGTATTATACTTTCTGCACTGCAATAATATTGGATGACAAAAAAAAATGGAGATGAAAGTATCTGGAACTGCATATGCATCTACGAATTAGTTTTAAAATGTCAGCAGTTTTATCAGAAGTATCTAGAAAATCATTAACTTGCTCTATTCTTCTTGTTCTGACAAATCAAATGTCAAATGGAGTTTTGTTTGTAGCTTTTGTAGGTGCACAGTTTTGTAGATATATAGCTATTAAAACCCAGCCTCCATGAGGAACTGTGAATCTGCTAGCATGCACCCTACCATCTCCATCAAAGATTGATTTTTTCAGCAACACCACTCTGTTCTGGACTGCAAGCAAGTGCTCCACTCCTTTCTCTCGAAAATATGCAGCAACATGGTGGAACATGTACTTAACATCATTCTCTGTGAGAAGTGCCTGAGACTCTCTCCCAAAATGACTTCAACATATGCATAGCAGGTCTTTAATTTCCCTGCAGTCTCTGTTTTGGTTCTCAAGAGTCAAGTCACACAACATCTGGAATAATCATCAACAAATGTTAGCATATAGCTATCATGCCTACAAGACATTGGCAGCATTGGACCTTTGTTAATGATCTGCAAAGGGTCCAATTAGTCTCTTTGACTCTGTCTGGGACAACACCACACAACACTCACATTCTTCTGCATTGCAATCAACCTAATAAGGTTCCATCTCTGTGTCCAAATCCTCCAAGCCACATTCACTATGTTTCTTCTGACAATATAGAGGCCCTCTCTTGTCAATTTACAAGTAGTTTTTTTGCAAGATGAGGTCTCCATAAAAAAGCATTCTTTCTTTTTGCCATTTTTGTGTACAAATGTATTGCCTTGGCGTCTGTGATAAGCTGATTTTGTTTCCTATGATATGCTTCTCAGTGTTTTGTAAATGCTTGCATTTCACCACTTTCTGCATTTTCACCTCTCCTTACTAACTCCTATTTAACATGTGCTGTAACATGTATTACAGAGAGATTCTTTCTTGCTGAAGAACTGATCCAGAGATATTTTGAGAAACCTTGTAGGAAGATAAGCATAAATAGAAGATTAGATTAGGCACCATTGAGAAGGGAATTGTTAGTAATAATCTCTTGTGTCTAATCTGAATGTGTTGGAGGATTTACAGTTGCTGCTGACATTTTATTGTCACCAAGGTGCTCTAGGATTAATGTTATCATTGGTCCTGAAGAGGAAGCATGTTATCTTCTTAATGAAAAGAAGATAAGAAAAAAAAGGGGGAAAAAGAATTGCGCCAAAAAGTTACAGCACCTCCTTATTGGGGGATAACCCTGGTGTAGATATAAGAGAAAAAGAGAGAAATTGAGGAGGTAACAAGGACCAGATGAAAAATGCTAAAATAATGTGTATTTAAAACTTAATATTTAATCAATAGGCTAAAAAGTCCAATTGGAAAAAAAGAAACAAGATAAACCACACACAAAAATACAAATAGTACTAGCTTGAAAATGTACCATTAATGATAACTCTTTTTAAGCCAATGTTCTACCCAAGAACTAGAATTTTATAGCATGACAGGAGGCTTCATATTTGCTTAAGTCTCTCTTTACTAGAACTCCACAGCAGCACATTAACAGAGAGATAAACACCAAAGACAAAAACATAAGGTATCTATATAAGGCTCCTCCTCAGCCACCATTTCCTCTTTCTTTGCTGCTCCGCAGAACAGTACAGGTCAGAGTACCACTGCCTCCTGTTTTTTTCCTGGGTGGCTGTGTATTTATTATATATATGTTTCCCTTTTTGCTTTGCATCATGTTTGATTAATTCTTTTTCTCTATTTTACTGTGTTTGTATTGGTAACATAGCATAGGTTTTTGCTTTCTTCTATGTTAACAGACTTTTCTAAATGTATTCTATCTTTTGCATTTTAGGTGGTAATTTGTATTTTTACTTTGACTATTTTCCTTTTCTTTTTGTGCTTTCCGTTTTTATATGTGCCTGTCACCTTTACGGTCGCCGTGAAGCGGTCTTCCGACCGCCTCCCGTGCCGACCGTCGGGACCGCGGAGAACGACTCCAGCGGTCCCTTGAGCGCCGTGTACTGATTCCCGCCCGCCGGCTTCGTCCGCCGAGCGGGAATCCCCTTCCTGCTGCCCGGTTTCCCCCTCCACGCCGCGCCCACTCTCCGGCTATGTCCGGGCAGCGTGGGGAGGATACTGGGCACTTCTCTATTGCCGTGGGTGGCGGCTTCCATGAGCCCTCTTCTCCGTGGCCACGTGGCCGGGTCCGGGGGTGCGCGGCTTCCTAGGTGCTTGCCGCGTGTGCGCCCTTCACTTAAGGGCGCAGGACATTGTGGTTTTTCGGCCATAAGTTCTCATCACAGATATCTATGCTCCGGTTAGCCATTTATCTTTGTATATATATTATTATTTTCATAATTTATGTTTTGATGCAAGAAATGTCTGGAAATAAAAGCTCCATTCTATCCATTTCAGATGTTTCTTGGTGCCACACTTCTGTAGCACCATAGGTGTTTGTTTAGCCTCTCATCCTGATTCACCTAAGATATGTATAGTGGGGTATATGCCTTTCTTTGGCTCTGTGGTTTTGGTGAGCTTCTGGTATTTATGAGATTTAGTCATGGCCCTATGTCTCAGTTATGTGCAATGTGGTCAAGACAGAACACGCTGTACATTATATGCTATAGCGGAATACTTTCTTGTTTCCTCCTTTAACAGTGTCGGCCATGTCCTATATCTGGGCCTGAGACACGTGCTATGCTATGCTTTGCTTCATTCCTTTTTTTCTATTATATACTGTACGTCTGTTCTCCGGCAGACCTCCTTATGTATTTGGGGTTTCCATTTCTGTTTTTAGGTCCCATATTTTCTATCTTCCTCCTAGGTGCATATATACCTCTCAGAGGTGATTTGAGGTTTTTTAATTGGAGCGTGTTTCCCCCCCGTCTCACTGCAGGTAGCAGTGCATTGCAGGTTGCGTTGTACACTACGGTTTGCAGTTTTTCTCTCTGAGCAGGGGTTCAGTGCCCTTACTGCTTATGCTATTCATACTGCCTGGACTATTTAAGGATTGAGCTGGCCATCCAGTGGATATCATGGCAAAGTGCCTGACTGGAATGCTGAAGCGGGGAGTTCAAAACCAGCCTGGTCTCTTAAAAAAATAAAAAATAAACTCAATTACAGTTTCTGCATTACATCTGCATGGGACCCTGCTTGGTGACGCTTTCCCTCTCACGGTCCTGGACCTGACCGGGGGACCCTGGTACAGCTTCCTTACATACCTCTGTACCGAGACTCGCCTGCCTGTCACCTCTACAGGTTAACACTTTGCCTCCATATGCCACTGGGCCGGTGCTACCTATGCCCATATATTGTCCGGCTTCGTCCGTGCCCCTATGATTGGCCTGCTCTGTCAGTGCCCCTTGATTGGCCAGCTTTGTCTGTGCCCCATGATTTGGCCTGTGCTGTCAGTGCCATATTACGCATGCTACTGGGCCGGCGGCTCTGTTACCGGGACCCCTGTTTGTGGAGCCGACATGCGTTTACTACTTGCCTCTGCCAACTGTAGGGGTGCTGCCCCTGATGCCTGCTAGTGTTACCCATTCTCTATCTCCTTAGGTAACGCGTATCAACATCACGGACGTTATGGAGGCCTCTGCACAGGAGCAGAGTTTGCAGGCATTAATGGATGCGGTGGGGTCCGCCTCTGTGGAGACAGCCCTGGCTAGGGCCCTCCGGACAGGGGGCAAGTGGGGCCCCCGCCTGCCAGACGACTCGGCTGAGTCAGACTCTCATGGGAGAGAGCAGGCAAGTGCGCAAATGCGCTATTGGAAGGGCGAAGTCCCTAAAACCACGCTCCCGGAGGGCAAGGCTCCGGCAAAGCGTCATGGTTCGAGGTTCTTAACCTCGCCGGCCTTGCGCCGCCGTCTATCGGGCGCTGGGGTGGAGGCCTCCTTGCTCCCCCCCCCATCATAGGCCGTATTGGATGAGTGGCGGACAGACCAACTCCCTTCAATGGTAGCTGATGATGGGGACTAAGACCGTGGGTTCGGCCCAGGTTGGCGCTTGGAGGATGAAGACGCGCCGGGAACAGGGGCCCCCACGGTGGTGCCGGGTGACGACACCCTTCTAGATGCTATAGGTGAACCTCGGTCTGACCCTCGCTCTATCTGGCACCCCAGGTCCTCATTATGGTCGCGACCCAACCACTTAGCACAATCCGTGCGCTACTGGGTCCGTAGACCCCTGGAAAGGGAGGCCCGCGAGTAACTTCGGGCTGAATGCCCCTGGCCGTCCTGACGGACGAGGTGGCGGGGGTCCCGGATTTTGAACCTCTGGTGGCCTCGTACTTGAATCGTACGGCTCGGGACCCCACGTACGGGGTCGAGCGTCACCCCCGCCCGGCACTAGATGAACAGCCGGATAGGCTGGGCCCCTTTGTGCAGGTTGTTGGCCCTGACGGACGTGGCTTACACGGATGGTACGAGCCTGGACCCGGCCATCAGGCGGGATTGGACGCTACGCCCCATTTGCCTTCTAGGCAATGCTGATCTGCACCGAACGCAGGTAAACGGCTCTGTTTCGTATGGACGCTAGGCTATCGGAGCCAGGGTTCAAAGAATTGGGCCCCCTGGCCATAGGACCTACTGTTTGGGGAACCTTTCGTTAAGGAGCTACAGAAACGCATCGATTTATTTGCTTCCCTGGATGAAGCACAGTCCTCTATAAAGAAGGTGTTTCGCTCACGGTTATCCCGGCTGGTCTTCGGACCCACAGATCCCGTGGCCCATCCCTTTTTTCCACCATACCAGCCCAGACCTCACTACACTTGAAGGGCGGGTAGAGGTCGTGGAGACCGTGCCAGAGGACGAGCGAGATTTCCTGTGGGTGTGTACAACTCCTGACACCTTTTCTATTCCCCTCTACTACGTACAGACAGATCGTTTCACTGCAGGGACAGGTGGCAGGTAGTGTCTTCAAATGCATGGGTCCATCAGTCGGTATGGGATTATGTCATGGATTTCCACTCCCCACTGACGCAGGTTGGACCTCCAAGTGTCTCCATCATCGCGAGGGTTCAACGTCCCTTGATGGATTCGGAGGTTCGGACTCTGCTCGCCAATTCACATTCCTCCCGTTAGGTCTCAGCTCAGCCTTTGGTGCTTCACCAAGCTGCTGACGCTGGTGGTCGCCCGATTCTGGCCAGGGGCGTCCGTTCCCTGTTATTTTCTGGATGGTTTTGCTAGTCCTCTGCGAAGATCCCTCCAGGCTCGGATTTCGAATGTGTTCGGCGACCTCCTTATTGGAGCTCCTGGGATTCATAGTTCATCTGGAGAAATCAGCTTTGGAACCTTTCCCAGATGGTGGAGTTCTTGGGGGTCGGGGTCAATGCGGTGGAATGCGTTCCCCGTCTGCCTTTGGCACTGAGGACAACCGCCCGGGAAGTGAGTAGGAGGATATTACGACAAGTCTGGATTCCCCTTCAAAGGTTTGCCCACGTGGTGGGCCTCCTCTCAGCCTCGATACAGGCAATATACCTGGGCCCACTACACTACAGGACCATGCTACGGCTAAAGGCCCCTGTTCTATGCATGTGTCCTTCTTCAGACCAGATGATTTTCTGCTCCCGGACGGGAAGGCCGGACTGCGCGGGTGGCTTCTCCGCATGGCCGCATGGAACGGCGAGGCAATATTCGGACCAACTCCGGATTTCGTACTGGAATCGACTATACGCCTTTGGGTTGGGGTGCCACGTGTGTGACCGGGCCCGTGGTCGGACAAGGAATCGGAATTCCACATCAATTGCCTGGATTGATTGCGAGTTCGTTGATGTTCGGAGACTGGCAAGTCACTTGTCGGACTGTTGCACCCTCCTTCGGAGGGACGAGGCCTCAGCGGTACAATATATTGACCGCTTGGGAGGTACTCGATCTCGCACACTAGAGGTGACGAAGGAGATTTTCCGCTTTCTGCTTCCAGCGCAACATCGCATTACAGACGAAGTATCTACTGTGTGAATCGAACCTGACGGCGGATTTGTTTCTCCTGGCTTTGGAAGGATGCCAGCGACTGGGAACTCTTTCAACCCATCTTCATCGTACACGTGCGTCGCTAGGGTTTGTTCATGGTGGGTCTATTCGCCGCCGGAAGGACCGTCGGATTCGGACGTGCTTTGGTTGGCTCCCGGATCCTGCGTGTGCGGTGGTGGTCGCGTTTCGACAGGTGCGGTTGTTTTCTCAGGAGGCATAGGTGTTTCCTCCATTCGCCTTTATCTCCCGGGCGTTACTTCTAGTCTGTGGTCGACGTGTGCCCTTAGTGTTGTTGGCTCCGCTATGGCGAGATCGGTCGGATTCACAGAGCTTCTGTGTTTTTCCTGGTTCTTGTGATTAGTCATTTATCTAGATGGCGCGTGTCCCGTTTGGAGGTGTTTTCCCTTCGGTCAGGACCCGCTGGTCTGCAGATTCCTACGTGGGATGAGGCTGGCACGTCCTTCAACACCTAAATACTTTTCCCTCTGGGAGGTAAGTATGGTTTTTAGCGTTTTCTTCGAGATCCGGCCGGAGTTCCTTGTTTTTCCCTTTGCCAGCTTTCTACTGGTTTTGCCCTCTTGTTGTGTCTGGTTTCGTTCAGACGTCTTTCTGATGTCCGATTCTTCACCCCTATCCAATCTCGATGGATGACATGGTTATTGACACTGGCGGGGGGAATGCGACTCTTAGAGTGCATTCGGTTAGCGCCGCTACTGCCTCCGAGTTTTTCCTTGATGGGTGTTTCGCTTCGGGGCGTTTTTGTGTGTGGCGGTCCGGTCCCGTGAGGAGTTTTCTTGCGCCAGTTTGTTTTGGACCGTCGGACTATGTTTCTTTTGCTTTGCTGTCGGAGCGTTAAAACAGCAAATATGAAGCCTCCTGTCATGCTATAAAATTGTAGATTATACTAGCTTTAGTGTAACTATAATCTTAATTTTATTAATGACAGGAGGCGAATATTTCCCACCCAGTTTGGTTTCTCCCCTCCCTTGTTTTGGATGGATTGCATTTATTGTATTTCTGTTGATTTGTCTGATTATCTGGGCTAGGTTTGGTAGTCTGGGGTGATGTTGTGGGAAGTGTTTGTTATATTGTATTGACGGTCATTAGTGATGGATTTCATGTCTTTATGCTATCAGTACTGGATCGTGGGATTTATGTTTTATCAGTACATTTCGTTCACTAATCAATGTTTTCGACTCTGTTTATTTCGTTTCAGTTTAATGGTTCGACTTCAGTTCATAGAATCGGCTGTTTGGCAGGATGAAGATCAAGTTCATCCATTATCCGAAGTTTTTTTCCAGATGGCATTCATTGTTATGTTAAATATTTTCTTTATTCAGTTATTGTTATTGTTGTGTACGTTACTTTGTCGCAGCGTGAAAGAGGAAATGGTGGCTGAGGAGGAGCCTTATATAGATACCTTATGTTTTTGTCTTTGGTGTTTATCTCTCTGTTAATGTGCTGCTGTGGAGTTCTAGTAAAGAGAGACTTAAGCAAATATTCGCCTCCTGTCATTAATAAAATTAAGATTATAGTTACACTAAAGCTAGTATAATCTACAATTTTCAACTAGACCAATTTCTTTGAGTTTGAATACTAATCTATTGTGTGGAACTGTATCAAACTCCTTCGCAAAATCCAAAGAGATCACAACCACTGCAACACCCTGATCTATACTTCTACTTACTGCTTCGTAGAATGCAATCAAGTTAGTTTGACATGACCTGCGCTTGATAAAACCATGCATATTGTTCCTAATAACCACGTCCTTCTCAAGGAATGCTTGAATACTATCCCTTAATAACCATACAAATACTTTTCCAGCCACAGAAGTTAAGCTCACAGGTCTATAATTTCCAGGCAAGGATTTTCAATATAGGAACCACATCTGCCTTCCTCCAATCCTCCGGAACACTTCCTGAAAGAAAAGAATCTTGAAAGATTGAAAACAGAGGTTCACTTATTTCTACACTTAGTTCCTTAAGTACTTGTGGATGAATAGCGTCAGGCCCTGGAGCTTTGTTTATATTAACTTTCTTTTGTTGCTGCAGCACCTTATCTTGAGTTAGCCAATTACAATTTTTCTGCAAGTTTTAAGCATCAATTATTTGCACATCTATTGCCATGGGTTCTTACTTAATATATACGGAGGAGAAATAGTTATTTAAAATCTCCGCCTTTCCTGGTCTTTCTGCCTTTTAACAGAAGTGGTGTATTCCCCACCAATAGATATAGGTGCTGTGTGAAGTTTTCTGTGATGGATATGAAATCCAATAGTGCAATATTATCAATACAGAATGAGAGGTAATAAATAAAAAGTAAAGCACTCACAAGGATGGTTCACAATCTCAAAGTATCAAGCGTAGGATGGTACTGCCTCAGGGATATCTTATTGGTAGCAATCTCCTCGATGAATAAGTAGAATATATACTGTATTTTCCGGCGTATAAGACAACGTTTTAACCCAGTAAAATCTTTTCAAAAGTCAGGGGTCGTCTTATACGCCAGGTGTCATCTTATAGGGCGGGGGCTGAAACTTCCGAGCCAGACTGGAGAATCTGCGGTTGCCGCATATGGTGGGGGGGGGGCTCAAAAACGGCCGCGGCCGTATCCCCGTGCTGCTTGTATCCATCCCTTCAGGATGTCCTGCCCCCTCATGTGATAGGGAGTGACATCATAGGATCAGGCTGCAGGGAGATTTTGTCTCCAGCGGGAGATTGCAAGTAAGTCTCTTTTACTTGCCTAATAACTGTCTGGTTAAATAATTTGCTAAAATGTCACATACGGTTAATATATTGCAAAAATGCAAAGATAAAGTTGCTACAGTATTGTGTGATGCCATGTTAAAAGCACTAGACATAGGTGATACACATACACAATATATAAAACATTTTATATATATACCTCTTTTACCAAAGTTTTAAACACAGATTAAAAAAAGGAAACAAGGGCCATGACCTTAAAAACATTTGCTACAAAGTTTACTCTTTCTTTTTTCCCTTCTGTATTTATGATGATGACTGTAAAACACAAGTGCATCCTAAACATATTCACTACTAGAAAGAATGAGCAACTATAAGCAACAAATAAGCCTCATATTAGTCATAGCTAGGGCCTTGTATTTGGCATATGCTAGGCAATATGCATGATCCAAATAAAAATGCATTATAAGAAACATAAAGAACAAGAATTAACTCTATATTTTAACTGAAAAAGTTGGGGGTCGTCTTATACGCCGAGTCGTCTTATACGCCGGAAAAACAATATAGTGCTCACATAAATACAGCAATGGATGTAAAGTATAGTATTGTACTCACTATTTGTAGAGCAGATGGACCGCTGAGTACTTCCAGGTGGTATGATACCCACCAGGGATCAAAATCCACTAGGTAGTGCTTCTTTTGGTAAGAAGGATAAGTGCTTCTTTTGTAGTAACATAAAAACAGGTAAAATGAAGAGTCCACAACACGTTTTGCCTTTTCTGGGGCTTTTTCAAAAGCATTGTTGATTGTTCTAATTAATTGTGTTTATGTTACTACCACTAGGCTCTACAGTAACTGGAACTTGTTTGAAGCTCAATATTATGTGAGTGCTAATTTTTTAAAGTGTTGTGTGTCCTCACTTTCAAAGAAGTACTACACTGTTTTGTTTTGCCTCTTTTACATATACCCATAGAATTTTTTTTAATTATAATTGGAAGAAAGCTCATTTGGTGATTACCCCATATATTGGGCTGTGCTTTTTGGACTATTATATTAAAATGTTTTATGCTTTTACATTATTTGGCACAATCTATTTATTCCCTTGTATTTTGTTCTTCATTTTTGAAAGTCTGCTGCCTACAGTTATAAGTTGGTTGGTTTTAGTGCATATCCATCTTTGTGTGTATTGTTTTTCTTCCTCTACAATGACTGAGTCAAATGTGGATGCAGCTCATAGGAAATAATTGAATTGAATGCTTTCCTATGAGAAGCATTTGGATGTGCATGTACATCAGTTCCCAGTGCTTCTCTTTCAGAAGTATTGGATTGGCCATTAGCTTGAGAGCTGGATGACGTTGCAGGGGGCAAAGCAGCCAGCAGTGCTGAGGAAGGGGACCTAAAACTAATCTATAACTAGGGCACTTTAGCTTTAAGGTTTGCATTTTAAATTATAGAATGGAAATAGAAATAGAAATGTAGTGTGAGCGCTCCTATTTTTGTTTATACAGTTAGATAATATAATTATTATACAGAAAAGTACTTTATTAGAAAAACCACAAACTAAAAAGAAAACACTGATTTAAAAGTATTAGTAATATAACTGTATGGGTATAATCACAGATAAGAATAGAACAGCTTTGAAAGTAATGCTGTGAAAAAAACAACTACATTCAAAGAGTAACACTTCAAAGAATGCATGTAGCCTGGATATAAAAAGGTACAAAATATTCCAAATAATGACCAAATAATGAGCAAAAGGTCCAAACTTGTACCACTCACAAGAGGAAAAGGGCTGCTCAACTAAACGGTGAAAAATATGATGTAAAAAAACAAACACACAGAAATCAAATAAAATCTCACCACTACTCATCCTCTCTATATAAGACTTTCTTAAGACAAAGGTCCATGCCTACTAATGTGTCTTAAATACCCTCTACACTTGGCAAATACAGATTCCAATAAATCCAGACATGGAGTAAAACTTACATCTACATGCTAGTTTATTATATTAGTGTAAAATAAAGTAAAACATAAATGATAAACAATAGGATAAAAACTTCCACAATACGTGACTCTATTATTGCAAAAATATTAATCATAAATATTCTTAAGGGAAGATTTATTGCCACGTATATAAGAAAATAAATCATATTTTATTATACAATCCACTCATATTGTTTTATAAAAATAATGGTTCACAGATCAGTGGTGGTAATATTTTGTTGAGATCAATAGCACACAACATAACCAAGTACAGAGAAACCATGGGAACTATAGATATAAAAGTACAAATTAATAAATAAAAAGGTCATATATACCCAAATTCATCCTTAAAGGGCCATTGCATTATACATTCTAAATTGGTAAAACACAATAATCCTAAATATCAAGAGACCTCTCTACAATAGCTATGGATAAAGCAAATATAGGACAAAAATAAAAATAAATAAAGGTCCTTTTTTGGAAAATCCTTCTTTCATAGCAACATTTGATCTAATTCCTTATTAAGGTTTAGGGTATTTAATTTAAAAATCCACTTGGATTCAGCAGTTCTGAGGGCTCTTTTCTTTTAGCAAAGTCCCACATCTTAGGTATTAATTATTTTGTATAATAATTATATTATCTAACTTTCTAAACAAAAATAGGACCGCTTTCTATTTATTTTCCTATATTTTAAGTAGCTCTCCCCAGTGTGAAGTAGGGGTCTATATTATATATACCATATTTACTCAAATCTAATGCGCCATTGAATCTAATGCGCACCTCAATTTTTGTAACCTGGAAGCTAAAACATTTTTTTGTTGGCAAATGTAATGCACATATATACAAGAAGATACCACTATACAACATTGTGCTACAATGAAAATGTTTGTTGCCCTATACCATAGTAACATTGATGGTATTTAAATGTCAGTGTTACATGTTAAGTCTATTCTTTCTTAAGCTCTCTTTCAGGCCCTCTTTCGTTTGCCGGAATTAAATTCACTTGTATGAATTCACCTGTGTAAATTCACCAGTTTTAATTTGTGAGTTTGAATTTGTCTGTTTAAATTCGTCTATTTGAATTCGAGTGTTTGAATTCACCAGTGTGAATTCATCAGTTTTAATTAGCCGGAATACAATTTACTGGAAAATTTAGAATTTTATTAAGACACGGGGGCTCCTATTATGTTGCACTCTTTCTCTATATCCCTCAGCAGCAAAGACAAAATATAACATTAAATCAGTATGATACTAAATAGCATGAGAGGTGTATCTTCCTAGGGTACACCAGGTCCCACTGTTTTCTTAACTGTAGGATCTTTTTCTTGACATTCCTTATTGTGTGGTTTTATTGCATAATTCCATATTTATTTATTGTTATTCATCATTGATTATTAATTTTAACTATTTATTTAATTATTCTTTTAGTGTTTTATTTTCTATTTTAGTGTTTATTCGTATATATGTGTACTGCTATCATTCATGTAAGCCTTGTTTTAATCTGCTTCTACTATTCTCACCCTTGTATCTCCATGGTCCGATATTATATCCCTCAGGGCTCAGGAACGTTGTCAGGGGCTCTATTCCTCCATTCGGTGCTTTCGCAACACCTTTTGTTTAAATTTAAGCTGGTACGAGCCTGCCACTGTGCAAACGAGCGCATGCGCTTTTTGTCAACCCAGTCCACATTCGGGAGTTGTTCCCACGAACACGACTTTTAACCTAACGCGGCATTTGTGAGTTTTCCCATGAACGCGGCGTTTAGGAGTTTCGCCACGTATGCAGCGTTCGGGAGTTTTCCGACGAACGCGGCATTCGGAATCTTACAAATGCAGATTTCAGTAGTTTTCGGGTTTTTTTTTACCACATTCAGAACTCTGGTTTCTGTATATCTGCTGTTCGCGGTGACGTTCGCATTCGTGGCAGCCATTTTATTTTTTTTTCCAACGTTTTTACCTAGCTCTGCCCCCAACTGCCTGATTTCGGAGTTGGGGATTTAGTGGTGGTCGGACGGCTCTTGTGTCTCTCTGTGATTTATTACTGTAAGTTAACTTTTATTCCCTTTACCTGTGTTCTTTGTGGGTTACTCAACCCTGCTTTTGTTTAGGTTATATACTTAATTCCTTTCCTTGCTATTAAAATAATGCAATCTGACAGGGATCTCGCAGCTCCCTCTGGGTCTATAACACCAACTCAGATTGACTTCCAGAACTCTCCAAGTATGTCTGGAGATGAAGCGGATCTCTCCTCTGGCTTTACGGCTCCTGCTGACATGCAGGCCCTTAATTGACACATCTGTGTCTCAGACTATGACCAAAGCCCTGGTTTCTGCAATGGGAGTTATGACTGACTCCCTTTCGCAGACCTTTGCTCAGGCCCTGTTGCAGGCACAGAGATCGGCTCATCCCAGTAATCTAAAGGCAATGCCTTTGGCAACACCTGCTCAGTCTCAGCCAGGCCGTAAGGCTGTTTGCAAAACTAAACACTCCTCACAATCTATTGAGATGGACAGTTCTGAACCTGTCACCAGCGTGATTAATCTACCACCGCGCAAAAGAGCCAAAATCAGCTAGACTTTGGAAGAGGGCAAAAGCCCAATTAGATTCTGAGTCCGAACTCAGTGACATTGAAGAGGAGTCTTACAGGGATGATTCAGATGACGGTTCTGATCCTGGCTCTGATGCCTATGATGAGGAGACTGACCCCTCTCAGGATACAATTCCCTTAAAACAGTGGTGACTGACAATAAGGCTTTAAGGGATGCCGATAGGATCTTGGACCCTCAAGGTAAATCCCTATTTGACCCTGACAACCTATGCCGGAATGGTCCAAATCAGACCATGTGGCCAAATATATTGCGTCTAGGGTACACAAGCCTTTAGACAAGGCAACAAGAAATAAATTACGGGTTGAATGCCCACGACCCAGAGTTCCAGATGTTCCAGACCCCCAAATTATACAATTCCTGGGTAAGAAGGTTTGGAGGCCAAATAAAGGCTTAAACTTTTCACTTCATAACTGCCAGGATAAGATTCTGGACATCTTGGGCCCAGTGGCCAAGATATTTGATATGGTCGAAGATGGCCGAGAATTAGAACGTGCCACCATTAGTGATGTCCCGGACGGTTCGCCGGTGAATAGTTCCCGGCAAACATAGCGTGTTTGCGGCGGCAGGTGAACATATGCGATGTTCGGTCCGCCCCCTATTCGTCATCATTGAGTAAACTTTGACCCTGTACCTCACATTCAGCAGACACATTCCAGCCAATCAGCAGCAGACCCTCCCTTCCAGACCCTCCCACCTCCTGGACAGCATCCATTTAAGATTAATTCGGAAGCTGCATTAATTTTTTTTTAGTGCATATAAATGTTACATAGAGATACTCCCCCCAGACACTCTGTATTACTGCAGATACTCCCCCCAGACACTTTGTGTTACTGCAGATACTCCCTCCAGACACTCTGTATTACTGCAGATACTCCCCCCAGACACTTTGTGTTACTGCAGATACTCCCTCCAGACACTCTGTGTTACTGCAGATACTCCCTCCAGACACTCTGTGTTACTGCAGATACTCCCCCCAGACACTCTGTGTTACTGCAGATACTCCCTCCAGACACCCTGTGTTACTGCAGATACTCCCTCCAGACACCCTGTGTTACTGCAGATACTCCCTCCAGACACTCTGTATTACTGCAGATACTCCCCACTGACACAGAGGAGAATAGGGACTGTTCCTCCTACATAGGGTCACTTGGCAGATATGGATTGACACCTATCCTAAGGATCCCTGATACACACTGACACAGAGCAGAATAGGGACTGTTCCCCCTACATAGGGTCACTTGGCAGATATGGATTGACACCTATCCTAAGGATCCCTGATACACACTGACACAGAGCAGAATAGGGACTGTTCCCCTTACATAGGGTCACTTGGCAGATATGGATTGACACCTATCCTAAGGATCCCTGATACACACTGACACAGAGCAGAATAGGGACTGTTCCCCCTAAATAGGGTCACTTGGCAGATATGGATTGACACCTATCCTAAGGATCCCTGATACACACTGACACAGAGCAGAATAGGGACTGTTCCCCCTACATAGGGTCACTTGGCAGATATGGATTGACACCTGTCTTCAGGGACCCTGATACACACTGGGGGGGACCTACTGTCCTCCCCCCCACCCCTGCGCGGTGGGTGGGGGCCATAAATCACAATGGGGGGGACCTACTGTCCTCCCCCCGCCCCCACCCCTGCGCGGTGGGTGGGGGCCATAGAATAATGAGGGGGGACCTACTGTCCTCCCCACCCGGCCCCCAACCTGCGCGGTGGGGGCCATAAAAATGATAAGGGGGCACCTACTGTCCTCCCCCCCGGCCCCCACCCCTACGCGGTGGGG
This sequence comes from Pelobates fuscus, assembly GCF_036172605.1. NCBI lineage: Eukaryota > Metazoa > Chordata > Amphibia > Anura > Pelobatidae > Pelobates > Pelobates fuscus. The sequence goes on from NC_086321.1 coordinate 208,780,697, forward strand.
GCCATAAATCACAATGGGGGGACCTACTTTCCTCCCACTGCCCCCACCCCTGCGTGGTGGGTTGGGCCCATAAAAATAATGAGGGGGGAGGCCTACTGTCCACCCCCCTGGCCCCCACCCCTGCGCGGTGGGCGGGGGCCATGAAAATAATGAGGGGGTGGGACCTACTGTCCTACCCCCGGCCCCCACCCCTGTGCGCTGGGTGGGGCCATAAAAATAATGAGGGGGGGACACCTACTGTCCTCCCCCCCGGCCCCCACCCCTGCGCGGTGGGTGGGGGCCATAAATCACAATGGGGGAAGGACCTACTGTCCTCCCCCCGCCCCCACCCCTGCGTGGTTGGTGGGGGCCATAAAAATAATGATGGGGGACATACTGTCCCCTCCCCTGGCCGCCACCCCTGCACGGTGGGTGGGGGCCACGCTGTGTAAAATGACACAGAGCACTCTGATTGGTTAGATTCCAAGCCCACTAATCAGAGTGCTCTGTGTCATTTTACACAGCGTGGGAAAGTTCTTTGGAATTTTTCCATGCTGTGTAAAATGACAAAGAGCATTCTGATTGGCTTAAACCAGCAAATCAGAGTGTTCTTAGCCTAATTGCAGGGTGTGGCAAGGCTTTATAAGCCTTCCCCCGCCCTGCAGAGCTCAGTCTGCGCGGAGCCCTCCATGGGTGAAGATGGATTCTTTTTTTTTGCGCTCGTTTTTTTAATTGCGTCGGTTCTTATGGCTTTTTATTTCGCCTTTTTGGGGGCTGAAAAAAGATTTTAGAAAAAAGAAGACGTCAAATGGTAAGTTGAATTTTTCTTTACAGGTTAGTTATTTTATTCCCCCCTCACTATTTTTTAGGGTGGGGGGGTAGGTAGGGGGTAACTTCTTTTGGGGTGGGGGGGTGGGTGACTAGGGGCTTGGGGACCCCTAGTCACCTTTGATTGGGGGGGGATTTTTATTTAGGGCCCCCACCCACCACTCAGGGGTGGGGGCTGGGGGGGGCAGTAGGTCCCCCCTTATTGTTTTTTTAGGGCACCCACCCACCGCTCAGGGGTGGGGGCCGGGGGGGAGGACAGTAGGTCCCCCCTCATTAATTTTATGGCCCCCACCCACCGCGCAGGGGTGGGGACCGGGGTGGGGAGGAAAGTAGGTCCCCCCCTCATTATTTTTATGGCCCCCACCCAACGCTAACGGGTGGGGGCTGGGGAGAGGAAAGTAGGTCCCCCCAACCCATTGTGATTTATGGCCCCCACCCAATGCTCACGGGTGGGGGGGGGGGGAGGACAGTAGGTCCCCCCAACCCATTGTGATTTATGGCCCCCACCCACCGCGCAGGGGTGGGGGCCGGGGGGAGGACAGTAGGTTCCCCCCCCTAATTATTTTATGGCCCCCACCCACCACGCAGGGGTGGGGGCGGGGGAGGACAGTAGGTCCCCTCCATTGTGATTTATGGCCCCCATGTAGGGGGAACAGTCCCTATTCTGCTCTGTGTCAGTGTGGATCAGGGATCCTTAGGTCAGGTGTCAATCCTTATCTGCCAAGTGACCCTATGTAGGGGGAACAGCCCCTATTCTGCTCTGTGTCAGTGTGTATCAGCGTCTCTGAGGACAGGTGTCAAAACATATCTGCCAAGTGACCCTATGTAGGGGGAACAGTCCCTATTCTGCTCTGTGTCAGTGTGTATCAGTGTCCCTGAGGACAGGTGTCAATCCATATCTGCCAAGTGACCCTATGTAGGGGGAACAGTCTCTATTCTGCTCTGTGTCAGTGTGTATCAGGGATCCTTAGGATTGGTGTCAATCCATATCTGCCAAGTGACCCTATGTAGGGGGAACAGCCCCTATTCTGCTCTGTGTCAGTGTGTATCAGGGTCTCTGAGGACAGGTGTCAATCCATATGTCAAGGTGTCAATATGTCATATGTCAGGTGTCAATCCATATCCATTGTGATTTAGGAATGTTAGGTGATTTATGCCCTTTATGGATTAAAACCAGACTCTGCATCAACTGTGTAATTTTCCATGGGAGTTTTGCCATGGATCCCCCTCCGGCATGCCACAGTCCAGGTGTTAGTCCCCTAGAAACAACCTTTCCATCACTATTGGTGCCAGAAAGAGTCCCTGTGGGTTTTAAAATTTGCCTGCCCATTGAAGTCTATGGCGGTTCGCCCGGTTCGCGAACGTTTGTGGAAGTTCGCGTTCACCGTTCGCGAACCGAAAATTTTATGTTCGCGACATCACTAGCCACCATACGTGGCTGGTTACAGAGGATTATATGCTAAGTTGGCAATGCCAATACTGCGATGGCCACGAAGAGTCACAAATCGATTCTGCTCAAAATTGAGCCTAAACTAACATGGCTCTAAACGAGCCGGGCGCACAGGCTAAAGGTCTCCTCTTTGGAGATAATTTTGTAAAGGAACTTGGCTCATTTGTACATACCTTTACTGCCCTTGATAAAGCGCAGCGAAACATGCGCAAAGTGTTCAACCCCCGTGTTTTTGGTGGGGCCGGAAGCTCCAGGAGCCATCTGTCCGGCCGGGTTATCAGAAGTTCTTTTAGATAGAAAAGGGGCTCCTACACTGGACGAGCCAGCTTATTTTAGCTGGCTCGTCCAGTGTAGGAGCCCACAAAATGGTTGGCCTTAGTTTGCCTGTGGAACATGAGGTGCTCCTTCAGGATGACGACCTCATGGTAAGTCTTCAAAATCTCCATTTCTTCCTATTGGTGATGGGGGGCAGACTCACATATTTTACCCATGTATTGTCTCTGTGACAAGCTCTGCTTTTCAAGTGAGTTTGCCACGAGTTCCTGGAGGAGCCTGCTTGCCAGCCTCCTGCCCACAGACTACGGACCCTGTAAAATGTAATGTAAAAGTCTCCATTCGTGTATTTGGACTATATGGTTCGGGAACCGAACAGCCGCACGAACCGGAGACCACTCTGGAGCTTGTTAAGCCTAATTGTCACTTTGTAACAATTTCCACCTCACTGTTCTAAGTGTTCGTCTGGGTGGCCGTAATTCCAATGATCGACCACGAGGTGGTGGCCATCTTGTTCGCATGAAGACAGGCAGCAGTGTTTGGTCGTCGAGTTCATGGAACTATTTTCGGATACTGAAACTCCCAAACACCACTGGACTTCCATGATCGCCTGGTTTGGTTCGACAACACTTAGAAAGACACTGTTTGGTGGAAACTTTCCCATGAACAAGGGGAACAAGCTCCAAGCTAAGACTATTGACTGTGTTCAGTAGTTTGTAAGTTTTTAAACTACCAAAGTAGACCGACCGCAAGCCCTGATTCTCTGGAACTGTTTTGGGCATTAGACCATACGTGTGGTCGGTCAAACAAATGACTTCCAGGAAATTCCTGAACCCCTGAACTGATCTGGGTGATTTTTGGATATATTGGTCACCCAGACTGGAGGGGCCTGCTTGCCAGCCTCCTACCCTGGGACTATGGGCCCTGTGATAACCTATTTTCAAAAGTACTGTTTTCGTCCCTTTTAACTGGAACAGATTCAAACATGTGGCGGTGGCCATCTTAAATTCTCCAGCATTGTTTTGTCGTCGAGTGTATGGAACTGTTTTGGGCATGGGACCATGTGCACGGTGGGGAAAAATAAGACTTCCAGGAAATTCCTGAACCCCTGAACCGATTTGGGTGATTTTTAGATATGTTGTTCACCCAGATCGGGGCTATCAGGGGACATCACTTTAGTATTTTGGGGTACTTTTTAGGGTTTGACTTATGGGGCTGGCATAGATTTTTTTTCCAGGGCTGCAGACAGTCTATGACACAGACACACACACCATGACACAGACAGTCTATGACACAGACACACACACCATGACAGACAGACACACACTATGACAGACACACACACACCATGACAGACAGACAGACACACACACAAACACACATACATACACTGACAGCATTACACATTACCTGTGGGTGATTGGCCAGGGGGTCATGCAGGGCAGAGAGGTGGGAGTGGCAGCCGCAGAAGGGCTGGGAAGGCAGCCACAGAAGAAGCTGGGGAGGCGGCCGCAGAAGGAGCTGGTGAGGCGGCCGCATGGGAAGCTGTGCTGTCTCTGCTCCCCCGCCCTCGCGCGCTACTGAATGAGACCGGGACCGGAATATGACGTCATATTCCGGCCCCGGTCTCATTCAGTAGCGCGCTGGGAGCAGAGACAGCACAGCACAGCTCCACATGCGGCCTCCAGCACACCCAGATGTCTGCCCGGCCCCAGGTGCCGACGGCCCACCGGGAAATTTCCTGGTATCCCGGTGGGCCAGTCCGGCCCTGCACATGTGCTCAGTGTGAGCCTGCTTTCATCTGTGAAGAGCACAGGGTGCCAGTGGCGAATTTGCCAATCTTGGTGTTCTCAAGCAAATGCCAAACGTCCTGCACAGTGTTGGGCTGTAAGCACAACCCCCACCTGTGGATGTCGGGCCCTTATACCACCCTCATGGAGTCTGTTTCTGATCGTTTCAGCAGACACATTTGTGGCCTGCTGGAGGTCATTTTGCAGGACTCTGGCAGTGCTCCTCCTGTTCCTCCTTGCACAGAGGCGGAGGTAGCGGTCCTGCTGCTGGGTTGTTGCCCTCCTACCCCTCCTCCACGTCTCCTGATGTACTGGCCTGTCTCCTGGTAGCGCCTCCATGCTCTGGACACTACGCTGGCAGACACAGCAAACCTTCTTGCCACAGCTCGCACTGATGTGCCATCCTGGATGAGCTGCACTACTTGAGCCACTTGTGTGGGTTGTAGACTCCGTCTCATGCTACCACTAGAGTGAAAGCACCGCCAGCATTCAAAAGTGACCAAAACATCAGCCAGGAAGCATAGGAACTGAGAAGTGGTCTGTGGTCACCACCTGCATAACCACTCCTTTATTGGGAGTGTCTTGCTAATTGCCTATAATTTCCACCTGTTGTCTATCCCATTTGCACAACAGCATGTGAAATTGATTGTCACTCAGTGTTGCTTCCTAAGTGGACAGTTTGATTTCCCAGAAGTGTGATTTGGAGTTACATTGTGTTGTTTAAGTGTTCCCTTTATTTTTTTGAGCAGTGTATATATATATATATATATATATATATAAGAAACAAGGGGGGGCTGGCTGCACTTACCTGAACTGGGGGCCAAATTTTACAATACACAAGATCCAGCGCACTCACTAAACAGCAACTTTAATGTTGAAAGATTTTTTTTTTTTTTAAATACCTAATATAGGCAGCGGAGTACCGGGCCCGGCACTCCAGGGGGCCCGACCGCCCTGAGGACCCCCGCGACCGGGTACCAGGCCTGTGTGTGTGTCTGTGTGTGTCTGTATGTTTGTGTGCCTGTGTCTCTATATGTGTGTCTCTCTGTATGTGTGTCTGTGTCTCTCTGTATGTGTGTGTGTCTCTGTATGTATGTGTGTGTGTCTATGTATGCAGTGGCGTACACACAATCCATGGGGCCCCGTATGTATGTGTGTGTCTATGTATGTGTGTGTCTGTGTCTATGTGTGTGTGTGTCCCTGTGTCTCTATGTATGTATGTGTGTGTATATATGTGTGTGTGTCTGTATGTATGTGTCTGTCGAGGGATGTATGTGTGTGTGTGTGTGTGTCTGTCTGTCTGTCTGTCTGTCTGTCTGTGTGTATGTTTGTGTGTGTTTCTGTATGTATGTGTGAGGGGGATGGGGGAGCACGGATCGGGGGAGAGAGGGGAGGGGGGGGGCACGGATCAGTTTCGCACCGGGGCCCCATGGATTGTGTGTACGCCACTGAATATAGGAGAGCATAAGAGCAGACATTAGGCTGTTAGTGTAGGACCTGCCAAAGATGGGGTACATTGATGTTGTGGAAGGCTTATGCAATGTATGATCATATAATGTAACTAAATCCCCAGTATTTTTGCCTAGATTAGGTGTTTTTTTAAAAAAAACGAATAAAAACTTTCAACATTGAAGTTGCTGTTTAGTGGATAGGTAAGTGCGCTGGATCTTGTGTATTGTGTGTGTTTTTATATATATATATATATATATATATATATATATATATATATATATATATATATATATGCACTCTCAGACCTTCACCAGCAAAAGTAGCTTAAAACGTTGCTTTTATTTGTTCAAATAAAATGGTCAATGTTTCAGGTTTAACAGCAAAACTTTCATTAGGATATATATATTATTCAATAACAAAAATATAGCAAATTCTAAATCTAGACATTTTTGGGATTTAATCAACTGTTAATGGATTTGTAATACTCCGTTCTACTATTTCAAATATTACACCACCTTATTACAAGTGTAATATAGTGAGATCTTTATCCACTGTCAAAAAAATGGTTAATTGCAGAAAACATTTGCAAAGTGCTTCATATCGAAAGGGATAGTAAATAATTTTTTTCCAACTGAAGGATGCAGTGATGAATGAAGTGGATTGATTAGGAACAATTTTGTGTCCTTTTTTTATATAAAAAGAGATGAACTACCCAGTTAGCTGGGCCAATTTGCAGAGCAACCTCTTCTCTCTAATTGCTGCTAGACTAATGTAGGAGCACACTCCTAGGTAAGTAAAGAAATCCATTTAACAAACTCTCCCATTTAAGTAGAGAACACAAACAGTGATTTTTTTTTTTCCATTACGCTTCATATTAGTACAGCTACATTCCACCTGTGACTCTTGGTTTATAAGGGCAATGCTCTTTTATATCACTTAGTATCTTTAATAAAGGTCCACTTTAAAAATTGTTCAGATTTCCGAAGAACCTATAAAAAAAACAACATAATTAGCAACATAACCAAGCCCATTAATTCCTGATAATGCGTTGGAAAACGGAATTATTTGATAAAAGATCCTATAACCTGCATTTGAGTGAATGAAAGGGAAAGAGCATCTGTCCTTTATTATATGACTCAATCATTGTCTCTTAATCTGCCTGAGGTTTTGTGTTGTTGACTCGAAGGTTTGGAAGGATTTTCCAAAAAAGGCTCATATTTAGAAGACTTGTTGTTTATCTAAAACTGAACTTTGAACAGCACAGATTGAACCAGTCACAGAAAAAAGCGAGTTTCATATTATTAATGGAATTCCAAGTAAAAGAAAAAAAAACACAGAATATGACAAAGTAGATTATTAGCATAAGCTATTATTCAACTTTCAAGTATGAGAGATGACATTCGTAAAATAAATATTTAAGGGGGGCGGGGCCTGACCGCCATGCTGACCGGTCGCATGTCACAGAGGCTCCTGCTATATCCAACCTAAATAGCAATAATCATGGTCCTACGGACACTAAGGGAACGTAGTTGCCCACTCAAGTGCATGGGTGAAGGTTGGCGCTACCGTAGACTCCGAGATCGGGAGTTTTGGGGCCCCTGTGGTACCAAGCTTCGGAGCCTGCGGCCTAATCGGACGAGGAGCGGGGCAGACGGCCGCTGCCCTACCCGCAAGTCTGGCAGCCACACTGCAACCCTGTGACACACCTCGCAGGCCCTGGTCCCCCCCCCACAGGCCGGGGGGGTTATCCCGGCCGCCACCGGAGGGAAACGAAGATCAGCCACTGACCTCCATCTGGGCAAGCTCGGCGCCTGGGCACATGCTATGCTCCACTACCAACATGGCGGCTCAGGGATCCACACCAGGCTGCACACGCTATATGCAATATGCAATCAGTGGTACACCCAGAAGCAACTAACCTCAACTTCGGGGACTCCTGCAGGAGCTTCCTCAACATCCGCCAGCATCGTTCAGCCACCGCACCCAAAGTCCGGGCCTGGTCGCCACATCAGCCTTCTTGGACCTTGAGCCCTTAGAGAACATCCCTCAAACCGCAGCCCAGCACCTGGAGGGAATATACTTACCGGGAATCCCGTTGCCGGCCATATGAGGTACCGGAACCGAGGGCGCAAGCGGTAAGCTCATACAGAGCCTGGGGCTGGCGGTGTGATACGCACCAGAGTTTCCCTTCCGTCGAGGCTCCGCTCTTCTCACATCCAAATTGGAGGCACAAGCAGCTGAACCCAAAGACCCAGCAGCCCGGAAAGCATGCCGCCACTAGCAGCCCGCTGACGCTGAACCCAGGGGACAGCAAGACTTCCCCCAATGTAAACTCCGGTGGACATTAAGCTTGGTTTATAATATGCATAACCACACATGTGTCCAGCATTACTCTGTCTCTCATCTCTAAAGCACGCACCTAGCTAATTGTAAAAAGCGTATAATGCCCACTTGTCATAACATAAGCTGGAAGACCTAAACTACCTTCTTCTCATAGCTTACTAATTGTCTCACTATCTACTCATAGTCCCTAATAAGCTATGATTAATAGATGCTACCTGCAAGTAGTCTAATCAACACATGCATAATCTGTTTAATTTTAGGCTCACAGCCAGTTTATCCAATGCCATAACGTTTCGTATGTTTAAACGAGCAAAAAAAAAAAAAAAAAGCGCAACAAATCATCTTTACCATTATGTCACTGCATCAACTCATGTAACCTGTTAATTGTCATAACTACACACTGTACCTGACATTGCGCTTAAAAAATAAAGAATTATAAAAAAAAAAAAAAAAAAAAATATTTAAAGGAACACTATAGTCACCTAAATTACTTTGGCTAAATAAAGCAGTTTTAGTGTATAGATCATTCCACTGCAATTTTACTGCTCAATTCACTGTCATTTAGGAGTTAAATCACTTTGTTTCTGTATATGCAGCCCTAGCCACACCTCCCCTGGCTATGATTGACAGAGTCTGCATGAAAAAAAAAATGTTTTCACTTTCAAACAGATGTAATTTACCTTAAATAATTGTATCTCAATCTCTAAATTGAACTTTAATCACATACAGGAGGCTCTTGCAGGGTCTAGCAAGCTATTAACATAGCAGGGGATAAGGAAATCTTAATTAAACAGAACTTGCAATAAAGAAAGCCTAAATAGGGCTCTCTTTACAGGAAGTGTTTATGGAAGGCTGTGCAAGTCACATGCAGGGAGGTGTGACTAGGGTTCATAAACAAAGGGATTTAACTCCTAAATGGCAGAGGATTGAGCAGTGAGGCTGCAGGGGCATGTTCTATACACCAAAACTGCTTCATTAAGCTAAAGTTGTTCAGGTGACTATATTGTCACTTTAAATAGTGCAGGATTATTCAGAACTGCAGTGCTCATGTTTCCTTTATAGAAAAAAAATATTTGAAACAATGCATACATTCAGAACATCTGAAATTTCTTGTCTAAAAGCACTTACTTTGAGAGAAACTTTGTTTTTTTATTTATAAAATGATATATGCAGTTATTCACTATCCAAATGGGCTGCATACTGGGCAATTTGTATTGCAAAATCTGGATATTGTTCATGGAACTATGGATTTCTGGGTTATTAATAATTGAGAATCCAAAGTGAATTCAAAGTAAATTTTACATTTGAGTCCAGAGTAGCCAAACTGAAATCATATCTAACTTGAATTTTTCCAGTTCAGTTATTTATTTACAAACATTTTTTTATCGTGAAGATGAGTACATAACAGCAACATACGCCACAACAGCGCATATGTAGACATACAGGTGAAACAGTGACATGGGAAATCGCACATTTTTTGGTTTTGGGAATAGTGATGTCGCAAACATAAAATTTTCGGTTCGCGAACAGCGAACGCGAACTTCCGCAAACGTTCGCGAACCGACGAACCGGGCGAACCGCCATAGACTGCAATGGGCAGGCGAATTTTAAAACCCACAGGGACTCTTTCTGGCCACAATAGTGATGGAAAAGTTGTTTCAAGGGGACTAACACCTGGACTGTGGCATGCCGGAGGGGGATCCATGGCAAAACTCCCATGGGAAATTACACAGTTGATGCAGAGTCTGGTTTTAATCCATAAAGGGCATAAATCACCTAACATTCCTAAATCACAATGGATATGGATTGACACCTGACATATGGATTGACACCTGTCCTCAGAGACCCTGATACACACTGACAAAGAGCAGAATAGGGACTGTTCCCCCTACATAGGGTCACTTGGCAGATATGGATTGACACCTGTCCTCAGGGACCCTGATACACACTGACACAGAGCAGAATAGGGACTGTTCCCCTTACATAGGGTCACTTGGCAGATTTGGATTGACACCTGTCCTCAGGGACCCTGATACACACTGACACAGAGCAGAATAAGGACTGTTCCCCCTACATAGGGTCACTTGGCAGATATGGATTGACACCTGTCCTCAGGGACCCTGATACACACTGACACAGAGCAGAATAGGGACTGTTCCCCCTACATAGGGTCACTTGGCAGATATGGATTGACACCTGTCCTCAGGGTTCCTGATACACACTGACACAGAGCAGAATAGGGACTATTCCCCCTACATAGGGTCACTTGGCAGATATGGATTGACACCTGTCCTCAGGGACCCTGATACACACTGACACAGAGCAGAATAGGGACTGTTCCTCCTACATAGGGTCACCATTTTTAGCCCAAGGCAGCTCATCTCATCAGGCCTTTTTTAGTCGAATGTATCACCCACTGTCAGTCCCTTCGGGATCCATCCCTTATGTATCTTAATAAATGTGAGGTAATCTAGACTTTTTTGACCTAGGCGACTTCTCTTCTCAGTGACAATACCTCCTGCTGCACTGAAGGTCCTTTCTGACAGGACACTTGAAGCGGGGCAGGCCAGAAGTTCTATCGCAAATTGGGATAGCTCAGGCCACAGGTCAAGCCTGCACACCCAGTAGTCAAGGGGTTCATCGCTCCTCAGAGTGTCGATATCTGCAGTTAAGGCGAGGTAGTCTGCTACCTGTCGGTCGAGTCGTTCTCTGATTGTGGATCCCGAAGGACTGTGGCGATGCGTAGGACTTAAAAAGCTCTGCATGTCCTCCATCAACAACACATCTTTAAAGCGTCCTGTCCTTGCCGGCGTGGTCGTGGGAGGAAGAGGATTACTTTCACCTCTTCCCCTGTTAGATTCCCGTTGTGCTGTGACATCACCCTTATACGCTGTGTAAAGCATACTTTTTTATTTATTTTGCAAATTCTGCATCCTTTCCGACTTGTTGTAATTTGGTAACATTTCAGCCACTTTCTGCTTATACCGGGGATCTAGTAGCGTGGACACCCAGTACAGGCCGTTCTCCTTCAGCCTTTTTATACGAGGGTCGCTCAACAGGCACGACAGCATGAAAGACCCCATTTGCACAAGGTTGGATGCCGAGCTACTCATTTCCCGTTCCTCCTCCTCAGTGATCTCAATGAAGGTATGTTCTTCCCCCGAGCCATGTACAACACCACGGGTACCAGATAGGTGACAACGAGCACCCTGGGATGCCTGTTGTGGTTGGTCTTCCTCCTCCTCCTCCTCAAAGCCACATTCCTCCTCTGACATGGATGTCCTCTGACATCGTGACATCTATGGACGCATCGTCATCATTAACCGCTTCACTTGTATCTGACAACTCAGCAAATGAAGCAGCGGCGGGTACAACATCATCATCATCACACCATACGTCCATGTGTGTAATGCTGCCTGACTGAGACATATCCCTGTTATTTACATCCTCTGGCAATAATGGTTGCGCATCACTCATTTCTTCAAACGGATGTGTAAATAACTCCTCTGACAGATAAAGTGAAGCGGCTGTGGTGCTAGTGTTGGTGGTGGCGGCAGGCGGGTGAGTGGTATCTTGAGAGGTGCCTGAAGCTAAGTTGGAGGAGGATGGTGCGTCAAGGTTCCGAGCGGAAGCTGTAGAAGATTGGGTGTCCTGTGTTAGCCAGTCAACTATGTCCTCAGAACTTTTCAAGTTCAGGGTACGTGGCCTCTGAAAATTGGGCATTATTCTAGGGCAAAAGGGAATCACAGCACCATGACCACGACGGCCCCTGCGGGGTGGCCTGCCTCTGCCTGTCATTTTTTTGGGATTAGTGGTACTATGCGTGCAAGCTACTGTGAGACCAGATATGAGTGGCAATGTGCACTGGCAGAGGTTGGCAGAGTACACGCTGTAGGCCTGACACACCCGCTTGAAGACAAGTAACTGCTATTCAATCTATAACAGTGAAAAACGTTTTTGGGTTTTAAATGCACGCTATTGGGACACCAGATATGAGTGGCAATGTGCACTTGCAGAGGTTGGCACAGTACACGCTGTAGGCCTGACACCCGCTTGAAGACAACTAACTGCTATTCAATCTATAACAGTGGAAAAAGTTTTTTGGTTTTAAATGCACGCTATTGTGACACCAGATATGAGTGGCAATGTGCACTGGCAGAGGTTGGCAGAGTACACGCTGTAGGCCTGACACACCCGCTTGAAGACAAGAAACTGCTATTCAATCTATAACAGTGAAAAAAGTTTTTTGGTTTTAAATGCACGCTATTGTGACACCAGATATGAGTGGCAATGTGCACTTGTCTATCCTCAATGAATATTCGCACAGTCCCCCACTGTAACACCGTGACCCTACACACATTCGCACGGACACGGCCCTCTTCCATGCAGGCTATCTTCCCAGACCAGCTACATTACCAGGACATACCATAATTCCTGGTAAGGTTTATTCAGGCGGACCCCTACATTCAACGGGACTTTGTTCAGGAGTCGGATACCAGCTTGTGGGGCTACTATGACAACCCACTAGAGCACACTAACTCCAGTCTTCTGTCAGACATCATGAAAGGCATCTTCGATTTCTGCCTTCCTTGCAGAACCCCGAGGATGGACTATCTCACAGGTGAGACACATATCGGAGGGACCGCCAGAATGCAGTGTTCTTCAATTGGCACAATGCACGATGGTGCACAATGGTGATCACACTCCAGCCTACTGGGTCTCCCCAGGGGAAGTATGCTTTTCCCCCCTTTGCAATGATTGCAAAAATTCTCCATCATCTCGTCGTTTAGCAAATAACACCACCTTGACCGTCCCACTGTGACAGTCAACTTTGATTCCCGGACCTTCAGGGACTGACTGGTGAGGATCTCATCCTCCTATTTTCATATCCTACTATTCTCACGGACCGAAGGGGAACCCACATCTTCTATTCCTGGAGGGTCAGCTGACCCTGGTGGCCTGGACTCTTTCTGGGGGTTTTAGCAGATCGGCGGACTATCGCAGGCTGCTTGAGTCTCTTGGGCCCCAGGGACATTACGATGCTACCTCTCCTAATGGGCATTCCCGGTCTGAATTGTGTTTGGAACAGCACCTTGATCCATTATGTAGTAGTTTGGATAGTTCAACGACCCGTGTCCCAGTCTGGGGACTCCCAATGGACAAGAATCCTCTTGTGTACCAACCACCCAGTGACACCCACCTCCAGGTTCTAGGATGTGGAGGTTGTTCTCTGTTTTTCTACGGGACTGGGCATCTACCGATGGACTTTTATGCTTGGTCTGGTGGCTTTCCGTCAGGTAACGGATGTTCGGGCGTTCAAAGGGGATGGTTCTCCCTTAGCCCAACATTCTAGGTCTCTCGTTGCACTTTCAGATTCTTAATTAATTTTCTATTCCTTTCTCAGCGTTAAAAATGCAAAATACGAAGCCTCCTGTCATGTTGTAAAATTGAAGATTATGCTAGCTTTAGTGTACTAATAATCTTAATTTTAGTATTGACAGGAGGCGAGTATTTTCCATCCCTGCTTCACTAGCCTACCCCTTCTGTTTGTTTTCTCTGTGCCAGGCTTGACTGTTAATGTTTTGTGTTTACATTGATGATTGATGATTGTATTTCCATTGATCTGGAATTTTCGTTTTACGTTATAGTTATTCAGTTACCAGATTGTAATTTCTAATTTACTACTATAGGATGATGTATACGGTACGTTACTTGAAATTCTGTGTTCATGACTATGTGTCTAAACCTGTCACACATTCTCTTTTCAGTATGATTCGTCCCTGAAGACATTTGGTTGTTTGTGTGGAATTCACTGGGAAGTTTGCTCCTTCAGTTGTTGAATTTAGGAGTTATTGTTATTGCTTGTTATATGTTTGCTTTTGCTTGATGATTTGCTTTCTGAAAGAGGAAATTATTAGGTCACTATGCCTCATGTACATTCTACTCTCTTGTGATTGGTTCTTTTTTTCTTTGTGTCTCTTTACTAGTAAAGATAGATTATGCAAAATACTCACCTCCTGTCATTACTAAAATTAAGATTATTAGTACACTAAAGATAGCATAATCTTTAATTGTCAAGCACACCAAAATGTTGTATTCATTATGTCGCAAAAAATATGTTGAGCATCACATATTGTAGATATTTCAAAATGTATATCATGTCATTTATTAACAAACAATACCCAGGTCTCCCTTGTGTGAGCAGGGATTTAACTCTGCTCACACCAAGTTGAAGCAGCAGGGGATTGTAACCCGTATTTAAAAGGCTGCATGCAGCACTCAATGTGAGCACTGAATACAGGTCATCAGTTAGTGTGGGGATGCTAATTCCAAAGGAGACAAAGGAGAGATACCTGGGTATCTGATACCGGAGAAATTGACGGAAGCCAAGCACAGAGAGACAGTGACGTCTCTAGGATTCATTTTTAGGGGGGGGACATGGTGGGCCAGGGACAAAAGTAGGGGGGCACATTTAACCCCGCCCTCGCCGCAGTTTGACCCCGCCCCTGCGCATGTTAAGCCCCGGCCCCGACACAATGTGTTTGTTTTTTTGTTTTTGTTTTTTATAATCCCATTATTTTCCACCAGGGATTATTAAAAAAAAAAAAACATTTCCCTTGATATAGTGCCCTAGTTGCCAACATTTGAGAAATTGGGACATTCAGCGCTCCCTGTACAGTGCTGCTCTCTGTATAATACATGGCTGTGTGTATAATATCCTGGGACAGTCAGTGCTCCCTGTATAGTGTTGCTCTCTGTATAATACATGGCTGTGTGTATAATATCCTGGGACAGTCAGTGCTCCATGTATAGTGCTGCTCTCTGTAAATACAGATCTGTTTGTGTATAATATCCCAAGACAGAGAGCAGCACTATACAGGGAACAATGATTGTCCCAGGATACAGGGCCGGCCTTAGGCATTTAGACGCCCTGTGCGAAAAATCTTCACAGCGCCCCCCCCCCCCCGTCATCCATGTATGCTGTTATGTTTGTGTTGTCTGTGTATGTAATAGTACGTGTGATGACTGTGTGTGATATGTATGCTATGTGTGATATTTGTAATGGGTATATTAACAGTGTGTGATATGCGTGTATTGGTTGTATGTGACACACACACACACACAGAGTCAGACGGCCATACACACACAGGAAGACATCCACACACGCACAAGCAGACAGTCATACACACACACACAGGCAGACAGTCATACACACACACACACACACGCAGACAGTCATACACACAGACACACACAGACACACACAGGCAGACAGTCATACACACAGAGGCAGACAGTCATACACACAGAGGCAGACAGTCATACACACAGAGGCAGTCATACACACAGAGGCAGTCATACACAGTCACACACACAGAGGCAGACAGTAATACACACAGACACACAGTGGCAGACAGTCATATACACACACACGCAGACAGTCATACACACACACACACACACAGACAAACACACAGGCAGATAGTCACACACACAGAGGCAGACAGTAATACACACAGACAAACACACAGAGGCAGACAGTAATACACACAGAGGCAGACAGTAATACACACAGACACACGCAGACAGTCATACACACAGACACACACACAGACACACACAGGCAGATAGTCATACACACAGAGGCAGACAGTCATACACACAGACACACACACAGAGGCAGACAGTCATACACACAGACACACAGAGGCAGACAGTCATACACACACACACACACACAGACAGTAACACACACACACACACACACACACACACACAGGCAGACAGTCATACACATAGGCAGAGAGTCACACTCACATGACAATCACACAGTTACCTGTGGAGTTAATTGTGGAGGCAGTGCAGCTCCTGGTGACTGGTGGGGAAGCAGGGACTCCTTCCTGCTTCCCCTGCAGCAGTTTTCCGGCGCTTTTAGCTCCGCCCCCGCCGCACGGTAAGCTCCGCCCCCGCTGCAAATTTTTTTTAAAAAAAAACATATATTTTTTTTTTTTTTTTTTTAAATCGGCTGTGCGGCCGCACGGTGCCCCCTGCTACATGGCGCCCTGTGCGGCCGCACAGCTCGCACACCCCTAAGGCCGGCCCTGCCAGGATATTATACAGACACAGACCTGTATTATACAGAGAACATCACTATAGTATTATACTGATAGCTGAGCATATACCCCATGTCCCAATCTCTAGACTACTAGTACCTGTCAACAGCAGCTCCCAGATGCGTTTAACAGGGCTAAAGTGTGCGGCAGCTCACACAGATGATTCAGCGGTAAAGCGCACTCACTGGCAGAGCCAAACTGGAAAGCAGCCCTGGAAAAAAAATGTATGCCATTCCTACAGGTCAATATATATATATATATATATATATATATATATATATATATATATATATATATGTGCGCAAATAGGCTCACTGACAGACAAAAAACTCTCTGACTCGCACACAGGCTTACTACAGACAAACTCACTTGTATAAACACAAGGCTCACTACAAAGAAGTTCAGGGACACACACATGCTCAATAAATAGAAGCTCACTGACACACACAAGCAGTACCATCTTAACAGTGTTAAGGGTCCCCGGGCAAAGCAGTGCACTGGGGCCCTTCCTACACAACAACTCACTGGAATAAAAATTGTAATTATTGATAGACTGCTGAGTACATACACACAGTACACAAATACGAACACCGAGAAACTTCTAAATACACACACACACAGACGTTGCTGAATGCACACAGACGTTGCTGAATGCACACAGGCTGATTTTTACACTTACACACAGACTGCTGAATCCAACACACAGACAGCTGAGTCCATACACACACACAGAGTGCTGAGTCCATACACACACAGACTAGTGAGTCCTAGATACAGACACACACAGACTGCTGAGTCCTAGATACAGACACACACACACACAGACTGCTGAGTCCATACACACATACAGATTGCTGAGTCCATACACACATACAGACTGCTGAGTCCATACACACACAGACTGATGAGTCCATACACACACACACACACACTGCTGAGTCCATACACACACACACACACACAGATACACAGACTGCTAAGTCCATACACACACACATACACAGACTGCTGAGTCCATACACACACAGACTGCTGAGTCCATACACACACAGACTGCTGAGTCCATACACACACACAGCCTGCTGAGTCCATACACACACACAGACTGCTGAGTCCACACACACACACACACACACACACAGACTTCTGAGCCCATACACACACACACACACACACAGACTGCTGAGGTCATACACACACACACACACACACACACACACAGACTGCTGAGTCCATATATACACACACACACAAACACACAGACTGCTGAGTCCATACACACACACACACAGACTGCTGAGTCCATACACACACAGACTGCTGAGTCCATACACACACACAGTGGGCTGAGTCCATACACACACAGACTGCTGAGTCCATACACACACACAGACACAGACTGCTGAGTCCATACACACACAGACTGCTGAGTCCATACACACACACACAGACACAGACTGCTGAGTCCATACACACACAGACTGTGAGGCCATACACACACAGACTGCTGAGTCCATACACACACAGACTGCTGAGTCCATACACACACAGACTGCTGAGTCCATACACACACAGACTGCTGAGTCCATACACACACAGACTGCTGAGTCCATACACACACACAGACACAGACACAGAAACAGACTGCTGAGTCCATACACACACAGACTGCTTAGCAGAGGCGGCTCTAGACTTTATGAGGCCTTAGGCGTAACTCAAACATGAGGCCCCACTAACAAAAAAGTGTCACATATATACATTGATGCACAGTTTACCTGTGTATGTGCCTGAGAGTGTGTCTGACAGAGAGTATCGTTGTGTGTGAGAATGTATGCTCTGTGAGCATGTTTGCATTTTTGTCTGAGACTGAAGTGTGTTGTGTGTATGGCGGGGGATGGTGTGAGGGGGTGATGGTGAGAGGGAAAGGGGGGTGATGGTGAGAGGGAGAGCGGGGTGATGGTGAGAGTGAGCGGGGGTGATGTGAGAAGGAAGGAGGGTGATGTGAGAAGGAGGGGGGTGATGTGAGAAGGAGGGGGTGATGTGAGAAGGAGGGGGGTGATGTGAGAAGGAGGGGGGTGATGTGAGAGTGGAGGGGGGTGATGTGAGAGTGGAGGGGGGTGATGTGAGAGTGGAGGGGGGGTGATGTGAGAGTGGAGGGGGGCTGATGTGAGAGTGGAGGGGGGGTGATGTGATGTGAGAAGGAGGGGGTGATGTGAGAAGGAGGGGGGTTGATGGTGAGGGTGGTGATGCTGAGGGGGGTGAGGCTGAGGGGGGTGAGGCTGAGGGGGGTGAGGCTGAGGGGGGTGGAGGGTGAGGCTGAGGGTGGTGAGGAGTGAGGCTGAGGGGGGTGGGGGTGATGCTGAGGATGGTGAGGGGGTGATGCTGCGGGTGGTTGGAGTGGGGGGGGGTGATGCTGAGGATGTTGAGGGGGGTTATGCTGAGGGTGGTAGGGTGGTGAGGCTGAGGGTGCTGAGGCTTAGGGTGGTGGGGGGTGCTGAGGCTGAGGGTGGTGGGGGGTGCTGAGGCTGAGGGTGGTGGGGGGTGCTGAGGCTGAGGGTGGTGAGGGGGTGAGGCTAAGGGTGGTGGGGAGGGTGGTGAGGCTGAGGGTATTGGGGAGGGTGGGGAGGCTGAGGTTATTGGGGAGGGTGGGGAGGCTGAGGGTGGTGTAGGGTGCTGAGGCTGAGGGTTGTGGGGTGCTGAGGGGGGTGGTGAGGCTGAGGGTGGTGGGGAGGGTGGTGAGGCTGATGTTGGTAGGGAGGCTGAGGGTGGTGAGGCTGAGGGTGGTGGGGCTGATGGTGGTAGGGAGGGTGAGGAGGCTGAGGGTGGTGAGGCTGGCTGAGGGTGGTGGGGAGGGTTTTAGGGAGGCTGAGTCCATACATACAGACACACAAACTTCCTCACTAGCAGGCAGACAGACACACACAGAGACACACACACACACACCCACCCACCCTACCTGTCCCTGGAGGCTCAGGCAGCCATCTTCCATGCTTTGCAGCAGCAGCATGGGCTGCTGCTTAACGGCGGGGGCGGGGCTTGTGTGCGGGAGGCGGGGCTTCGTTTGGGGGTGGGGCCTGTGCCGGGGAGCCTGTCAGTGCTCCCTCCAGCCCCAGACAGACCCCTGCATGTTCCAGCTCCTCTCTCCTGCATTCCCTCGGGCTGTAACAGGCTATTACAGCCCGAGGGAATATAATTTAAACCCATGGCCAGCAGGTTGCTGGCATTTGGGGGGGCACAAGGGGGGGCACAGCATGATGTAGGGGGGGCCATGGCCCCCTCTGCCCCCCCCTAGCGACGCCACTGCAGAGAGATGGACACAGGTTTCTTCAGGAAGGAAGAGATCTTTATTCGATTCACCGACCAGGACTCAGAGGGACTAATGTCACCAAAAACAGCTAAAATCTGAGCCCTGATCGTACAGTGTAGGCACCTTATATAGACATATAGCTCCTCCTATAATCAGTTCCACCCACACGTACTCTTACCCAATCAACAGAATAAAGACTAAATTCCTGTTTGACCACATGGCTTGCCCAGCACAATGGAGGAGGGGAATACTCGTATATCCTGTATTCCTGCACATGCTCCGTACACTACTGATTGTATCGTTGCCACGTGCAACCAACTGACCGATACATCAGCATATGCACGTGCACATACCACGTGGAAATCTCGGCCTACTAAATTTATTTTTACCGAGATTCCACCACATGTCTACAGTGAGGGAAAAAAGTATTTGATCCCCTACTGATTTTGAACGTTTGCCCACTGACAAAGAAATGATCAGTCTATAATTTTAATGGTAGGTGTATTTTAAACAATCAGAGACAGAATAACAAAAAAAAATTCAGAAAAACGCATGTCAAAAAAGTTATAAATTGATTTGCATGTCAATGAGAGAAATAAGTATTTATTCCCCTATCAATCAGCAAGATTTCTGACTCCCAGATTTATTATATACAGGAAACGAGCTGTGATTTGGAGCACTTTCTTAAAGGGAATGCTCCTAATCTCAGCTTGTTACCTGTACAAAAGACACCTGTCCACAGAAGCAATCAATCAGATTCCAAACTCTCCACCATGGCCAAGACCAAAGAGCTGTCCAAGAATGTCAGGGACAAGATTGTAGAGCTACACAAGACTACAAAACCATTGGCAAACAGCTGGGTGAGAAGGTGACAACAGTTGGTGCTATTATTCGCAAATGGAAGAAACACAAAATAACTGTCAGTCTCCCTCAGTCTGGTGCTCCATGCAAGATCTCACCTCATGGAGTTTCAATGATCATGAGAACGGTGAGGAATCCCAGAACGGTGAGGAAGCCCAGAACTACATGGGATGAGATTGTTAATGATCTCAAGGCAGCTGGGACCATAGTCACCAAGAAAATAATTGGTAACACTACGTCATGAAGGATTGAAATCCTGCAGCGCCCGCAAGGTCCCCCTGCTCAAGAAAGCACATGTACAGGCACATCTGAAGTTTGCCAATGAACATCTGAATGATTCAGTAGAAAGTGTTGTGGTCAGATGAGACCGAAATCGAGCTCTTTGGCATCAACTCAACTCGCCGTGTTTGGAGGAAGAGAAATGCTGCCTATGACCTCAAGAACACCATCCCCACCGTCAAACATGGAGGTGGAAACATTATGTTTTGGGGGTCTTTTTCTGCTTAGGCGGACAGGACAACTGCAACGCATCGAAGGGACGATGGACGGGGCCATTTACCGTCAAATCTTGGGAGAGAACCTCCTCTACTCAGCCAGGGCATTGAAAATGGGTCGTGGATGTGTATTCCAGCATGACAGTGGATATCATCATTCTATACCACCAATATGCCTATGGGGCGCTGCCCAGATTCCCGTATGGGAATTAGACTCTTATTAAGAATGGTGGCCACTACCATGTACTGTTACAACTTGGTATTTATCATAAAAACATGAAAAACTATGCTACAGTCTTGCATTCTGCATTTGTTTATGTATGACTAAACGCACTTTTACAGTAGTGGGTGTGAAGACTGACAAAGATGGTGGTGTTTTCAGCTTCTCTCGCATCATAACACTGAGTGAAGGTACAGCACGCAAGATTTACAAATCTCTACAATGTCTTATTAGTGCAGGCTCTGTTTTCCTACCCAGTACCATAATGCCAAACATACCAGCCATTTTGCAATTAGTGGGTAGAAAATTGATTTTTTTTATTTTTATGTAGGAGTTAACAATTGGCACTTTCGTTCAAATATGCCTTTGAATGTTTAAATTCATATTCCATGAACTTTCATATGTACAGCCTGTGCAATCTAAAAGCGAGAATAAAGGAACAGGCTTACACTAGGTTTATCTACTACTATGAAAATAAAGTATAGTTTGAGGCCCACTGTAATGCTTACATGTATTTAAATGGAAAACAACTGCAGATCTCTTAGGTTTTGGATTCATGACTGGAATACTAGAGGATAACACAGGTGCTGTATCTTTAATTACGTATAACACAGGTACTGTATCTTTAAGTACTTAGCTGGTTGTTAAACGGAAATAGCAGCTTCAGGTATATATGCAGTATAGAACGTAGGAGTTGCAAGTTCTTGGAAACGGAGCAAAATAAGAATTGAAAGTTGTAGCAGGAATAATTAGTTTTGGAGTTCGAGGTAATCAGGCTTGAGAGCAGGCTGCAGCAGGAACGATTAGCAGGCTTGAGAGCAGGCTGCAGCAGGAACGATTAGCAGGCTTGAGAGCAGATAGTCTCCTATTACGGAGTAAAAATATGACTTAGCTTTTAATGGAGAAGATCAGGTTTCCATAAGTTCTCCTCCGGGGAGGGAAGATGTTAAGCAGGATGAGGAAGGTCCAGTTACTAGCCGTGGTCGAGGAGAGGAGAAGGAGGGTCAGTAGTTTTCCAGTCCGGGTTCGGTGCACAAAGAAGTTTTAGAGGAATCTTGCTAGCCGGGTTGATTTCGCGGTAACGCTTTTCAATAATCCAGCGTCTTGAATCTGGCGCACTCGCATTATGTAGCGTGGGGAGACCGCGTCAGAGAAGGGTGTGTGGCTAAGCTCCGTCAACCCGGAAGAGACAATGTAATACCGGTAGTTAAGACATGACACCCACTCTACTATCATTCTCCAGGGAACAGAGAGAGTGGGCTGTCTTCCCTGCCTGTCAGTGGTGATCACACAATATTAAAGGGCGCTAGTGACCTTAGATTTCTATTCCTGTAAGTTATTGAAAAGACCATAGTAGCACCTTCATTTGGTGCCCCAGGGCATCTTCCAACACATGACTGAACTGAATTGAATCAACATCATATCGTTAGGCTTCTTATTGCTCTATAAGGCTAATAAAACATGTTTCAATGCTTATTAATATTCAGCCTGATAGGAGTTTTAATTATTATATACTTTGCCACTGCTGCTTTTTTAAACAATGCATATATAAGATGCCAGCCTTTCTCCAATATTCTCTCCAGCTGCGCAGATATAATTTAGCAGTGTTATGTTCTGTCACTTCTACATTAGCAGACATTGAGGCCCCGCTGAGTAATTACTGAATAACGTCATAATGAAATGCAGGAACCAGCAACTAATTATATTCTGAAGTTGATTAACAACTATTTCTTTTGAACTGAAGCATTCACACCCATTACTATTGATTTTTTTACAGCTCTTATTAAAATAAAATTTAAAAAATGTATATATGTTTGAGGAGATTATCGATCTAAAAATAATAATAATATAAAAAAATAAAAATAAAAATTTAAGAAAAGTAATATTATATGTGGAGAATATTAAAATTTTCATGCAGACACAAAATCTCCACCTGGCCTTTTTCATTCCATGTTAATGGTTGCTGCTTATAAGACAACAGTCCAATCCGTTAGTACTAGTTAGTACTGAAGTGACTCATTACATCAATTTCTAAAGAACTGGCATTGTTTGAAAAGGGATGATTCTAACATAATGCTTGGTTCTGGTAACAAAAAAAATGTAAATCTTCATGTCAATTGAGATGTAACTACCGGTAATTGAAATTACCAACTCTCAGTGGAAAACCTAACAGCAAATATTGATTTGAAGACAAAAGCACCACACTGTCTTCCAGTAGATGCCATATAGGGTGGACCTTTAGTTCCTTTCAAGGAGTCTTATGAATTGCTAACTAATTTGGGCAAGGCCCTTTTCATCTACTGTTTCCATATGTCAAACGTGTTTTTTTAAAGAATTGTTTGTCTTGTTTTACCTATTCTACAGTGCTGTAGAATATGTTGTTGCTCTGTAAATAATCGTACTTATAATCAGGCCACCATCAGGGGGCACAGGCAGTACACCTGTAAGGGGCGAATCCAGTGGCAAGAGACTGTCAGAGCCTTGCCGTAGGTTACCATGGCAATGCTCTGACACTTACCAGCAAAGGTTAAAGGATCTTAACATGTATAGCTTGGAGGAAAGACGAGACGGGGGGGATATGAGAGAAACATTTAAATACATAAAGAGAATCAACACAGTAAAGGAGGAGACTATATTTAAAAGAAATAAAAGAAAAACCACAACAAGAGGACAAAGTCTTAAATTAGAGGGACAAAGGATTAAAAATAATTTCAGTAAGTGTTACTTTACAGAGAGGGTAGTGGACACATGGAATTCCAGCTGAAGTGGTAGAGGGAACCAATCAGGAGCTAGAAGGAGCCTCCAAATACCACAGGACCATCAGGTAATTCAATGCCTCCTCCCTGACCAGAGGCAGGGCCGGATTAAGAGCCCAGTGGACCTGGTGCTGATAATTATGATGGGCCTAATTACAAAATCTTATTGACCAAAAACACTAAAACAGTCCTACCTCCTAAGCGTCATGTATCTGATGGAGATGATGCTGTAGGGAAACTCATAGGATGCAACTATGAGAAAACACATACCCTTTGCTAATCTCATGCTTTCAAGTAAACCCATACCCCCTAACAGCAGTGTCCAGTAAAGCAGGAAGTCTATGGATGCGGTAAAAGGTTGGGTTACTGACACAAATCACATAACCAGAACGTCCGAAAGGGCGAACATACACAAAAAGGGGGAATGTCTGTGTCCCTATGTCTCCCAGTCCCTTAGTGTTTGTGTCCTCATGTCTCCCAGTGTCCCCATGTCACTAGGGGACATTGAGAGACATTGGGACACTGGGAGACATGGGGACACAGATACTAGGGAACACTGGGAGACCTGGGAAATCTGAGACTCTTGGGGACACTGGGTGACAGACACGAGGGGACACGGGGAGACATGGGGCACTGAGACACTGATATATAGGGGACACTGGAGACTTGATAAAAACCTGGGTACAGGTCAAAATGTTGAGGTGTCCAATAAACCTGCTTAAAGCTATCAAAGTGAGTGCCTGAGATTTTTTTCTTTTATACTAGGGGACACAGACACTATGGGCACAGAGACACTATGGGCACAGAGACACTATGGGCACAGAGACACTATGGGCACAGAGAGACATGGGGCACTGAGACACTGATACATAGGGGACACTGATACATAGGGGACATTGGAGACTTGATAAAGACCTGGGTACAGGTCGAAACGTTGCGGTGTCCAATAAACCTGCCTAAATCTATCACAGTGAGTGCCTGAGATTTTTTCTTTTATACTAGGGGACACTGAGACACTAGGAGACATGGGGACACAGAGACATTGGGAGACTAGGGGACTTTGGGAGTCTAGGGAACACTGAGACACTAGGGACACTGGCACACTACAGACACTGAGAGACACTGAGAGACACCAGGGACACATGGGGATACTGATATACTAGGGACACTGGCTGGGAGACATGGGGACACTGCCATGTCTCCTATGTCTCAAAGTCGCCCAGTGTCCCCATGTCTCCCTGTGTCTCCATGCCTCTGTGTCCCCATGTCGCCCAGTGTCCCCTAGTGTTTGTATCCCCATGTCTCCCAGTGTCCTGATGTCACTAGGGGACATTGAGAGACATTGGGATACTAGGGAACACTGGGAGACCTGGGAAATCTGAGACTCTTGGGGACACTGGGTGACAGACACGAGGGGACACGGGGAGACATGGGGCACTGAGACACTGTGATATATAGGGGACACTGGAGACTTGATAAAAACCTGAGTACAGGTCAAAATGTTGCGGTGTCCAGTAAACCTGCTTAAAGCTATCACAGTGAGTGCCTGAGATTTTTTTCTTTTATACTAGGGGACACAGACACTATGGGCACAGAGACACTATGGGCACAGAGACACTATGGGCACAGAGACACTATGGGCACAGAGACACTATGGGCACAGAGACACTATGGGCACAGAGAGACATGGGGCACTGAGACACTATGGGCACAGAGACACTATGGGCACAGAGAGACATGGGGCACAGAGACACTATGGGCACAGAGAGACATGGGGCACTGAGACACTGATACATAGGGGACACTGATACATAGGGGACATTGGAGACTTGATAAAGACCTGGGTACAGGTCGAAACGTTGCGGTGTCCAATAAACCTGCCTAAATCTATCACAGTGAGTGCCTGAGATTTTTTCTTTTATACTAGGGGACACTGAGACACTAGGAGACATGGGGACACAGAGACATTGGGAGACTAGGGGACTTTGGGAGTCTAGGGAACACTGAGACACTAGGGACACTGGCACACTACAGACACTGAGAGACACTGAGAGACACCAGGGACACATGGGGATACTGATATACTAGGGACACTGGCTGGGAGACATGGGGACACTGCCATGTCTCCTATGTCTCAAAGTTGCCCAGTGTCCCCATGTCTCCCTGTGTCTCCATGCCTCTGTGTCCCCATGTCGCCCAGTGTCCCCTAGTGTTTGTATCCCCATGTCTCCCAGTGTCCTGATGTCACTAGGGGACATTGAGAGACATTGGGATACTAGGGAACACTGGGAGACCTGGGAAATCTGAGACTCTTGGGGACACTGGGTGACAGACACGAGGGGACACGGGGAGACATGGGGCACTGAGACACTGTGATATATAGGGGACACTGGAGACTTGATAAAAACCTGAGTACAGGTCAAAATGTTGCGGTGTCCAGTAAACCTGCTTAAAGCTATCACAGTGAGTGCCTGAGATTTTTTTCTTTTATACTAGGGGACACAGACACTATGGGCACAGAGACACTATGGGCACAGAGACACTATGGGCACAGAGAGACATGGGGCACTGAGACACTATGGGCACAGAGACACTATGGGCACAGAGAGACATGGGGCACTGAGACACTGATACATAGGGGACACTGATACATAGGGGACATTGGAGACTTGATAAAGACCTGGGTACAGGTCGAAACGTTGCGGTGTCCAATAAACCTGCCTAAATCTATCACAGTGAGTGCCTGAGATTTTTTCTTTTATACTAGGGGACACTGAGACACTAGGAGACATGGGGACACAGAGACATTGGGAGACTAGGGGACTTTGGGAGTCTAGGGAACACTGAGACACTAGGGACACTGGCACACTACAGACACTGGGAGACACCAGGGACACATGGGGATACTGAGATACTAGGGACACTGGCTGGGAGACATGGGGACACTGCCATGTCTCCTATGTCTCAAAGTCGCCCAGTGTCCCCATGTCTCCCTGTGTCTCCATGCCTCTGTGTCCCCATGTCACCCAGTGTCCCCTAGTGTTTGTATCCCCATGTCTCCCAGTGTCCTGATGTCACTAGGACACTAGGGGACACTTAGAGACATGGGGCCACAGAGCCACTAGGGACAGTGGCTGGGAGACATGGGGACACAGACTAGGGGCCACTGTGTCCCTAGTGTCTCAGGGTCATGGGCGTCCGAATGGGGGGGGTAAAAAGGGGTACTTCCCCCCCCCCCGGATTTTTCAGCTTGTGCTGCTATTTTTCGTTTTAGTGTGAGAATACAGTGCAATACCAGCGCTGTGAATGGAGAAAGGCAGGAAGCTACAGCTTATCCCTGCCTCTCTCTCATGACTGAAACCGCAGGGGAGCAGCACAGAGGCAGCCTACAGAGCAGGTAAGTGAGGGATGGGGGTGGGGGAGACCGCATAGAGGAAGGTAAAGTAGAAGGAGCAGAAAGGCACTGCAAGGGGCAGGAGGGGTCAGCAAGGAATAGAAAGGGGCAGCAAGAAGCAGGAAGGAGTTGAAAGGTTTTCAAGGAGCAGGAGGGTAAAGTAGAAGGAGCAGCAAGGAGCAGGAGGGGTCAGGAAGAGCAGGAGGGGTCAGCAAGGAGTAGAAAGGGTCTGCAAGAGGCAGGAGGGGTTAGCAAGGAATAGGAAGGGGCAGCAGGAAGGGGTAGGGACGGTCTGCAAGGAGCAGGAGGGGTCACCAAGGAGTAGGAAGGGTCTGCAAGGAGCAAGAGGGGTCAGCAAGGAGTAGGATGAGGCAGCAAGGAGCAGGAAGGGGCAGAAAGGAGCAGGAAGGGGCAGCAAGGAGCAGGAAGGGGCAGCAAGGAGTAGGAAGAGGGAGCAGGAAGGGTCTGCAAGGAGCAGGAAGGGGCAGCATGGAGCAGGAAGGGTCAGCAAGGAGCAGGCGGGGTCAGCAAGGAGCAGGCGGGGTCAGCAAGGAGTAGAAAGGGGCTGCAAGGGGCAGGAGGGGTCTGCTAGGAGTAGTAAGGGTCTGCTAGGAGTAGTAAGGTTCTGCTAGGAGTAGGAAGGGGCAGCAAGGATAAAGAAGGGTCTGCAAGGAGCAGGAAGGGTCTGCAAGGAGCCGGAAGGATCTGCAAGGAGCAGGAAGGGTCTGCAAGGAGCAGGAAGGGGCAGCAAGGAGCAGGAAGGGGCAGCAAGGAGCAGGAAGAAGAAATATCTACAGGCAAATAGTAGGCGCTATATATTTAGTGATAGTGAATATAATTATTTATTTATTCCAAGTGAAACAATCTTAAAAAAGCTGCACCATAACGTGTAAAATAGCTCAGAAAAACACCACTATACAATTGCAAAAAATAAGGTGCGCTATGACTTTAAATAACTTAATAGTGTACAATACAATAATAATTCTCAATATTATTGTTGAAAGTGCATGTGCAATGTGCAACACGTGAAGAAAAATGGGGTAGCAAATCCACACTCACAATTTTAACGCCACTGGCGTGGATCACCCCTCAGGGCTATGCAAATATGTAAAACAAACACAAAAAGACAGAGATCATAGGGTAATATGTCTTTAAAACTCAAAGTATATGTAAGGGGAAATATTCACACTTACAAAAGTAGAGCAGTAAAAGTCTGCTCTAACTATGATGGCAGAAGTCCTCTTATCTCAGGACTCAGAGACCTTTAGTATTCAGGACAGCAGACAAATCCTTCTGAAGCACTTTATTTGAAAAGAATTTTAAAAGGTAATTCACACAAAGTGATAAAATGTATAAAAATAGCTTCTAAGTCACCAGTCCAAATGATTCTCCTCATCCAGCGGTCACGATATGTGCTGTTTGTATCCGCCGGTTGATAGATATTACCACCTCGAGTCAATACTTCCGGGTTCCGGAGCGATCACGTGGTGACGTCGTGCGTGATGACGCGTTTCGCCAGATTGGCTTCCTCAGATCACATGTTGGATCCTGCTGTCCTGTTGATTTTATGACGATCTTTCTGGGCGTGGATTTCTTAAGAGGAAAGTCTATTGGTTCTGGGTCACCTGATGACTCTATAATAAAAACGTCCAGTCTCTATTGTTTTGGGCATATCGCCTAAACGGCACTTTTAAGTTTAGAAAATGAAGAAATATAAAAGCTAGTAATACTAGCACTTTCACACTTGCCTATATAGGAAATTTAAAACATTTTAATATGCAAGAATATTATAAACACAAGCTTAATACAAGTAAATGTAAAATAACTACATATATTGTTATTTTATATATAATACCATTAAATAGAAAATGTCATACCAGATGTAGTAGCAGCTATATTGTAATGTCCCACATCCTACTAATAGAGTAAAATAGATTAAAAACATAGTAGACAGAAGAAGTACAGGTAATTGTAAAGTTCAGAAACATCATAAAAAACTTTTATAAAAAATTTTTATAAAAAATTAATCCTTTATAAAAAATTAAAAAGATCAAATTCAATGTTGAGACCCATTGGTTCCAGGGTTCCCAATTTATGGACCCATTTCATTTCCTCTCTACCTATGTGCTGTATATGGTCACCTCCTCGCCAGGATTTTTTAACTTCTTGTATCCCTACAAAGGTTAGTCCGCTCGGATCTTTATTGTGATATTTTTTGAAATGTGCGGACACACTATGTAGCTCAAATCCCTTGCGTATGTTGTTAACATGTTCGTAAATCCTTTTGTGTAGCAGACGGATCGTTCTCCCTACATACTGCAATCCGCAGGTGCAAATCAGCAAATAAATAATATTTTTGCTAAAACAAGTGATAAAATCCCTAACATTAAACTCGTATTTAGAATGTTTGCTTTTAAATTTATTAATTCCTTTAAGGGTCCTATTTGCACTACATTTACAACCCACACATGTCCCGCATGAATAAAAACCTTTCTTATTATTACTTAAAAAAGTTTCTGGCACTTCTCTTTTGGGGTGATTGAACGTGAGTACTTGTTTTAAATTAGTATTAAATCCCAGAGAATATAGAGCATTACAACAATTGAGAAATAATAAAGAAATTATTATAAAACCGGCGGATAAAGGAGGGAGTATAGTCATTCAAAATACATCAGACTATCTAAAAGAATGTTGCCGTCAATTAGGAGATAAAAGAATATACATGGAACTTAAGAAAGACCCCACGACAGATATAAAATCATCTCTTGACATTTTATTAGACAGAGGAAAAGAAGAAGGTATTTTAAATGAAAAAGAGTATAAATTTATCAAAATAGAATCTCCGAGAATACCCGTTTTCTACACTCTACCGAAAGTGCACAAAGACCTAGACTATCCCCCTGGAAGACCGATTGTGTCTGGGATAGGTTCTATTTCATCTAATCTTTCCAAATATGTAGATATATGGCTGCAAAATATAGTGAAAGATATGCCCTCATATTTGAAAGACACGACAGACATGATAAAAACTTTAAAAAATGTACAGTGGACAGAAGGGTATATCCTGGTTACTTCAGATGTATCCGCTTTATATACATCAATTCCTCACATTTTAGGCTGTGATACAGTACGCAAATGTTTAGAAAAATCGAAGACACTGTCTAATGAACATGTTGTTTTTATTGTAGACAGCATCAAGTGGATTTTAGAAAATAATTACTTTTTATTCAATTCAAAATTTTATTTGCAACTACAGGGTACGGCCATGGGGACCAGGTTCGCCCCTAGCTACGCAAATTTATTTATGTCAGGGTGGGAAGAAGAAGCCATCTACTCTCATGGATCGTGGGGGACGAACCTGGTCTCCTATAAGAGATATATTGACGACCTGTTTTTTATATGGAGAGGTTCCCAAAGTGATTTGGAAATTTTTTTAGAAGAAATTAATCAGAATTCCTGGGGCATACAACTAACTAGTAATTTTAGTACACGGAACATCAATTTTTTAGACCTGGAGATTTACGCTGAGGAAGGGGTTTTTTTTTTTTTTATAATTCTTTATTTTTGTAGTGCGTATGATGATAACAGTTGCTTATGAGGTACCCCAAAGGCAGTCCTCTAGCACATTACGAACAGTTGGAACATAGGGGTAAACAGTAAATCTTGCACTTTTTTGTAATAATAAAATAAAAGGTTTACATTGTTTAGATGGTTAGTAGGTACATTTTTACAACATGTTCAGGCTTCAAGAATTATGACAGTATGGTTTTGATTTTAAATGTAAATTTACGCTATAATCAGGTTTAGTCAGTGCGAGGGTAAACGATAACAACGCGAGTAAGACAGTTGTACCTTGCTATCTAAATGATCAGGCTGATACGGTGAAGTTTTTTTTTTTTTTTTTTTTTTTTTTTTTTTTAACTGTAGCCTGTAGTTGATGCACCTAGGCATTTTTCACATTGAGACAGTATCTATTGATAGAGCCTATTGTAGTTTAAGCCTAATAGTAGTGGACTATTCAAGTGTGTAATCTCCACCGGAGAATGCTAAACTGATATAATAATGCTAGCTGGTTAAACAATAAGTCTCGCATGTATTGACAACTGTGGTGAGTACTACGGCTGACAATCTTTATGGTTAGTATGCAAGCGAGTACATATGAGCCTGTATTGCCACGACAGTAGCTGCGTGCAAGGCAGGATATGATAAAATGTGACATCGGCATGACAGAATCAACATTTGCACATTTTTTAAAAGTAGGAGAAATAACATGTCAGTCGAATGAAAAAGCAAACATGCTTCTGGCTAAACATACTAACAATATGCTAATAGTGTTAATAAAAAATGCATGTGGAGATGTTGTGTGTGTTAGATGCAAGATATACTTCAGCTATCGATTAGGTAGAACGTGTGCCTGTATGGTTTGTGCCTGTATCAGGTGAGGTACACGTGTCTAATACCAGGCATTTGGGCTTGTATCGTGAGAAGTGCTAAGCAGAACATAGGTAAGGAGCTTGACTAACGAGCAAAAACAAAGTGTAACGGTATAAGTAGTGCATTCTACATTAGCAGGCTGAGGTAATAATGGGCATAGGAACAGTACATTAATAGCGGCATGTACATTAGGATTATGCTTTATCACCGCTCACGGGCGTGTAGAAGCATAGTCCGTCTCTGGTGCAGTCCACCTTGGTTAGCCAATGCCGGTTCTGGAGGCTAGGCAGGTGGGCCGGGTACAATGGTAAAGTTGGTGCCACGGTTCTATTCTGTCACCCGCAGGTCTTGGGGGGGGGTCTCTCCGCCTGTGTCTGTCGCTGGTAGGGTGCTGTGATGCATTGCGGTGAGTCACTCGTCCGGGAGTGTGAGGTGTGCTTCGTTGGTCGGATGATTCCGATGCCGCTGAGTGGTGAGTAGGTCGGGCAGGCTTGGTGGTCTCGCTCTGGTGTGTGTGAGGGCGAGTGCCGGGGTCTGGGGGGCATGCCGCCATTTCCCGCCGTTCCGGTCTCCAGTTTTTTCTCCGTCTGGAGGCTCGTGGTGGGTATCTGCTTAGGAGGCGTCGGGTAGCCGGGCGAATCCATGCTGCCGTTTCCCTCAGCACCCGGTGGTAGCGCTGACCCTGGGTGCAGAATTTTGTCCCCATGTTGGCACAGAGCCTGTGAAAGAACTCCAGGGCGTGCTTGGGTGGTGTAGTGAGGGTGCGATTTGGCGCCAGGCGCGTCCGCGCCGCCATCTTGCTTGGGCCCCCATATTCCCGCTCGGCTGCAGGTTCAGTCGCTTGTTCGAGCTGCTTTACTGGGGTGATCGACCCCCGCGAGGACCGGGATAACCCCCGCCGGTCCAGAGGGGGGGGCAGCAGGGCAGTGTTCGATTGCCGTGTCTGAGCTGGTCCCGTGCCGTGGGGTCGGCCGCTTCCCCCAGGCCTCGGGCTCCGCTCCGGTGTAGGCCGCGTGGCTGGTGCAGGTGCTTGTTGCATGTTTTGGTGCGGGACGGGTACCTTTCTATTCCCCGAGTGGTCCTGTTTCATTTTCTGGGTGTCTCGTGTAGCTGGCAGCGTTTGGGTGGTCAGGATGGTCGTTTTTGTGCCTGCTGGTGCAAGAGCCCTCAGTAAGCACGTCTGGCCATCTTGGCTAGCAGGCCCCGCCCCCCCCGGAAGGGGTTTTAAAAACAAAGAATTTTTTTTAAAAAGTAGATGCTAACAGCTACGTACTGTATAACAGTGGACACTACACCCCGTGGCTTAATAATATTCCCAAAGGGCAATTGCAACGGATACGAAGAAACTGCACAGATAAAAATATTTTTGAGGATCAAGCGAAAACTGTAATAAAGAAATTTTCCCAAAAAGAATACCCAAATGAATTATTACTCAAAGCCTATGAGGAGGTCAATAAATTAGATCAGGATGTTTTAATTCATAAAAATAGTAATAAAAAGAGTGGAGACAATACTCTTCAACCTCTAGTTTTAGATTTCAACAAAGACTCACAAAAACTTAAATGTATTGTAAACAAACACTGGCATCTATTAAGAAAGGATAAAGAACTAAATAATATTATTCCACAAAAAACGTTTATCACTTTTAGAGGGGCTACTAATTTAAAACAAGTACTCACGTTCAATCACCCCAAAAGAGAAGTGCCAGAAACTTTTTTAAGTAATAATAAGAAAGGTTTTTATTCATGCGGGACATGTGTGGGTTGTAAATGTAGTGCAAATAGGACCCTTAAAGGAATTAATAAATTTAAAAGCAAACATTCTAAATACGAGTTTAATGTTAGGGATTTTATCACTTGTTTTAGCAAAAATATTATTTATTTGCTGATTTGCCCCTGCGGATTGCAGTATGTAGGGAGAACGATCCGTCTGCTACACAAAAGGATTTACGAACATGTTAACAACATACGCAAGGGATTTGAGCTACATAGTGTGTCCGCACATTTCAAAAAATATCACAATAAAGATCCGAGCGGACTAACCTTTGTAGGGATACAAGAAGTTAAAAAATCCTGGCGAGGAGGTGACCATATACAGCACATAGGTAGAGAGGAAATGAAATGGGTCCATAAATTGGGAACCCTGGAACCAATGGGTCTCAACATTGAATTTGATCTTTTTAATTTTTTATAAAGGATTAATTTTTTATAAAAAATTTTTATAAAAGTTTTTTATGATGTTTCTGAACTTTACAATTACCTGTACTTCTTCTGTCTACTATGTTTTTAATCTATTTTACTCTATTAGTAGGATGTGGGACATTACAATATAGCTGCTACTACATCTGGTATGACATTTTCTATTTAATGGTATTATATATAAAATAACAATATATGTAGTTATTTTACATTTACTTGTATTAAGCTTGTGTTTATAATATTCTTGCATATTAAAATGTTTTAAATTTCCTATATAGGCAAGTGTGAAAGTGCTAGTATTACTAGCTTTTATATTTCTTCATTTTCTAAACTTAAAAGTGCCGTTTAGGCGATATGCCCAAAACAATAGAGACTGGACGTTTTTATTATAGAGTCATCAGGTGACCCAGAACCAATAGACTTTCCTCTTAAGAAATCCACGCCCAGAAAGATCGTCATAAAATCAACAGGACAGCAGGATCCAACATGTGATCTGAGGAAGCCAATCTGGCGAAACGCGTCATCACGCACGACGTCACCACGTGATCGCTCCGGAACCCGGAAGTATTGACTCGAGGTGGTAATATCTATCAACCGGCGGATACAAACAGCACATATCGTGACCGCTGGATGAGGAGAATCATTTGGACTGGTGACTTAGAAGCTATTTTTATACATTTTATCACTTTGTGTGAATTACCTTTTAAAATTCTTTTCAAATAAAGTGCTTCAGAAGGATTTGTCTGCTGTCCTGAATACTAAAGGTCTCTGAGTCCTGAGATAAGAGGACTTCTGCCATCATAGTTAGAGCAGACTTTTACTGCTCTACTTTTGTAAGTGTGAATATTTCCCCTTACATATACTTTGAGTTTTAAAGACATATTACCCTATGATCTCTGTCTTTTTGTGTTTGTTTTACATATTTGCATAGCCCTGAGGGGTGATCCACGCCAGTGGCGTTAAAATTGTGAGTGTGGATTTGCTACCCCATTTTTCTTCACGTGTTGCACATTGCACATGCACTTTCAACAATAATATTGAGAATTATTATTGTATTGTACACTATTAAGTTATTTAAAGTCATAGCGCACCTTATTTTTTGCAATTGTATAAAGGAGCAGGAAGAGGCAGGAAGAATCAGAAGGAACAGAAAGGATCAGCAAAGGGCTGCAAGAAGCTGGAAGGGGCAGAAAGAAGCTGGAAGGGCAGTAAGAAGCAGAAAGGGTCTGCAAGAAGCAGAAAGGGTCTGCAAGAAGCAGGAAGGGCCATCAAGGAGCAGGAAGAGCCATCAAGGAGCAGAAAGGGATCAGAAAGAGAAAGGAGCAGAAGGGCGCAAAATAAGCAGAAAGTAGCAGAAAGGTAAAGGAGCAGAAGGAGCCTCAGAAGACAAAGAAGACTGTGTCAAATGAAGGAGAAGAAAATTAGATTGGAGCACTTCATTCTGGACACCACATCATAAGGCGTTTGTACCTGGGCCTGGCAGGGAAACTTTGGACCTTCTCATCTCCCCAGGTAAAAACAAACAATATCAGTGTTAATGTGTTCACTTTTATTTACTGAGTGTCAGGAAACACAGAGGGTCGCTGGGTAGGGGTAGATGGGTAGATGGGTCAGCTAGCACCTAAGCCAATCAGTAGCTCCCCATTCATAAAACCGTAAAACATTTTTATGAATCGGGAACTAGCGATTGGCTTAGAGTGTCAGCTGACCACTCTAGCCAATCAGCGGCACCCATGCCCAACGTCAATCTGCACTTCCTGACACTCTGTTTCAGAGGTCGAATACCACTGAGCGACCTGGAGATCTGGAGCTGAAGGAAGCCTTTGGGGTAAACCATTTGAGAGCGGTTTCACCCCTTCAAAGAAAGAGCACCCAGGGGCCTCCTTGCATCACAGCATTTTCATTTAGATAAAGTTGTTATGGTGACCAGAATGTTCCTGTAATTTGATGAAAGGAACGCTATAGTGTCAGGAATACAAACATATATTCCTGACACCATAGTTGTGAAAACGCTATTCATCCTTGCTTTATGTGAAAATGACTATGCTCCTTCCCTTTCATGACACTGTCAAAAAGGGGCCAAGCATGGATGTCATTACAATTATGCCCCCCCTCCACGGAAAAATTCCTGCGGACGTCCATGCTCAGGGTCCCCATGTTCCCCAGTGTCCCAATGTCTCAGCGTCCCCATGTCTCGGAGCTGCTGTCTGGACTCTCTGTGCAGAGCTGCTCCCCCGCGGATCAGTGAGTAGAGAGAGGCAGGGAGGGAGATGCCGTAACTTCTTATCACTGCCTCTCTCCACACAAACAGCGACCCCTACTGGATTATTGCAGAATAATCTATGTTTATACTGAGACAGACATTTGTATTGCCGGTATTACTGCAATACCGGCACCGGCTAGGCAGCCTCAAATACCTGAGAAATACTTCTGAGAAATGCATGGCAACCCTAAGAAATACATGAGAAATACCTGGCAACCCTAAGAGTAGTGTGTAAAAAAAAAAAAAAAATGTAAAAAAATTTTTTTTTTATTTTTTTTTTTTAAACCAATGGGCCTATTCCATGGGCCTGGGCCTGGAGCTGCAGCTCCATCAGCCCCTATGTTAATCCGGCCCTGACCAGAGGTAACACAGCCCCTATTTCAGCCCACACACACACACTGCATCCAATATACACATACTGCATACGCTACACAAACACTGCATCCCTAACGCACACTGCATACACTATATATATTATTATTATTATTATTATGATACCACATTGCATCCCTTAAACACACACTGCATCCAAGATACACACAGTGCACTACATACACAAATATACAGCATCCACTACTACACACACACTTCCTCCCTGACACACACACACACAGAGTATCCACTACACACACAATATCCCCTACACACACTGGATTTCCTATACACAAATGCTACATTACCAACACACACACATTTCACTACAAACACACAATGCATCACCTAGCGCAGCCTGCCAGCAAAATGGTGGTGGAATGAGTGTTGGGCCCTGTAGGTGGCCTTAAGAAGGACCCAGGGTCCAGGCCTTGAGTTGTGTAAGGGGCCCCAAAACTTCTGACAAAAGCTCTGCTTCTATCTATATAGAAGCAGAAACCATGTGTCTTTAAATCAAGTGAAAATTAGGTCCCAATTGAACAAGTGAAGATTATGCCCCCCTGACCTCAACTATCACTCTTTGAACTCAACCATCACTGTCCATCTTAGGGTACATACTGTAACAAACCACCTCTAATACAGGTAGGATTTTGTCACAGATCTTACGGTAACAACAGCCTTCTAGGGTATACAAAGTCCAGGACACAACCAGCTTAGTTTTCCTTTTTATTTGATGAGAAAATAGGTGCTTTAAATAAAAATAAACAAAACAAAATTCCTTGCTCTTACAAGACAGAAATAACTATCTGTAATTGGGTGGCTTTCACACTTACCAATTTCCAATAAGCACAATTGCCTCTCCTTCGCCTCAGGTCCTCAGGCATTTGTACATGGACCCATTCTCCTTAATATTTTTATTAGTGATATTGCAGAAGGTCTTGATGGTAAGGTGTGTCTTTTTGCAGATGATACTAAGATATGTAACAGGGTTGGTGTTCCAGGAGGGATAAGCCAAATGGCAAATGATTTAGGTAAACTAGAAAAATGGTCAGAGTTGTGGCAACTGACATTTAATGTGGATAAGTGCAAGATAATGCATCTTGGACGTAAAAACACAAGGGCAGAGTACAGAATATTTGATAGAGTACTAACCTCAACATCTGAGGAAAGGGATTTAGGGGTGATTATTTCTGATGACTTAAAGGTAGGCAGACAATGTAATAGAGCATCAAGAAATGCTAGCAGAATGGTTGGTTGTATAGGGAGAGGTATTAGCAGTAGAAAGAGGGAAGTGCTCATGCCATTGTACAGAACACTGGTGAGACCTCACTTGGAGTATTGTACGCTGTACTGGAGACTGTATCTCCAGAAGGATATTGATACTTTAGAGAGCGTTCAGAGAAGTGTTTCTAAACTGGCTCATGGATAGCAGGATAAAGCTTACAAGGAAAGGTTAAAGGAACTTCACATGTATAACTTGGAAGAAAAACGAGACAGGGGGGTTATGATAGAAACATTTAAATACATAAAGGGAATCAACACAGTAAAGGAGGAGACTATATTGAAAAGACGAAAAGCTAACACAACAAGAGGACATAGTCTTAAATTAGAGGGGCAAAGGTTTAAAAATAATATCATGAAGTATCACTTTACTGAGAGGGTAGTGGATGCATGGAATAGTCTTCCAGCTAAAGTGGTAGATGTAAACACAGTAAAGGAGTTTAAGCATGCGTGGGATAGGCATAAGGCTATCCTAACTATAAGATAAGGCCAGGGACTAATGAAAGTATGAAAATTGGGTAGACTAGATGGGCCGAATGGTTCTTATCTGCCGTCACATTCTATGTTTCTATGTTTGTTACTGAAATAAATGTCAGGTTCGTATCAAGACAAAAAGGGGTGTTCCTTGTGATTTACTTTCAACATATCTTGCAGAATTCATGTGGAGAGATCGGTTCGGCAATGACGCATTTAACACTGCATATTGCATAGCAGTCCTGTTTAGTAAATCTAACTTTCTTTTTCATAATTGTTTATTCAATAAATCTTTATTTTTTAAATATGCATTTTAATTTATTTCAACTCTGTATAGGGGACATATACTTATTTGTGTCGAGTGAAGTTTATGTCCAGGGGGCATAATCTTCATTTGATCTGACACTCCTAATTCTCTTGCACCATACTGTCAGAGCATTGTGATGTCACACATCGGTGACATATAAAACTAGGGTAATGGCAGATGATGTAGATCTATTAGAAGACACTCACATTTCTGCTAATCTGCTAGGGATGAGTGTTCTCCTCCCTGTGTAAGGAAGACAGGCAAATAAAGGTAAAACAAAGGTATATATTTGTTCTTCCAAACTGAAGAGGGCCTGAAATATGCTACAGCAACTGGGCCCTCATGCTTATATTCTTTTACTGAATTGCATGTGAATCTATTTTTATAACTATATCTTTACAGAAAAAAAGGTATTTGAAAGTCATCATCATGAGTGATTTCAAGACAGTAAACTATTGCACTCAAACATCATTTCATTCAAGGTAGACCTGAACAAGGCTTTTTAGTAATGCTCCAAACCCTTACGTTATAGTGGTAACAAAACCATTCAATAACTCACTACAAGTGATTCCAGAAAGGGATAGTGTCACCCTACAAAATTGACACTGAGCCTATACACTTAGAGACAGTTATCAAAAGGCTCTTAATAAGGTGAGCACTTTTCTGTATTTTATTTATATTGATATACATCAGTATTTTAAAATACTACACTCAGTTTGGACCATTTCTGTTTCCTCTTATATACTTTGGAGAGCAACATACGTTTCTTCGCTGTGAGAGAGGGGTTGTGTGGTCTACCCAAAAGACACAGACGCCTGGAAGTTTAGAGCCTTACCACTGTAAAAGGCTCTAAAAAATGTGAGTTAATTTACATTACAACTCACACGTATAATTTAAATACTATTTTTTCTGGCATATTGCACTATTATTTGTATATATTTCTTTTTTCTCTCTATATATACATGGAAATACAAGTATGATATAGAGGGTAAGTGCCTTTTCAGCACTATTTACGTATATTTACAAATTCTTAAACTTATACTTAGCGCTACACTCATGAAAATTGAGGGTTTAAAGGGATAGACACCTGATAAATCTGGAAATTTTCTTTGTTGTTTTTGGCAATAACTCATTTCTGCCTAACACAGGTACTCAATTATAAGTGATATATGGAAACAGAAATCTATCACAAACATAATCATAGCAATATTGACATAAAAAAACATATATAACTAATGGACATGGTGTTCAGTTATTTACCACTTGTAAATTTTGTGGATTCAACCCTGTACGAAATTAATTCCAAATTCCTGGCAGCGCCATACTATACTATACACACATTTCACATCTTGTACAATAACAGGCGCTGAACTACCACATTTAGCACTCTTAATTAATGTTAAATCTGTACTTGTTACATATATCAGAACTCTTGTTTGTTGCCATGCAAGCTGTCCTCTTCTAACCTGCCCAGACTTTCTGTGGCTGTCCAATCACAGACTTCCTAATACAGCTCAATGAGAAGTCAGGTGCTCAGGGCAATTGCTGCCTATTGAGGTCATCTGCATTAAACTGACAGAACCAGGAAGTAACATTACCTGTTGTCTGCTTGAAAGCCAAGGGGGTGTAACCAGGTTAATTTATAAAAGTGTCCATTTCTATTCATATCTGCACTTTTTGTAAAACGAAAAAAGAGGACACACATAAAGCTTTTCACCAAGCTAAAGTTGATTAGAAGAAAGTTAATAAAAACATTTTTAAAATGTGTATGTATATATGAGATATCATATATAATGTCATACTATGTGTATTTTTTTATTAAAGGAGCACTATAGGGTCAGGAACACAAATATGTATTCCTGACCCTATAGGGTTAAAACACCATCTAGCCCCCCTGGCCGCTCTTTGCCTCCCTAAATATAGTAAAATCTTACTTGTATTCAAGCCTAAAGCTGCTGGCTTTGTGTCTGTTTTCTTTAGACCTGCCCACTGCCGGCTGACATTATCAGAAGTGGTAGCCTGATCCAATCACAATGCTTCCCCATAGGATTGGCTGAGACTGACAAGGAGGCAGATCAGGGGCAGAGCCAGCACAATTCAAGCACAGCCCTGGCCAATCAGCTCCTGCAAACCAAGATCTACTAAGCCTATAAACAAAAACTTTCCATGAATCAAATGACTAACAACTGCGACCCTCGGTGTGCAAGGGCCACCGGAGCCGAGGAGAGTTTTAGTCCCTCGGGGGAGAGATCTTTGCTGTATCGGCGGGACCTCACCCGGCGGTGAGTGGAGTGGACGGCTGCCACTCCACTATCCTGCCCAATGGAGCCCGACAGACAAGCTGAACCTCTGCGGACCTGGTCCCGATTCCGCCCCCCCCCCTCTGGTGTGGGGGGGGGTGATCCCGGTCCTTGCTCCATATCAGCACCCAGAAGTGATAGGCCCAAATCAAGATGGCCACGAGACCTGGGACCGCATCGCTAAAAGCCCGCTTACAGCCCATTCTCATAGTGGACCCGCCCACACACGAATCCGACAACCTGCGCCCATGAATCTGGACGAAGCTACAAATGAGCGAACAACCTCTTGCCCAGCAGTACCCACCTGCCGACGAACGAGGCATGGAGTGGCCCTAACAGTGTGTCCCTCGGGTGATACCGCTGAGGTGTAGACGCAGACGGATGCCGCAGTCTGAGCATCAGCCACGACGGCACAGCCTCCAAACCGGCCGCCTCTCACCTGAGCCGCGGGCTACCCGGGAGGGTCCCTGTCAGCGAATATCCAGCAGAGCCAAGCACGTGAGCCAGAAAGCCCACACACTGCTGACCCAACGACCAGTGGCGCCTCTAGGATTCATTTTTAGGGGGAGCACGGGTGGGGGCAGGGACAAAAGTAGGGTGGCACATTCAACCCCGCCCTCGCCACAGTTTGACCCCGCCCCGCCGCATGTTAAGCCCCGCCCCCAACAAAATGTGTTGTTTGTTTTTTTGTTTTTTTTTAGAATCCCTGGTGGAGGATTCATTATTTTCCACCAGGGATTATTAAAAAACCAAACACATTTCCTTTGATACAGTGCCATAGTTGGCAACATTTGAAAAAAAATTCCAAGGACATTTTGCAGCACAGCTATCAATTACTATCTGTGTATAATATATCTGGACAGTCAGTGCTCTCTGTATAATACAGGGTTGTGTGTATAATAAATTGGGACAGTCAGTGCTCCCTATATAGTGCTGCTCTCTGTATAATACAGGGTTGTGTGTATAATAAATTGGGACAGTCAGTGCTCCCTGTATAGTGCTGCTCTCTGTATAATACAGGTCTGTTTGTGTATAATATCCCAAGACAGAGAGCAGCACTATACAGGAACACTGACTATCCCGGGATATTATAAACACACAGATCTGTATTATACAGAGAACAGCACTATAGTATTATACAGATAGCTGAGCATATACCCCATGTCTCAATCTCTAGACTACTAGTACCTGTCAACAGCAGCTCCCAGACGTGTGTAACAGGGTTAAAGTGTGCGGCAGCTCACACAGATGTTTCAGCTGTAAAGCACACTCGCTGGCAGAGCCAAACTGAAAATCCAAAGCAGCCCTGGAAAAAAATGTATGCCATTTCTACAAGTCAATATGTATATATTGTACAGTAAGCACACAAGCTCACTGACATGCGCAAATAGGCTTACTGACAGACAAAACTCTCTGACTCACACACAAGCTTACTACAGACAAACTCACTTGTATAAACACAAGGCTTACTACAAAGAAGTTCAGGGACACACACAAGCTCACTAAAGACAAGCTCACTGACACACACATGCTCACTAAATAGAAGCTCACTGACACACACTAGCAGTACCATCTTAACAGCGTTAAGGGCCCCCAGGCAAAGCAGTGCACTGGGGCCTTTCCTACACAACAATTCACAGGAATAAAAATTTTAATTATTGATAGACTGCTGAGTACATACACACAGTACACTGAATACACACACACACACACACACAGATTTCTGAATGCGCACAGACTACTGAATGCACACAGGTGTTGCTGAATGCACACAGGCTGATTTATACACGTACACACAGACTGCTGAGTCCATACACACACACACATACTGCTGAGTCCATATACACACACAGACTGCTGAGTCCATACACACACACAGACTGCTGAGTCCATACACACACACACACACACACAGACTGCTGAGTCCATATACACACACAGACTGCTGAGTCCATACACACACACACAGACTGCTGAGTCCATACACACACGCAAACTGCTGAATCCATACACACACACACACACACACAGACATACAGACTGCTGAGTCCATACACACACAGACTGCTGAGTCCATACACACACACACACACACACAGACTGCTGAGTCCATACACACACGCAAACTGCTGAATCCATACACACACACACACACACACACACACACAGACATACAGACTGCTGAGTCCATACACACACAGACTGCTGAGTCCATATACACACACAGACACACACACACAGACTGCTGAGTCCATACACACACAGACTGCTGAGTCCATACACACACGCAGACTGCTGAGTCCATACACACACGCAAACTGCTGAGACCATACACACATGCAGACTGCTGAATCCATACACACACGCAGACTGCTGAGTACATACACACACGCAGACTGCTGAATCCATACACAGACTGCTGAGTCCATACACACATACAGACTGCTGAGTCCATACACACACACACACACACACACACATACTGCTAATTCCATACACACACACAGACTGCTGAGTCCATACACACACACACACACACAGACTGCTGAGTCCATACACACATACAGACTGCTGAGTCCATACACACACACACACATACTGCTGAGTCCATACACACACACACACACAGACTGCTGAGTCCATACACACACACAGACACACACACAGACTGCTGCTTAGTCCATCACTCTACAGTGAGAAAGATTATTCAAAAGTGGAAAACATTCAAGACAGTTGCCAATCTCCCCAGGAGTGGAAATCCCAACATTTTCACCTCAAGGTCAGACCATGCAATGCTCAGGCCTCACTCAGATAGCATGTTAAATCTTAAAGTTCATGACAGTAAAATTAAAAAAAGACTGAACAAATATAATTTGTTTGGAAGTGTTGCCAGGAAATAGCCTTGTCTAAAAAGAACATGGCAACATGGCTAGGATTTGCAAAGTTGCATCTGAACAAACCACAAGACTTCTGGAACAATATTTATGGACAGACGAGATCAAAGTGGAGATGTTTGTTCGTAATGCACAGCGCCACATTTGGCACAAACCAAACACTGCATATCAGGACACCAACTAAACACAAAAAAGTATGTGATTAAGTACTGTAGTGCAATATATCCAATTATACATATAGGTTTCATGCAGAAAAACTTGTTATCTTTTTTAAAATACATGTTACCATAAAAAGAAAAAGGTTAACCAGAAATATAATTAAATACAGTAAATAAATATATAGTGGCTAAAAATAGGTGTATACATCCATATAACTTGTGTTAAATATACTCAATGGTAATTCTGGTGGGTCTGTTAAAAAAGTGCACCTAGTGCACTGTTGCCGTAGCATTTATGTAAAAACAATAGAAGAAAAAGCTTTTAAATGCACACTCAACAAACATAGAGTGGATTGAACACCACACAGGACTATGCAGCCTTGAGGGAACCTAGCCCTAGAGATCGTACGATCCGATCCTGTCAAAGAAGCTTGGAGACTCACCACAGCAGGTACGGTTTAAAGAAATCTTTATTGTTAGACAATAAAATCCAAATAGGTGTGCAAATCCTAAATCCAATTTGAATTTTATTTATATCTTATCTAACAATAAACATTGTTTACATATGGGGGGCGGAGCCGGGCGACCATGCTAGCAGGCTGCAAGTCCCTGTGGCTCCTGAGAAATCCAGCAAATTTCGAGTAAATACTTGCGTTACTCTGCTTGCAGCACACTGGAAGCCCTTGGTAAAAGGTCCTGGAGTGTCCCGGTGCAGCTGGAGCACGTGAAATCGGGTGATTCTGGATCCTGGAGAGATGCTCTGGGGCTTGAGGACTGAGGCCTAGCCGTGAGGAGTGTGGGGCAGACGGCCGCTGCCTCACTTTCTGCCCCGGCTGATACTAAACTACAACGTACCTGATGCCTTCCTGGCCCCGTTCACCCCCCCTTTGGACCGGCGGGGGTTATCCTGGTCCCACCAGGCAAGCTACCACTTCAGCAACCCACCTGCTCGGCTCA
Source organism: Pelobates fuscus (assembly GCF_036172605.1). Classification (NCBI taxonomy): domain Eukaryota; kingdom Metazoa; phylum Chordata; class Amphibia; order Anura; family Pelobatidae; genus Pelobates; species Pelobates fuscus. Next base: position 208,825,596 of record NC_086321.1, read on the forward strand.
ACGCCGAAAGCAAAAGGCTCCCACACGTCCTCACTAAAATGGCCGACGGCGGCGCAGCGATCCCACTGGCCACCAAGGATGAACCCTCTGTGGCACGCTGCAGCAGTGCTCGTAAACTTCACAATCCGAGCTGACATCGTGGGGATTCTCAGATGGCTCTTGTCCTCCACAGTGAACACTCTTGTAATAAGCTGGAAGACAGGAAAGAACCACAGCAGCCTGCATGTATTACACCTACTCACACTGCAGTGGCAATCCCTAGACGCTGACTCAGTGCCTACTCCGACTGAGAGCGCCTCACCACCGCTCCTCAAACCGACGCCAGAGACCAACACTGGAAGTGCACTCAGGGAAGTCATCCCCATGCATCAACTCCACAAGCCACAAGGGAGTTTATGAGGAACTTTAGAAACTGCACAAACAGAACAAGCCTGCACATACTCCTTAACATCCTTCCTGAGGGAATCCCACCAAAATGATCTCATGATCGCAGATGTGGATTTATTAATACCTGGGTGACCAGCAGTCACATTGTCATGGAACACCTTCATGATACTAACCCTTTCATCCAATGGAACAAACAATTTGTCTTGAGGTTTACCGCATGGCGCCTGAGACTGAGACTGAGCCTACATTATGGAGCCAAGCAGCGGAGAGGACAATCAAAGGATAGTGGAAGCAATAATACATTCAAGGGGAATGATAGGGGATGTTTCTTGTTCTTGTATAGACTCAGATAGTCTAGAAAAGGCATTGGCCTTGACATTTTTAGAACCAGGTCTATAAGTTATAAGAAAGTTAAAGCGAGAAATTAATAGTGACCACCTAGCCTGTCTAGAAAACAACCGTTTAGCATCACCGATGTAAGCCAGGTTTTTGTGGTCAGTAATAAATAAAAGGGGATCCTTGGAACCCTCCAAAAGGTCTCATCACTCCTTGAGAGCTAGAATAATGGGCAACAATTCTCTATTGCCAATATCATAATTGTGCTCAGCAGGGGACAACTTTCTAGAGAAGTAGCCACAAGGATGCAAAGGAGTATCCAGGCTTTCCGTCTGAGAGAGAACAGCCCCTATCCCCGTCTCTGAGGCATCAACCTCCAGTATGAAAGGCTTACTGGTGTCTGGATGTATTAATATGTCTGCAGAGGCAAACCTTTGTTTGAGAACTTCAAAAGCCTCTATAGCCTCCTTAGACCATATCGAACAGTTATCCCCCTTGCATGTCATATTGGTGATGGGGGCTATTACAGAAGAAAAACCCTTTATAGACCTCCTGTAATAATTGACAAAACTAATGAACCTTTGAATGGCTTTTAACCCAGTGGGTAAAGGCCACTGTAGAACGGATTCCAGTTTTTTAGGATCCATCTGAAACCCAGAGGCAGAAATATTATATCCTAAAAACTGTACTTCTGACTGATCAAAGATGCATTTCTCCAATTAACAATAAAGGTGATTTTTCAAAAAGGTCGGCAAAACTTGTCTGACATGACCGTGGTGAGTTTGGAGATCAGGGGAATAAATAAGGATGTCATCCAGATAGACAAATGACAGATGTCAGACAGATAGACAAATTAGTAAATGTAATCCCTGAGTACGTCATTAATAAAATCTTGGAAAACCGCTGGAGCGTTGCACAACCCGAATGGCATCAACAGATACTCATAATGCCCACTTCTGGTATTAAATGCTGTCTTCCATTCATGGTTTTCCTTGATTCTTGCTAAATTGTAAGCGCTTCTCAGGTTAAGCTTACGAAATATTTTAGCACCTTGGAGCCTGTCAAACAACTCAGAAATAAGAGGAATGGGGTAGGCGTTCTTAATGGTGATTTTGTTCAATGCCCTGTAATCGATACAAGGGCGTAACTCACCATCTTTATTTGACACAAAAAAGAACCCTGCACCAGCAGGCGAAGATAATTTGCGTATATGGCCTTTACTCAGTGAGTCCTTAATATATTCCTCCATTATTCTACTTTCCTGTGGGAATAGAGCATAAACTGCTCCCTTAGGTGGCATAGCGCCGGGTAGTAAGTTTATGGAACAGTCATATGGTCTGTGGGGAGGAAATACATTAGACTGAGTCTTGCTAAATACTTACTTAATGTCCTGGTATTGTATTGGAACTTCGGGACTTTGAGGAGTACTAGCGGGTAATTCAATAGTGGCCACTCTCTTGGTGATATGTACTATATACCTTCCCTCACAATCTTTACCCTATTCCAATATTTCCCCATTAGCCCAATCAATATGAGGGTTATGCTTACTAAGCCAAGGAAAGCCTAATATGATAGGACAGGAAAGGGATGCCATAACCTGAAACGTTATATCTTCCTTATGCAAGGCTCCAATGGACATACTAATGGGTAAAGTTTTGTGAGTAATTAACGGTTGTGAGAGGGGTCTCCCATCAATAGCCTCTACAGCTAGAGGTGATAGTCTCTCCTTGACCGGTATAGCATTACTCTTAACAAATTGGACATCAATGAAATGTCCAGCAGCCCCTGAGTCCATCAGTCAGGGCCGCCATCAGGGGGTGACAACCATAACGGTTGTCACTTAGGGCCACCCGATGAGCCCGCTCCTTCAGGGGCCCGGTCAGCGCTGTGGGCGGTATAGCGCGAACGGGCCCCTTTTAAAAACAAAAAAACAAAAACAGCCGCAAGTGCTGCTGGGAGGAAGTGGTTACTTCCTTCCAGCTCACTCCGCGTGCGAGGAGCGCACGCGCAAGTGAAGAGGGAGCCGCACCGACTCCCATCATCCCCAGCCACCCTCCTGCAAAGAAAAGGTAAGAGACAGGAGGGTGGCTGGAAAATGAGCTGTGTGTGTGTGTCTGTATGCATGTATGTCTGTCTGTCTATGTCTGTGTATGTATGTCTGTATGTATGTCTGTATGTGTATGTATGTATGTCTGTATGCATGCATGTATGTCTATGGATGTATATATGTATGTCTGTATGTCATTATATATGTATGTCTGTATGTCAGTATGAATGTATGTCTGCATATCATTATGAACGTATGTCTGTGTGTATGTGTGTATGGATGTCTGTATGCATGTATGTCTGTCAGTAGGTCTGTATATATGCATGTATGTCAGTCTGTATGTATGTTAGTATGTGTGTATGGATGTCAGTGTCTGTATGTATGTATGTGTGTGTATGTATGTATGTGTCTTTATGTCCTCATGCATGTGTGTCTGTATGTATGTTAGTATGTGTCTGTCTTTTACTATGTATGCCTGTGTGTATGTCTCAGTATGTGTGTGTCAGTATGTATGCCTGTATGTGTGTATGTCTGTTTCAGTATGTGTGTCTGTTAGTATGTATCTGTGTCCTTTTGTATCAGTGTGTGTGTTTGTGTCTGTGTGTGTATTCCTGTGGGCGGTATTTGGAGGCAGACCCAGTGGGCTGTATTTGGAGGCGGGCCCCTGGGGGCCCAGACCCTGAGCTGAGTTAGGGGCCCCAAAATTTCTGGTGGCGACCCTGCCATCAGTGCTTTGTATGAAAAGTTATTTTTGTCAAGGATAATCGAAATATCAAGGAGAAATCTATATTTATTCTTTTCAGAGGACGTCTCCATTACACCTAAGACTTGTCCCCTTACGGCGCTTAGGTGCGGTAGTTTTACGGACGTATGGTACAATTGTTTCTCAAATGTCCTTTACTACTCCCCCCGCACCACTCCCAACCCTTCCCCCCCGCCCCACCTTCTAAATACACACACACATTCACTGACAGATACGCATACACTAGCTAACAGAAACACACACACTAAGAGACACACACACACTCACTAACAGACAAACACACACACACACTAACAGACTAAGACACACACAGTCAGACACACACTAACAGACACACACAGTCAGACACACACACACACACACACTAACAGACACACACAGTCAGACACACTAACAGACTCACTCACTAACAGACACACACACACTAACAGACACACATACTCACTAACACACACACTAACAGAACACACTCACAGACATACACACTAACAGACATACACACACTCACTCACATTAACATTTTTTTTTTAATTAACCCCCCCATAACTTTGGGATTGCTGGGGGGTTCTCTTTCTCCCTGGTGGTCCAGTGGCTGCTGGGCGGGCAGGCGGCTGGCGAGTGAGCACTTCCTCTGAGCTGTCTGCTCAGCTCCCTAGCGCGCTGCCCGCAGAGTGAAGCTGGGAGCCGGAATATGACATCATATTCCGGCTCCCAGCATCACACTGTGGGCGGCGCGCGAGGGAGCTGAGCAGACAGCTCAGAGGAAGTGCTCCCTCGCCAGCCGCCCGCCATGTCAGTTAGCCACAAGGCTAACAAGACATTTGCCCTGGGCATTTGGGGAGGCTTTTTTTGCTGCCCCTTGGGAAAATGCCGCCCAAGGCAAATGCTTTGTTTGCCTCGCGGCTAAAACGTCCCTGAGTATAGACCTTCGTTTCTCCTAAATTGTCTCTCGGCCTCCAACAGTCTAGTGATCCCCAACTGCATGGGTTCAGGTTCAGACTGTATAGGAAGGTCATAAACAATAGATTTGAAGAAACGGGGTGCTAAAGGCATAGTCATACGTCTGGTCTTATTTCTAGTGGCTTCTCTGGTTCTTAGTCTATTGTCAATTTGCATAACAAATATAATAAACTTATTAAGTTTCTTGGGTAGATCTTTGGCAGCAATCTCATCTAGCATACTTTCAGTTAGTCCCTTTTTAAATGCAGAGATAAGCCCACTATTAGTCCAGTCTACCTCGGAAGCCAATGTACGGAATTCTATGGCATACTCCGAGATAGACCGGTTCCCTTGTCTGATGTGTATGTCTTCCTCCCTGCCTAATGGTATAAACATTAGTTTAAATTCCATAAGGAATTCCTGGTAATTATGTGCCACACTCCTATTACTCTCCCATAACAGATTGGCCCAAGATAAAGCTTTATCTTTTAGTTGGTTCATCAGGTAACCAATTTTAGCTCTATCTGTGGGAAAAGATCCCGGTGAGGCCTCAAAATGGTTAAGGAATCCTCTGCATTCTTGACTATTACCATCAAAATGCAGAGGAGGAGATAGTGGGTGCCTTGTGTATTATATGTGGAGGTACATAAGGTGGGAAGGTGAGACAGTAGGAGAGGCCGCAGGTTGCAGATGCACTGTTCGGGTATTAAGCGTACTGAAGGCCTGGGCAAATTGATCCATGCAAATTGATCATTCTCCTCTAGTTTCCTTTCGCAAGTAACTATGTGCTTACACAATTCTACTGTCGTAATGTCAGAATTACAGTATGATCCAGCACGTAGAATTGTGCAACACAGGAGACTAATAGGTCATGTATACCGGGCCTTAGTTTGGCCGGACTCACGTACCAAAGAATAGTCATGAATAGCCGAGGTCAGGGGACACAGAAAGGGACACAACGATAAAGGAAAGCCAGAGGTCAGGGATACCAGAAAACAGGGAAGTCAAAATCAATGCCAAACTCAAATAACCAGAAAAAACAGAATAAGGAACGCGCTCTCGGACAACCACTAGGGAAACCACGACGGGGCAATGAGAACAGGTATTTTTAGGTTTAAATACCTGCTTTACTTTTCTGATTGGCTGAATTCGCTCTTTGACCCCAAAACTTGCGTGCGTGTGCGTGACATCACGTGCAGGCCGACGTCGTCAATCACGTGAGCGGACGAGGGGGTATATTTTGCCGTGGATCCACAGCGGTCGTCGTCCGTTAACATGCCGCACGTGTCAGACATGCAGACGCACGGTCGCTGTCCGCAAGGTGAGGAAGAATATGTTACACCCCCCCCTCCTGCCCCCTTCCCTATGTAGCTAACTGTTAGCACCAACACAACTCCCGCTACAAACCGGGAGGCGGGGCAGCTTGGAAGCCGCCACGAAGGCTAGCCGGGGAAACCTCCTCGTGGGTCGACGGGGAGGTGACCACACCTAGTTTGACACCCAAATACAAGCTGTGGTGCCCCATGCTGATAATTCTACCAGCAGAACATGAAAACTGAACAACCAGATAGACAGGCATCCTAATGCAGATGCCAAACAGCCCTAAGCACACTCCAACGATACAGCAACATGACTAAGGAGACATTAGCATACACAACGATACCACTTTCAAACGCCTGCAATGATTGCTGTTTCCTGATATGGCGCCACGTTGCTGTGACTTGTTCCCGCTTGTTTTTTATTTAATAGTACCACAAAACACCCATGCTATAATCACCATCCCCACATATATCACTGAATGATATACTTTCCTACATATCATCCACTTTGACTCACTCATAATGTACGGCAACCAATAAGCTTATTCAGACACTTGCATTGGGATACAGTCAGAATGTGTTACATTGTTGTTTGACTTTCTTCTGTTGCTTACATATCGTGCTCTTCATTTATATGTAAGCTACCTATTACTATAGATTTTCACGTATCACCTACTTACCGGTAGGTCTTAACACCACTTCAGTTCAACCACAAGGTTTTTCAGAATCCCTGCACCGGAAAACAAGGCCTACTTAACGCTGTAAATGATTATCTAAAAAAAATCCTGTTTAGTTATGCATACTTATCTCTTTGTACTTGAATGTATATCATTGCTTTCTCTGCGTAGGCACACATGAAACTGCATTAGCACTCTGGCTACTCTCTGCCTTATTACGTACAAAATAAAAAATCATTTAAACCAAAATCTACATTCAGATCATTAGGCCTCAGTGAATCCAACCTAAAAATCCACTACCTCTCCAATCTTTATGTACACTTTGTATATTTGTTAAGGATATTCCTACAGCATTCCTGTATTCGAGTGTGTAGTAGTCTTATTGTCTTTCCCACAAGTAACTGTCTTAGTTGGTAATTTTAATTTGTTATATGTGGGTGTTGACCACAGTACACATCAGCCCCAATACATACAGTAAAAATCAAAGAAAAAGTTACCTGCGCTCTCTCCTAAATCCCTATGTATATTTAAACAAATGGAGGTCATTTAGTTACTCCAATGGCCATTGGAGGGAATTCCCGCCTGCCAACGTCACGGCAAACCCCCTCCAGGGGGTTCCTTTCACCTTGCTTCCTTGAGCTTCTGGCAAAGATATCTCTAATGAGACAGAGAGGGGTATTTTTTATATACACCCTATATATTTATTAACCCTTAATAGGGAACACATGGGATGGGCGGCAGCATTGTAACATAGCTGTGTGATACAAAAAGTGAATACAAATACAAAAAAAAACAAGTCCTCAGAAGCTCAAGGAAGCAAGGTGAAGGGTCAGTGTAGGGTCTGCCTTGGCGTTGGCAGGCGGGCATTCCCTCCAATGGCCATTGGAGTAACTAAATGACCTCCATTTGTTTAAATATACATAGGTATTTAGGAGAGAGCGCAGGTAACTTACTTTGGTTTTTACTATATGTGGGTGTTGAAAACTATCCCAGTGACGGATCCTGTCATGGACCTAGGGTTGCGGTGTAGGGCTTCCTCTTGATAGCAATAAGAATGTTACAAGGAGCCTTCATTTCATGTTGTTAGAATTAAATGGACAAAATGAAGCTGAGCATTTGTTTGTTTTGCTGGGTCTGAGGGTTGTTCTCAGCAAGAAAAACAAGGAACTATGGGAAGACTTGATTGGGAAATGCATGTGCTGTTAATTACCCATTGTATGCAAATTACCCTGTGTGTGTGTGTGTGTGTGTGTAAATACCTCTGCACAGCTGCAATAAACTGAATTCTTGTCCCCTGCACTACATGTCATCTAGTGTCTGTGGGGTGGCTATAATCATTGAAATGTGATTCTCATTGAATAAGAAAACTACCATGGAGGTACTCAGCCTGAGCACTGAGCTCCGCTACAATCCCTATGTCCTTTTTTTCTCTCTGTCAGTTTGCAGACTCTACCAGAGCCACAATTAAAATTACATTTTATTCTGTTCTAAAAATGTCTAATTAATTTAATATAAATATATGGTCTATTTTATAAATAATAATAAAATTACACAGAAACATATAATGTGGAGGCAAATAAGAGCCATTCGGCCCAGCTAGTCTGCCCAGTTTTCTAAATACTTTCATTACTCTCTTATATATAGGATAGCCTTATGCCTATCCCACTCATGCCTAACCTTCCTGTGTTAGCCTCTTCAGCTGGAATGTTATTCCTTCCATCCACTACACTCTCAGTAAAGTACTTCCTGATATTATTTTTATATCTTTGTCCCTCTAATTTAAGACTATGTCCTGTTGTTTTCCTTCTTTTAAATATACTCTCCTCCTTTACGGTGTTGATTCCCTTTATATATATAAATGTTTCTGTCATATTCCCCCTGTCTCGTCTTTCCTCCAAGCTATACATGTTAAGTTCCTTTAACATTTCCTTGTAAGTTTTATTCTGCAATCCATGAACTAGTTTAGTAGCCCTTCTCTGAACGCTCTCTAAAGTATCAATATCCTTCTGGAGATACGGTCTCCAGTACTGCGAACAATAGTCCAAGTGAGGTCTCACCTGTGTTCTGTACAGTGGTATGAGCACTTCCTTCTTTCTACTGCTAATACCTCTCCCTATAAAGCCAAGCATTCTACTAGCATTCCCTGCTGCTCTGTTACATTGTCTACATTTTAGTCATCATCTGAAATGATTACCCCTAAATCCCTTTCATCAGCTGTTGAGGTTAGGACTGTATCAAATATTTTATACTATGCCCTTGGGTTTTTACTGATAGAACAGTCATTGTTACTACATCTGGAATAAGTTCAGGCATTTAAGGAAGGAACGAGGTGTAGTGGAAAAGCTTGGCAAACTATAGTATGCCACTGGAAGCAGGCTGGTAAGAGGATTCACCACCATTAAAATAAAATAAAGGTGGCAGAGCAAAGAAAAATATAAGAAAACAAAATAAAACATAAAAAAATGAAACAATAAACAACAAAAAAAGGTGATGGCCACAGAGACCGCAAGTCCCTAATGGTAAGGTTGCAGATCGCGGTGTACTCGGCCCCTGACATTCAATCAACTCCCATCATCTGCAGACTTAGAGTAGAGAGAGAAAGTACACTGGGTTAAACATCTATATATTGCCAGGGAGTAGCGTCACTCCAGCCCCGGACTAGTTGATAGGTCAATACTTCATGAGCATGGACTTGGGAGCTCATTGAGATCAAGTCCGTCCCATGTGCATTCCCTGTTTGGACTTCAGCACAGGTAGGCAGGTAAGCAGGACAGCTTAGGCTTGGGAAGTCGATTTGCTCAGAGGGGGCCTACCGACTGCTGTCTCCAGCTTCTCTGGTCTACCCCAAACGGCAGGGAACAGGATGCTGTCAACCACTCTTTTAGTTGGGCCCAGAAGCACTCAAATATGCTACCTTGTCAGGATGCAATTGGAATTTTGCTGGTCTGAGTAGTGCAGTGTCAGGCTCTGTTACCCAGGAGTAGATGTGTCTGCCATATTTTAATAATTGCAATCACATCTCCGTAGTAAGTGAGAGCGCTCCTGTATGCTATGGGGACCTGTACCTATTAGTTTAGTGGACACCAGGATAATCCACGCTGGTCTAAGGGGGGTGTAGGAGTAAGATGAGTCCACTCAGCAAACTTTAGAGTGAGGAGGTCGGCCACCTCGCCCCAGTTCAGTCATTTACAGGCTAGTAAAAATAATTCATTATTAAACCAGAAAAAATCAGAAATAGTTGTTGCATAAAATTAACAAGGTCACCTCAATGATATAGTACATTTGTAGTATTTCCATTTTTAAGTTCTCCTTTAGGAAGAATGCCACCGCTTTACAGCCCTTGTCATGGTCAATTAAGGAAAATAAAGAGGTTTATATGTTTTTCATACTTTGATAACTGCCATACAAAAAAATAATTATGTGTTGGTCTGTCAATTTGGTCTTTTCTATGTGGGAAGGACAATAAGATGGAAGGACATTTTCCTTCGACACCATTAGCTAATCCAAAAGTACTACAATTCTTTGTAATACAAAGAGTACACAAAGATTGGAGAGGTGCTAATTTCTTATTCATATTGGGTAGAATATCGGAACAATGTCAACTGATTGGATATGTCCAACCCTCCCCCCCAGCTGCAACAACATTAAGAGGAGTTTGTTCCACCAATGAAAGGACAGGCCGCGACAATACACACCCCAGGGGGCATCAACACCGATTGATGATGTCGGGATCATCATGATGATGATGAGGGATGTTTAAATGCGGAAGCTTGGAGACTGGACAAACACTGATTGAAAAAGTCACAGTGAAGCAATGAAATGCACCATTACAAACAAATGTTTCTTTTCACTGGTATAACAGTTTACACTATGTTCTTAGTTTTATGTGTTTTTTTGAGGTACATTTAATTAAATACTGCTGATGTCAAAGAGCCAACAGATAACATACAGCATTTTTCACATAAATCATGTTTTTATTGCACATTAAAACAAAACAAGAACAGTTTGTAATAAACCTTCAAAACTTACTGTAAATAATGTCACTAATTTGTCTGGCACGCCTCTCAGCTAGGTGAGTTTCCTCAGCCTACCCTCTGCCTCTCATCATGAGAAACTATATGCATGCTCATGACTTTGGCAAACGAGAAAAGGATGCTGAGAGACGCACGAAACAATGATACACTGATTCTCTGCATACAGATAAGAAAGAGACAGGGTAACACACCTTTACACATATTATGTATAGAGTGTATATAGGGGGATTCACTGTGCAGAGCATTGTGTGTCACTCAGAATACATAGAGAGATACTATGCAGAAGTGAGGGTCTCACTCAGTATTTAGTTTTGAGCCCTGTACATAAAGCTACACATATACTCTATATGGTGCATGACATTGCTCATACAACATCACCCTCAATTTGCAGTCATGTTGCCTCTTTGGACACACAAATTCTGATACATGCACACATATACACATAGACATAATCATAGCCTGTGTCTGGCATTGTGTATCTAAATACGTACCTGTGTGTATGTGTCTGGAAGGAGTATCATTGTGTTTGGAAGTTAGGGTGACTGGGTGATTGTGGGGAGAATGAGTGTTACTAAATGACTGTGTGTATCTGAAGGCCCAGCTGGGTTTAAGCATTTGCACGAATAGTAGTAAATTAAGGAGACCCTTGTGACAAGGGGATCCCGATAGTAGCCCTGCACACACAGAAAAAAAGTACGTAGTAACTAGTTAATAGGAAAGGTGGGGGCACTCATACAGGAGTGGAGAAAATGGAAAGGTGAGAAATGGGCAAAAAAGCCCTATCTGGGGCGTGGCTTGACCGGGAACCAAGCTGGACGTGCAAGCCTAGAGCTCCTCGCCAACCCCCAGTACCAAACGCTTACAAAGGCCAGAAACCCACAACATTTTCCTCCTCACCCCCTCCCCAAAGAAGCATGGAGAAACGCTTACCGCGGAAACCGGCTAAAAAAACAGCCTGACACAGCCGCCACAGTGCTCGACCTCCTCGCGGCTTCCCGCCCAAGCCGCTCAGACCTCCAAGATGGCGGCGGTGCCGCCAGCCCGCAGACCCCGGCCACTCCTGCAAACACAAACTCACCCCAGTTGCTGGGCCCCGCTGTACCGGACACGGCACAGATATTGCTGGAACTGCCAGCTGTCAAAAGCTACCTGGCTCGCGAGATAGACCGCAGCTCAAAGGTGGTAATGGCGGAGATACACGCGCTGGGAGCGCAAACTGCCGAATTGGAGCAACGAATGGAAACTACCACAACGGCCCACAATAACATGGCCACACATATTAATTTACTCACCACCCGGCTGGAAGCTTCGGAAACAGCGCTGGAAGACCTGGCTAACCGATCGCGCCGCAATAACTTGAGAGTGCGCGGCTTGCCAGAACAGTGAGAAGAAGGCCCGCTGGCGCCCACCATCCTAAACATTTTGCGGCCTCTATTGCCAGACATTCCAGAAGAACACTGGCACATTGAGAGGGCGTACAGGGAGGGAGGACAACACGCGGCCAAGAGATGTAATCATTTGCTTCCTCCATTTCCAAACCATACCTATACTGCAGAAGGCCCGAGATAGCCCTATCAAATATAAAAATGGAAAACTCACCTTCTTCCAAGACCTGGCTCCAATCACCCTCCAACCAGGGGCGGACTGACCACTCGGGCATATCGGTCATGGACCGAGGAAGTCAGGGGCCAGGCCGCACAGCCATGCTCCAGCTGGAGAGATCAGAGATCTCTCCAACTGGAATGGCAAAAAAGAAATAAAAAATATATTTTCCTTTATTAGGTTGCTGGGGCCCCCGATGGAGCTCGGGGCCCCAGCAACCTACCGCTCAGCATAGTAAAACGCCCTCCTCCCTTCCACTTAATGAGACCTGGCAGCTTCACCTCCTCCCTGCCAGGTCAGCTGCTTCCTGTCCCACGCGGCTCTGTGTGATGGGGAGAGGCGGGGCCAGGAAGTGACCTCACTTCCTGTACTCTCCTCTCATACAGAGCCCGATCAGCAGGGGAAGGAGCAGCAGCCTGGGAGACCAGACAGAGCAGAGAGAAAGGTAGGCACTACTCACCCCCCTCTCTCACTGTGTCACTACTCACCCTCCCTCCCTCTGTCACTGTCACCTCCTCCCTCTGTCACTGTGTCACCCCCCCTCTCTGTCACTACCCTCTCTCTGTCACTGTCACCCCCTCCCTCTGTCACTGTCACCCCCCCTCCCTCTGTCACTGTCACCCTCTGTCACCCCCTCCCTCTGGCACTGTCACCCCCTCCCTCTGCCACTATGTCAACCCCTCCCTCTGCCACTATGTCAACCCCTCCCTCTGTCACTGTCACCCCCCTCCCTCACTGTGTCACTACTCACCCTCCCTCCCTCTGTCACTATGTCACCCCTCCCTCTGTCACTATGTCACCCCCTCCCTCTGCTGTCACCCCCTCCCTGTCACTGTCACCACCCTCCCTCTGTCACTATGTAACCCCCTCCCACTGCCACTGTCACCCCCTCCCTCTGTCACTGTCACCCCCTCCCTCTGTCACTGTCACCCCCTCCCTCATTGTGTCACTACTCACCCTCCCTCCCTCTGTCACTATGTCACCCCCTCCCTCTGTCACTGTCACCCCATCTCTCTGTCACTGTCACCAACCTAACTCTGTCACTGTCACCCCTCCCTCCCTCTGTCACTGTCACCCCTCCCTCCCTCTGTCACTAGTCACCCCTCCCTCCCTCTGTCACTAGTCACCCCTCCCTCTGTCACTGTGTCACCCCCTCCCTCACTGCCACTAGTCACCCCTCCCTCTGTCACTGTGTCACTAATCACCCCCACCCTCCCTCCCTCTGTCATTGTGTCACCCCCTCCCTCTGTCACCCCCCTCCCTCATTGTGTCACTACTCACCCTCCCTCCGTCACTATGTCACCCCCTCCCTTTGTCATTAGTCACCCCTTCCCTGCCTCACTCTTTCCTTAGTCACTCCCTCCGTCACTAGTCACCCCATCCCTCCCTCTGTCACTAGTCACCCCCTCCCTCCCTCTGTCACTGTGTCACCCCCTCCCACCCTCTGTCATTAGTCACCCCCTCTCTCTGTCACTAGTCACCCCTTCCCTCCCTCACTCTGTCCTTAGTCACTCCCTCCCTCTGTCACTAGTCACCCCATCCCTCCCTCTGTCACCCCCTCCCTCCCTTACTCTGTCACTAGTCACCCCCTCCCTCACTCTGTCACTAGTCACCCCCTCACTCACTCTGTCACTAGTCATCCCCTCACTCTAGTGACAGAGTGAGAGAGGGGGTGACTAGTGACAGAGAGAGGGAGGATGTGACTAGCCACGGGAGGGGGACCCTGAGTGTGGGGGCACGCTTATGGCACTATAGTGTCAGGAAAACCACTTTGTTTTCCTGACACTATAGTGATCCTTTAACATTTATTTAATGCACATATATTTGGCATTCAAAGGGCCTGGGATCTAAAAAAAAAAAAAATTAAAAAAAAAAAAAAAAAAAAATATGGGGGACCCTCCTGTGACGTCTAGGCTTCTTAGCAGAGAACACCTACAGCATCGGGAGAACACGCCTTGCAGCGCCGGAGCATTCATCACCCGGACTACCCCGCACGCCAGCGGCCTCCCGCCCACGGTCCCTCGGAGGCCAGTCCGCATGGTCACAAGGCCACCCTTCACGCACTTCTGATTCGCTGGGATACGGTTGCAGGGACAGACCACTCAACGTACATGGCTGGTGGTGCCGGTGGAGGCCCCGGAACAGATGAACAGCCCCCTGAAAACAAACCACATGGCATGTAGCTGCCTGATGCACCCCAGAACTGTAACGTATAAACCAGGGGCCCTGACTTTAGCACTGCTTTGGGGGAGCCCCACACAGCACACACACACAAGATAGACAGCAACATACACACAAGACACTGCAAGGCTAACCAACCACTCACACACCTGCATACCATCATCCACCTCACCACGGTCAGAACACTTCTACACAATCCAGGACCAGCACAACAAGCAGAAAAGGAGCACCCCCCCTGGCGACTATGTGGATACCGGGGTTCGGGGCCTGGTGGTGGGGGGGTATGGATGGGTGGGTGGGTGGGGGCACAAGATGCATAGGGACCAACTCAAACAAGGTAGCTACAGCAGAGGGGTACTGCAATGTCTTATCATAAGTCATGATGTACTGTAACCTGCATAATGTGATGGAATGCACTGTGATATTTTGTTGCTCCCTGTCCGCGCTGCCTGCCCGCCGGCGCTCCCTACCTTTCCTCCCTCCCTCCCTCCGCCCCCTGTTTACCAATGTATAATATTACTGTAATAATGGATTGCTGTAGGCCGCTGGACGGCCCCGTGAGGGTACCGTCACACTGGTGCAAAGGTTCATGACCCCTCATTCTCTGACGGCTATAGCCTCGGTGAAGACGGGGACACATGCACCCCCCAACGGTCTGGGACTGGATAAGACCAGACACATACGGTATACCCGTACATCCTTCTTCTCCTACCTCTCCTATAACACTCCTCTCCCCCTACAGATTCTCCGTCCACCCACCTACCCTCCCTATACCCACACCCGACCTAGACGACGACTGACACCATGCGTACACACCCACACACCCACTACATGCATACAAATCCGGGGGGTTTAGGGGTGGGAGCGCACACCCGCTCCCGGGAGCACACCAGCTCCAAACTCATCACAATGACATCCCAATCTCAACTGAACATACACCCCGGCCAAAAGCACGCACCAAAGTCCACAGACCATGGCACTGAAGGTATCCTCATTAAATGTTAAGGGCCTGAATGCGCCACGTAAGAGGCGAATGCTCTTTAGAGAACTGAAAAGACTTAACCCAGACATTGCCTTCCTCCAGGAGACACATCTTCCGCATTCCGCCCAGGTCTCCCTCTGGGACAACACATACCGACTGGCTGCAGAGGCAAGGACCTTCCGCAAGCACAACGGTGTAGCAATCTTGACACACAAGTGATGCCCACTACACCTGACCCAGGTAACCACAGACCCAGACGGCAGATACATCATAGCGACAGGCCGTATTCACTCACAACCCATACACCTAATCAATATATACGCTCCCAACACACCATCACCGCAATTCTGGAACCAGATGGCAGAGATGGTCCACTTGCTCCCCATTGGAATTATCCTGCTAGGAGGTGACCTCAATGCCACCCCAACTCCAGCAGCTGACAGAAGCACGCGCCCAGGTATGCCCAGATCCCATGGAATGGGAGCACAAGACAAACACCTGCACAAATTCATCCACAAGACAGGCCTCTAATAGATGCGTGGAGAGCACAACATCCCAGCCATAAAGATTACACCTACTATTCACATCCGCATCACAGCTACTCCCGCATAGACATGTTCCTCACCAACCACGCAGGCTACACAAAAACACTCAAAACCGAAATCGGCTCCATTGCATGATCCGACCACGCGGACATCGCAATCTACCTCAGCGGCCTACACAACCCCACTCCTTGGACGTGGAGACTGAATACCTCCCTCCTCAAAGACCCTCAAACAGAAGACGACATCCAAAAACAGATGTGCACTTATTTTTCTGAAAACGTAACACAGGAAATCCCGATGACCACGGTATGGGCGGCCCACAAGGCCGTGATCCGTGGCTCACTCATCAAAATAGCGACACATAAAAAGAAACTTAAAACCCAGAAACTTACCCAGCTACTCGAGACCCTCTGAACAGCAGAGCAGCGCCACAAAACACACCCAAACACTACAACCACTACAAGACACCCGCATTGCCATCAATTACTTATAGATGACACGGCCCGCGCACTTACCTGGACTAAAAGGACATACTATGACAAATCCAATAAAATGGACACATTACTAGCCCGCACGCTGCGGCCCAGAACCCAACACCCCCATATCACGGCTATTAGAGCCCCAGATGGCACGCTGAAAGATACGCCAACAGACATATCCCAAGTCTTCACGACCTTTTACAAAACACTATACAATCACTCCCCACAAGAGAACATAACTAACACCGACACGGATCGGACTATAACCGACTTCCTCACCTGGCTGCACCTACCCAAACTACATACCACGGCCATGGCAGAATTATCAGCACCGATCACCAAGGAAGAAATCAACGCAGCCATCTCCTCCCTTAAAAGCAATAAAGCCCCCGGCCCAGATGGCTTTGAGGGTAGTTACTACAAAACCTTCAGAGAGGAATTAATACCACACCTAGAAACCTTATTCAATGACTTAATGACGGGAACCCCACCGGACAGGGACATGACACAAGCGCACATAATATTGCTCCCAAAACCGGGAAAAGATCACACTCAACCGGACGCATACCGGCCCATTTCCCACATAAACCATGATAGTAAGATCTTCGCCAAGATACTGGCAGGAAGACTGAACCCATACCTCATGCACCTAGTCCACGCAAATCAAGTGGGATTCATCCCAGGCAGACAGTTATTCGAGAACACAAGACGAAACATTGACATAATCTGGGCGCTAGCAACAGCAAACACCCCATCACTGTCTCTCTCCCTTGACGCAGAAAAAGCGTTTGATCGCATAAAGTTGCCCTACATGTTCGCCCTTCTAGAACACATAAACACACACATCGCAGCAGTTTGCGCACTTTATACGAACGTATCTGCGCAAATAAAAATTACCGGGGCGACCAGACCACTATTTACAATAGGCAATGGCACCCGACAAGGCTGCCCCCTCTCCCCGCTACTTTTCGTTCTAACTCTCGAACCACTCCTCCAAGCCATTAGAGAACATCCCCAAATCAAAGGGGTAAAAATAGCAAATCAGGAGTTTCTCGTATCAGGATACGCAGACGATGTCCTGCTCACCATTACCGATCCCAACCCGACCTTAGGAGCACTACTCCCACTCCTGAAATCATACAGTGAGATGTCGGGATACAAAGTAAACATGGAGAAATCCAGCGCTCTCCCCATTAACCTTTCCCCAATCGACATAGCCAAGATCACCTCAGACCATCACATACTCATCTCACCCACGTATCTCACCTATCTTGGTATCAAATTACCAGCAGACCCTGCTGCGCTACACAGACTAAACTATACACCGATAATCAACAAAGTCATCTCAAATATGGAGACCTGGGCGGACAAATCTATATCCTGGATCGGGAGAATACATTCAATCAAGATGAATGTCCTACCCAGAATCCTTTTCCTGTTCCAGGCCTTACCAATCCCCATTACAAAAAGGGATCTTGTCCCACTACAGTGGGCAATAGATAGATTTATTTGGCAGAACAGGAGACACAGAGTAGCCCGCAACATACTATACCGCCCTAAAAAGAGGAGGGGCCTGGGACTACCCCACTTACACTTTTACTATATAGCAGCCCAAATAGCACAAATAGCCCTATGGCACACCCCCCAGATACCAGAAGATGGGTGGACTTAGAATCACTACTCGCAAAATCAGACCTCCTGCAATTCTACATCTGGACCCCGAAAGAGCACAGAGCACTCCCAAGAACGGCATGCCAGGATATTACCAACTCAATTCAACTGTGGGACAAGTACGCCCTTAAGTTTGACTTAACATCCACTGCATCCCCTCTCACACCCATATACCGCAATAGAGCTTTCCCACCAGGCATGAGACCTAGGGACTACAGGGGTTTAGAGCGAGCCGGCCTACAGAGGGTTTACCAACTGTACACAGACAACACAATTGTCCCCTAACCAGAGCTACAAACTAGAGCAACCTTAACCCCAGCTGACTTTTTTAGATATCTCCAACTCAGAAACTATGCAGCCCAAGAGACAGTGAAAACTGCCGCTAAAACCAAGCCGACCTTTTTCGAACGGATCTGCCTGGCAAAACAATACCAACGGGGCATGATCACCCAATTGTACTCCCACCTCTGCTCCACCACGCAGGAATGGGGCAACCTACACTATACCGATAAATGGGAAGCTGACTTGGGGGACACTCTAGAGGGTATCGACTGGCAGGACATTTGGGAGGGCAACACCAAAACATCCATATGTGTCACAATGCAGGAACAGGCATATAAAACAATGTTCCGGTGGTATACCACGCCGGTTTAATTGTATCACATGAAAAAAACGCCTACCGATCTCTGCTGGCGTAACTGCTGAGAAAAAGGGACATACACCCACATGTGGTGGCACTGCCCCACAATTAAGCTTTTTTGGACAGACATCCAAACACTCGTAGCCCAAATACTCAACAGACCAGAATACTAAACCCATGGGCATTCCTGCTAGCCAAACCCATCGACAATTGGTCCAGACCAGAAGAACAATTGCTAAACAAAATAGCACTGGCAGCCAGAAGGGCCATGGTCCAAACCTGGCTACAACCCACAACCCCCCCAATGACCATGGTACTCAATAAAATCAAAGAATGTCACCTCATGGTCAAATTGACGGCACAAATCAGAGGCACCACAAAAACATTCACCAAGACATGGGAACCATGGGAAACTTACATAGACAAACCATGACTTAGAGCACTGACCGAGAGACATGACGGACCTCCCCCCCCCCCCCCTCCCATTCCCCCCCCCCCCCCTCTTTAGTTCTGCACCTGGGCCGGGACAACCGGTATTCCGGCCTATAGTGCAACACAATACAGCCACCAAGACAAGAGGGCAATCTAAGCAAACTTTTACAATTACTTAATATTGTTTTCTGTTAAGAATATTCCTCTATTGTTATTTTACATTTATAAAAACGGACAGGTGGAAAATGAGCACTGACACTATCCAAGACACGAAAATAGCTCTGTACACACTGTTCGACTGAAAAACGCCTACCCATGCTCAAATCACGCATAGGCTTTTGCATAAGCCGTACAAATGTGATATGTAACTTCCTCTGTCATTATTGTTACTACCAATTGTATTACTTTTATGAATACTGATGGGCGAAAACGAGCACTGACGCTATCCAAGACCAGAAAAGAGCGCTGTATCATTGCTCGACTTCAAACTGCCTACCAATGCTCAAACTACGCATAGGCTTTTGCATAAGCCGCACAACTGTGTTATGCGATTTCCTCTGTCATCACTAAATAAAGAATTATTTAAAAAAAGTCCTATCTACACCTATAAACCATTTGAAACTAACTGTCTATGAGAAGAAAGAATCCTTAAAATAGCAAAATAGTGAGTGCTATTTTAAGGACTCTTTCTTCTCATAGATAGTTTCAAATGGTTTATAACTTCCAAACACAATGATACTCCTTCCAGACACATACACACAGGTACGTATTTAGATACACAATGCCAGACACAGGCTATGATTATATCTATGTGTATATGTGTGCATGTATCAGAATTTGTGTGAATTTGTGTGTCCAAAGAGGCAACATGACTGCAAATTAAGGGTGATGTTGTATGAGCAATGTCATGCACCATATAGAGTATATGTATAGCTTTATGTACAGGGCCCCCACCTTTCCTATTAACTAGTTACTACGTACTTTTTTTCTGTGTAGGAAGAGCTACTATCGGGATCCCCTTGTCACAAGGGTCTCCTTAATTTACTTGTATATTTTTGGGTTATCCCCTACTCTGTAGCTCTGAGGTAGGCACCTGGATAGTTTTCACGCTCTCACATGAACACTGTGATTGCTTTGATCTATCCTTTCTACTATTATTTTTTGCATTTTATGTTACATGGCTAATCATGGCAGCACTTAATTTATGGATTAGCACCTCCCTCCAGCCAATAGGACAGGATTATCAATTAAAATAATTTATCTTGGTATAAATAGATCGTCAGTACCTCAGTTCCCTAGTCATTTTTCCTGTCCTCCTAGCCAGACAGGACAGATTTGTATTCATACAATAAATTTTCTTTTATGCTTGTATGAATTTCCTATTCGCTAAGAGGTCAGCCGCCCTCCCCTCTATAGAAAGACTAGGTACAAGCAACCCACCTCTCTTAGATGGGGACCCCTGGGAGCTGCTGGGATTATTCCCCCTCCAGCAAGAATGGACATCCTGCACCTTTCCTGGACTCTCCAAGTACGTTGGGTCTGAATTGGGCTCCATTACTCCCCTCTGCGTTTCTGAAATGCCGGCGCACACGCATTGTGCGATACTCGCGAGTAGCCCGATCCATCCAAGAAAAGGGATAAACCAGCAGCCTGAGCAGGATGTGGTTCCAGGCCATTGGACATCAGCAGGCTATGCAAAAAGTATGTAGCATGGATTGCTGGAGAATCAGAATTTCAACAAACTCCACAGGCTTCTACCTCAGCTCAGGACATAGCTTCATGGATCAAGCGAGCAGTGGCTGTGGGAATAGCAGAATCACACAGAGGCAAGCGCCCCAGATGCGAAACCCCACAATTAGCCTCAATCTTCTTACAGAGAACTATAGGGAGAACAAGGCGTATGTGGGTAAGATCAATAATTACAAATGGCTATTCCCTGGCATTCGAGGAGATTCCCCCCTCAAGATTTGTAAGCACAAGTTTGCCTATAAATCCTCAGAAATGAGAGGCCTTCTTTAATTACACGGCCGATCTTCTACAGCAGGAGGTGATTGTGGCTGAAGAGGTGATTGTACCAGAACAGGAAAGATTCTCAAGGTTTCTATTCTCCTCTCTTTCCTGGTAAAGAAGCCAGGAGGAAAATGGAAACCCATATTAGACCTCCACATGCTCAACCTCCATCTGAAGATAAAGAAATTCCAAAAGGAATTTCTTCGATCTATTGTACCTGCTGTCGGTTAAGTAGACCTCAGGGATGTGTATTTTCACATTCCAATATCTCGTTCTCACCATAGGTTCCTCAGATTCTGCATAAAGAAACAACACTTCCCGTTTCAAGCCCTACCATTCGACATCAGCACAGCCCCAAGGACCTTCTCGAAGGTACTGGTTACAGGTATTGCCTTACTCAGAAGAAAAGGAGTGTCAATATTCCATTATCTCGATGATATCTTGACAGTCGCTCCAGAAGACCTGACTTCGACATCATTCACTAGTAATACAGACCCTAAGCTGTTTCGGATGGCTGATAAATTACGAGAAGAGTCAACTACTTCCTTCAACAGAATTAATTTTTCTAGGAGCCAACTTCAACACCATCTCAGCAGTGGTTATTCTAGCCCATGAAAGAAAGATGAAACTTCTCTGACACATTTTTTCGAATTTCAAGACAGAACCTCGGCCTCAGCAAGGAGGTTCATGAGGTTAATAGGAACTCTTTCATTCACAATAGGTCTTGTCAGGTGGGCTCAGTGGAATTACTTTCTAAAAAACTTTGATGCCAGCTCTCAGGAATGAGAAAGGAGTATATCCTCCTGAGACCCAGCCAATTAACTTGTGTCCTCTGTACTGGACATTTCGTTTACATGCATCTCCTTTTATTCTTTTGAGCTACTCTATCAATACCTGCTGTATTGTAAAGAGGACATCCTGGGCTTTCCAGTGATATGTCATGTGATAGGCTGGGACTTCCTCTTCCTTTTCATCAAAAATGGATGGCATATTGAAAGACATTTTTTTCCTTGGTTCCCAGGAGGATATTCATCCCAAGACAGATAAAAAAAATATTCTAAAATGGTGGCTTTCTTGGGAAAATCTTTCCAGAGGTTTTCCTCTAAAGATGTTAAGACTGGATAATAATCACAACAGATGCCAGTCAAGACAGATAGGGAGCCAGTTTGGAAGATCACTTTGTTAAAGCAATATACCCCCAAAACACTAGGTATCTACCCTTGAATATAAAAGAATTGAGAGCAGCATTTTTGGCACTTCTACACTTTCAACCTCTTCTTCAAGATTGTTGGATAAAACTAAGAATAGACAACAAGACGGCAGTTGTGTGCATCAGTCATCAGGAAAGTATCAAAAGTTGTGCTCTGATGAAGGTGTCAGGATTACAGAATGATCCAGCACTTAGAATTGTGTAACACAGAGGACTGATAGGTAATGTATACTGGACCTTAGAATGGCCGGACTAACGTACCAAAGAATAGTCGGAATTAGCCGAGGTCAAGGGATACAGAAAGAGACAACGATAAGGAAAAGCCAGGAGTCAGGGATGCCATAAAACAGGGAAGTCAAAAACAATGCCAAAGTCAAATAACCAGAATCAATGAGGCGTTCTCGGACAACCACAAGGGAAACCACGACAGGGCACTGAGCAGGATGAGAACTGGGCCTAAATACCCCTCCTCTAGATCTGATAGGCTGTAACCGGCCTTTGACCCCAAAGGCAGTTACCTGGTTCCATTTGCATAATTGCTGCTCAGCGTTAACCCTTCTGTGGATTTGGTTGCTGCTCGGCACAACTTTTCCTGTGTGGACATTAAATGCCATTAACCAAATTTTTATAAGCGGATGAATACGTGACAGAAGGAAATACAACCAATTATGAATTGTGTACAGAAGAATGTAGCAGGTATATGCTCAGTATATCTACTGGGGAAGGAGAATATGGTCGCTGATTTCCTAAGCAGACATCAGTGTAAGCGACACGGAATGGCAGCTCTCCAAATAGGTCTTTAAGCAACTGGCTCAGAAGTGGGGTCTTCCCAAAGTGGATCTAATGGCCACAGCTCAGAATTCCCAACTTCCCTGCTTCATGTCAAGAAGATTTTATCTCTCAGGTGATCTCTCAGCGAGATGGCCGTTTCAGCTGGCATACTTATTATTTCCTCCAATTTCCCTCATCCACGCTCTTCTACAGAGGACCTCCAGGGAACATTGCAAGATAATAGCCATTATTCCCTTTTGGCCTCGTCGACCATGGTTTCCTCTTTTGAGGAATCTAATGATAGGCAATCCATGGGAAATTCCAATATCCAGAAACCTGGCTCTTGAAAGGCAATCCTAATGGGATCAGGGACTTCTGGCAGAAAGGGTTTCAACTGTAATGTGTTCCAGAAAGATTTCTACTTCCTCCACATATTATAAGATTTGGTATGCCTTTACTGGCTGGCAACAGGTAGATATTAATCTGAAATCTCCCTCTGTTTCCCAGGTATTAGGGTTCCAACAGGCAGGTCTGGATAGTGCTGCCAGCCTGAACCCACTTAACGTACACAGTTCCACTATTTCTGCCATTTCAGGAATCAAGTGGAGGGAGAATCCAGTGGTAATACATTTTATTAAAGTAGTCATCAGGAGTAAACCTCCAATCTATCTTCCTTTATGTGTTCCTGGGATTTACCACTGGTTCTACAAGCCTTAACGAACTCATTCATTTGAACTATTAGAAGAAATCTCTGTTAGCTGACACAGAAGACTACTTCTTTTAGACATGGTTTCAGCTAGAAGAATGGCTGACATTAAAGGTCTCTTAGTGGAAGAACCTTATATCACATTCCATCATGATAAGGTCATTCTCCGTTTTAGACCAGAATTTCTCCCAAAGGTTGTCTCTCCATATAAACTGAATCAGGATATTTTACTTCCAGTTTATATCGAGAATCCAACTAACCCAGAAGAAGAAAAGTTTCATAAAATGGATCTCAAAAGATGCCTATTAGTCTATATTCAAAGAACAAAGGCATGGATAAATGTCCTCAACTATTTGTTATCCCTTGGGGTTCACCTGCCTTGGTGTCTACTCACCGCTCCTGGACTGCCACAACTATTTCAAGAGCATATAGGCTTCAAGGTGTTCCAGTACCAAAGAACATACATGCCTACTCTACCAGATCCACTGTCACTTCATGGAGGGCAGAGTCTGGATTTTCACCAGAGGGCATCTGTAAAGCCGCAAATTGGTCTTCTCTGAAAACATTTGTACAACATTACAGATTGGATGTTTCCTCAGCTCCTGGTACTCAACTTGGCCTTTCAGTCTTAAATTCTAGTAAATTTCAAAGTAAATAAATCCCTGTTTTTTTTTACTGCTTGGGTATTGTCCGTAAATTAAATGCTGCCATGATAAACCAGGAATTAGGAAAATGAATTCATACTTACCATAATTTTCTTTTCCTGGCTATTACTCATGGCAGCATTTGGATTTCCCACCCTTCAAATTAAAGGGATCCAATAGTGCCAGGAAAACAAAGCCATTTTCCTGGCACTATAGGGTTGATAGTTCTCCCCCTTCAGCCACTTACCTGAATCCAGCGTCGATGTCCCTCAGCGCTGGGTCACACTCCTTCCCCACCGACGTAAGCTGGCGGGGAGACCTAATGCACATGCGCGACAATGGCCGCATGCGCATTATTCCTCCCATAGGAAAGCATTATTCAATGCTTTCCTATAGGGAAAATCTGACGCTGGAGGTCAGAGAGGACGCCCAGAGTCAGATAACGGACAAAAAGTCTGTTTGGATTCCGGAAGCCCTCTAGTGGCTGTCTGTTAGACAGCCACTGAGGGCAGACTTAGAGCTGCAAAGTAAACATTGCAGTTTTCTGGAACTGCAATGTTTAACATTGCAGCACTAAGTGCATAAGGGTCACAGCACCCAGACTACTCCAATTAGCTGAAGTGTACTGGGTGCCTATAGTGTCTCTTTAATATGAAAAGTCATAACCATATTTTGCTAGATTGGATACTCTTTACTTCTCCTGATAGAATCCAGGAGGCGGGCATACTCCCCAACCATTCAGCGACCACTTTCAAGTGTACTATGTGCACAATAAAGGGCACTAAATCCTCCCCAAGGTTTTAATCACCAGGTCATTCAAGAAATGTAATGTAGAATCCTTTATAAATTATCTCAAGCACCTCCCATGGCAATGATTAAGTCTAATCCCAGATCTAAACTGCGCATCTGATTTTTTTTAAATCTGGGTTCTTGCGAGTTTGGAATTGGCATACGTAAAGTGAGTAAAACTATGGCGAAATGCATGCACAAAACAACAACAAAAATGGCATATATATCTCCATGAAGAAAGGCACACGCTGGGCTTCTTGAAGAAAATCGACGTTTCAGTCCATCATAGGACAAAACACGTGTGTTGTTAATAAAGACAAATAATTTTCTTCAAGAAGCCCAGCGTGTGCCTTTCTTCGTGGTGTTTTATGTTGATTTGGCTTGATTTTTATGTTGATTTGGCACTGTGGCACTTGTACTACAAATGTGAGCGCAGGATCGTGGAATATATATATATACTTTACGTATGCCAATTCCAAACTCGCAAGAACCCAGATTTAAAAAAAATCAGATGCGCAGTTTATATCTGGGATTAGACTTAATCATTGCCATGGGAGGTGCTTGAGATAATTTATAAAGGATTCTACATTACATTTCTTGAATATATATATACACACACACACACACACACACATTCAATCCCTGGTGGACTCCAAAGGATGAGAGCACATTATGCACATTCACAGGCAGTGCAAGCTGTAGGATCTTGTCATCACTGATGACACCATAAGGTCAATCAATTGTACATGCATGACTAAGTTGCACATGCACAATGCTATTTTCCATGACAGCTAGGGATTGGCTGGATCAATGTTCCCCCCTAAGGTAGTCATGGGAAACGTAAGGATGAAAAAAAATATTACCTGCAGAATGAGAAAACCATCTATTTCAAAAGCAAAGCCTGAGACCGTTATTTCAAAGGAATGCATGTCCCTTTAATGAGAAAGCGTTAAATCATAAGGGAAAGAACACAAAGCTAAAATGCCAAAAAGGACGTCACAAAAGCACAGAATCTCAAAAAAGGCAGTCTCAAAGGTGTTAATAAAAATTAAGAAAAAAAAAACTAACATTAAAAAAATGCAAACGCATGTAAAAGCAGTTTTATTGTACGAATAACC
The DNA here is from genome assembly GCF_036172605.1 of Pelobates fuscus. Lineage (NCBI taxonomy): Eukaryota > Metazoa > Chordata > Amphibia > Anura > Pelobatidae > Pelobates > Pelobates fuscus. The sequence goes on from NC_086321.1 coordinate 208,851,878, forward strand.
ACTGGATTTGAAAAAAAAAAATCAGTGTAAATACTTTATTTAAACATTAAAGTGATTATCATATCAAGTTCAACTTAAGGTATTTAATGTAAGTATATGGCAGGTGAAATGTTAAGGTGCATTAAAGCATAACAATCAGAATGTTTTAAATATCAGTTAGAGACAGATTGTAGTCATTACAGGGAAAGTGTTCTACAACCATGCATTGTGTTCACATGAAGTAGTGTTATTTATTAAAAAAAAAAAAAAATGCAATATACAGTAGAACTGATTTCAGCAAAGTTCTCATTAACATTTGAGCAAGAGGCATATACAGATCTTAGCTTCCTATAAAACAGACCAAATATTTACAATATTCCACGTATTATTAATAAATAATTCACAATAGATTTAACCTTCGCCTTAAGAAGCGCATTGTTTCTACAGTTACTTCTTCCAGAGCTACCACACTGCCTTCAGGCTTTGTTGGATCATATGAAATGGTCATAATGCCACAAAAATCAGTGAGTTCCATTTGGCACTTTTGAAGGCCTGCCTTGAGTTTTTCTTTCTGGGAGGGATCCTTTTTAATTGTTTTCATTTCAGGCACTGAAAATCCAATCAGCTTTCTAAGAACATTGTCACTGAAGTCCACATCTAGATATCCTGTCCCATCTGATATTTTCGCCCTAATATTCCAGTAGCCACCACTGCTAGTAAGATTGCCATTCAAAGTCACTATAAATGCCTTAAGATTTACTAGTTTCATCTCCGTACATTTGTTAGTCAATATAAGTGACAAGTATGTGAATGGAGGATTATCAAAATTATTTTCATTCATAGATGTATGACTGGTATGTGTGGTTACAGATGTGGTTTCAGCTGTGTTTGGACATTTTCTTGTTGTTAAGCTTTGATTTCTATTTATTGCTAAAGGCTGATCCATGGACATTTCCTCTAACTCACGCTGAACTTCCTCCTCCAACAATAAATCATCTTCCAAATCATAGTCTTCTTCCAACCCAACTATTCTGTTTACCTGAACAGTGTGAGTTGACCCAGAAATACTGCCTTGCCTAGATCTTGGGTTTGGTATTTGCGGAGTTTCTTGACGTGATGTACTCTGAGCAGACAGAGTGGACTCTAGAATCCTCCCTTGTCTAGATGATGAGTGTTCCATTTGCTGCGTTTCAAAGCGTGAATTCTCATTCTGGCTATAAAACCCACTGTCTGGGACTGTTCCATTGTTAACAGTGAATTCATCATTGACATCAAGGCTTGCCAAAAGATCTTCATCAGACAATCCTAAGGCTTCTCCTAATTCATCATTACTCCTTGCAGAAACCTGATCTTGAATATTTGAACTCTGAGGTAAAGGATTTTCCTCTACTCCAATCAATCTGGATAGAATTTTGTCTTGTGTATACTCCGCGCCTAGAGCTTCCACTTCTCCACCTAAAACTTTCATATTCTCTGATTTAAGAAGAAGGACACCCAAGCGACAAACAATGGTGCCTTGTAACAAGATTTTGGTACCTGGTGGAAGGTTACAATTAAGCATCGGAAGAGGTTGGTATTCCATCCCCTGGATTTGTTGTATTCCATCAGTAAGTTGTATCATGAGCATTCTATTTGGCTTAGTTTCCCATGGTTTCTGAGAAACCTGAGTAGTAGCTGTAACTTGTTCATTTAAGTTGTCCCTTCCTCTTATTTTCTGAAGCTGTGAATATGCAGGTAGGCTCACATCCACCAGGGAATCTATTTGAATTGCATAATAACCACTGAGTTCACATTTCAGAGACTCCAGTATTCCAACAGGTAATACTGGGTACTGTAAATCCCTAAGATCTGTTAGAAGCCACTGCTCAAAAACCTGTTTATTAATTTCTGCTTGTGACAAGGAAGAGGTGTTTTCTTCTTGGATCCAACTGATGCAAGCTTCTAGCCACTGGTCTGGAACTTTAACATGCCAGGTAGATGAAAGCCAGGTTTTCACTCGAACAGGTACTGCAGCGGTGTTCATAATTTGTGAAGGTCCTAGATTTAAACAAGATTGAAAAAATCCATGAGAGAGCTGTATGTGTGAAGGATTATGCAAAACACACGTATATTACTGCAGCAAATGTACTATTCTCAGACTATTTTAAAAATGAGTCAATCCAACATATGTTGCTCGTATGTACCACATTTTCCAATCTACATATAAATATACATCAAGCACGATTCAGGGAATAAAAGTCAAGTAAAACATTACCAGCCAGGCAATCTTTCTAAAGGGACACTGTAGGCACCTAGACACTTCAATTCATTGATGTCGTCTGGGTGCAAAATCTCATCACCCTTAACCTTGAACATGTAATTATTGCATTTTTTATAAACTGCAATAATTACCTGCTAGATTTAACTCCTCCTCTAGTGGCTGTCTACCAAACAGAGCCTTGACAGAGGTAAAAGCTAAAGTGCCAGGGAAACAAGTTTGTTTTCCTGGCACTATAGTTTCCTTTTAAAGATGAACGCAGTACACAGCCCTTTGAATCACCATGGTAGAATGAGCACACTCCGTCATGTCGGTTGCGATATTCCGAGATTGCCTCTGAAACAAGTTGGCCAAAAGAGTCTGAAAGGTTCCCAATCAGGTATCTCGGCATGCCAAAGTGATTGGTTCTAGGCTGTGCATGCTGCATGTCTGTTATTTGACCCTACATGTCCCTGAAATATCTGATAAAAGTACACCTGTAGAATATTGTTGTACTATGGGGCAGTAGTAGGACATACATGAACTGTGAAATTCTACATGAAAAGGAAGCATGTGTGAAAAAACACAAAATACTAAATATAACCAGTAGATCTTACAGAAATTGGTGACACAACGTTTAACCCCTTAAGGACCAAACTTCTGGAATAAAAGGGAATCATGACATGTCACACACGTCATGTGTCCTTAAGGGGTTAAAGGGAAACTGTAGGCAGAACAGCAGCTTAATCTAATTGAAGTAGTTATAGTCGCTGGAGTTCCCTGGCACCATCCTTCCATTTAGTTTGAAACCATCTTTAATGTTTTAATGCTAAAAGAGTCTCCAGCAGCCCATGCAATCTGTGCTTTTAATTCCAATGAGAAAGTATTAGTATAAGCAGCAATGTGCAGCACTCAAGCAGCTAAGAGTGTCAGTTGACCATTTTAAGCCCATTACAGATGACCATTGTTGATATGGGGAAAAGAAAATGTGTTACTATCCACTTATAGTCTATCAAGTTAACATATAACATAGCAAAGCTGTAATTTTGTTTAAAGGATAGCATTATGTGTTATTTTTTTCCATTTTCATGCACCCCTTTCAACTGTATGACTTTGCAAAAGTTAGCCTGCAGTGACTGCATCAAGGCTTCAAGACCACTACAGGAGATGAAATGTTTTTTTAAAGTGTCCAACCCGCAGTATACTCTTAAGATATATTTACCTAGATCTGTAGTCATGCATGTGTAGGATCAATTGCATAACAAGTGTATAAATCATACACAAAATACCCATACTTTTCACAAAGATTAAAAATATACCCACATAAATATTTATCAAATACTGACTATAGACACTAGAAGTTACAGGTAAATTAAAGTCACCAGAACAACTACAGATTATTGTATTGGTGAGTATAATCATTCCCTTATCAGAGAAAATACAGTGTTTACATTACAACATAGGAACACATCCACCAGCCACTCCTCAGAGGTGCTTCCTGTGTCAGTGCTACTTGACATTTAGTGTCTCTACCCTCTGCATGAAGACACTGACCTTTCCTCATAGATATGTATTAATTCAGTTCATCGCTATGAGGAGATGCTGATTGGCCAGGGCTGTGTTTGAATTGTGCTGGCTCTGCCCCTGATCTGCCTCCTTAACAGTCTTAGCCAATCCAATTCTTTCTTAAAGCGGCACTGTCATGCCGAACTTACCTTTCCTCAATCTCTTCCTCTTCTACCCCTCTCTCAGGATCTGTTCTTCTTTTCTTCCTGTCTCCTTTAGTTTTCTTTAAAACCATAAGACAAAGTAGGGACTCTTTGTCTTATGGGATTCCTCCGCTTGACCAGCTCTGACCAGCGGAGGAGCAAAGTGTGCTTCATTTCCGCTGGTCAGAGCAATTTTCCCATGATCCCTAGCTTTCCTCCCTGTTCCCACAATGCTTCCTGTCAGTATTGCCAAACGTCCTGTCACTTAGACAGAACGCCGGCAAAACTGCCGAATTGCATCCTAACAGAATTCTCCATTGGTGTTAGGATGCAATTCGGTACTTTGTTTGTATCGGAATTTCATTCTAATGAATGAAACTCCGATCCTATTCATTGCCGCGGCTGCATCTTGCAGCCGCTTAGTAGATAACTCCCTAATTCCCACGGTATCAGGGAGCTATCTACTAAAAGGCTGAAAGACCTGAATTGGTCTTTCAGCCAACTTTACTAATACTAAGTAAAGATTACTTAGTATTAGTAAATAATATGCCCCTACTCGCTATACCGCGAGTAGGGGCATGTCTAGTAAGCAGTGAGCAGCCTGTGGCTGCTCACTGTAAAAAACAAAAAAAACAATAAACACCCCCCCTCCCCTGCGCGGGGTTAAAGATTGGGGGGGGGGGGGACCTACTGCCCCCCCCCAGCCCCCACCCCTGCGCGGTGGGTGGGGGCCCTAATAAAACAATAAGGGGGGGGGACCTACTGTCCTCCCCCCCGGCCCCCACCCCTGAGCGGTGGGTGGGGGCCCTAATAAAACAATAAGGGGGGGGACCTATTGTCCTCCCCCCGGCCCCCACCCCTGAGCGGTGGGTGGGGGCCCTAATAAAACAATAAGGGGGGGGACCTACTGTCCCCCCCCCGGCCCCCACCCCTGCGCGGTGGGTGGGGCCCTAATAAAACAATAAGGGGGGGGGGACCTACTGTCCTCCCCCCCCGGCCCCCACCCCTGCGCGGTGGGTGGGGGCCCTAATAAAAACAATAAGGGGGGGGACCTACTGTCCTCCCCCCCCGGCCCCCACCCCTGAGCGGTGGGTGGGGGCCCTAATAAAACAATAAGGGGGGGGGACCTATTGTCCTCCCCCCCTGGCCCCCACCCCTGCGCGGTGGGTGGGGCCCTAATAAAAACAATAAGGGGGGGGGGACCTACTGTCCCCCCCCCCTGGCCCCCACCCCTGAGCGGTGGGTGGGGGCCCTAATAAAACAATAAGGGGGGGGGACCTACTGTCCTCCCCCCCTAGCCCCCACCCCTGCGCGGTGGGTGGGGGCCCTAAATGAACCCCCCCCCCATCAAGGTGACTAGGGGTCCCAAGCCCCTAGTCACCCCCCACCCAAAACATTCTATCCCCTACCTACCCCCCTCACCCTAATAATAGTGAGGGGGGAATAAAATAACTAACCTGTAAAAAAAAAAAAATTAAACTTGCCATTTGACGTCTTCTCTTTTCTAAATTCTTCTTACTTCAGCCCCCCAAAAGGCCAAATAAAAATCCATAAACCCGTCGCACTTTAAAAAAACAAAACAAAAAAAACGAGCGCAAACAAAAATTAATCCATCTTCACCCATGGAGGGCACGCCGCGTACTGAGCTCCGCAGGGCGGGTCAAGGCTTATAAAGCCTTGCCCCGCCCTGCAATTAGGCTTAGAACACAATGATTGGTTGGTTTAAGCCAATCAGAGTGCTCTGTGTCATTTTACACAGCGTGGGAAAATTCAAAAGAACTTTCCCACGCTGTGTAAAATGACAGATCACTGTGATTGGATGGTTTTCAAGCCATCCAATCACAGTGCTCTGTGTCATTTTACAAGCGTGGGAAAATTCCAAAGAACTTTCCCACGCTTGTAAAATGACACAGAGCACTGTGATTGGATGGATTTCAAACCATCCAATCACAGTGCTCTGTGTCATTTTACACAGCGTGGGAAAGTTCTTTGGAATTTTCCCACGCTTGTAAAATGACAGAGCACTGTGATTGGATGGCTTGAAAACCATCCAATCACAGTGATCTGTCATTTTACACAGCGTGGGAAAGTTCTTTTGAATTTTCCCACGCTGTGTAAAATGACACAGAGCACTCTGATTGGTTTAAACCAACCAATCATTGTGTTCTAAGCCTAATTGCAGGGCGGGGCAAGGCTTTATAAGCCTTGACCCGCCCTGCGGAGCTCAGTACGCGGCGTGCCCTCCATGGGTGAAGATGGATTAATTTTTGTTTGCGCTCTGTTTTTTTTTTTTTTTTTTTTTTTTTAAAGTGCGACGGGTTTATGGATTTTTATTTGGCCTTTTGGGGGGCTGAAGTAAGAAGAATTTAGAAAAAAGAAGACGTCAAATGGTAAGTTTAATTTTTTTTTTTTACAGGTTAGTTATTTTATTCCCCCCTCACTATTTTTAGGGTGAGGGGGGTAGGTAGGGGATAGAATGTTTTGGGTGGGGGGTGACTAGGGGCTTGGGACCCCTAGTCACCTTGATGGGGGGGGGGTCATTTAGGGCCCCCACCCACCGCGCAAGGGTGGGGGCCAGGGGGGGAGGACAGTAGGTCCCCCCCCCTTATTGTTTTATTAGGGCCCCCACCCACCGCTCAGGGGTGGGGGCCAGGGGGGAGGACAGTAGGTCCCCCCCCTTATTGTTTTATTAGGGCCCCCACCCACCGCTCAGGGGTGGGGGCCGGGGGGGAGGACAGTAGGTCCCCCCCCTTATTGTTTTATTAGGGCCCCCACCCACCGCGCAGGGGTGGGGGCCAGGGGGGGGAGGACAATCGGTCCCCCCCCCTTATTGTTTTATTAGGGCCCCCACCCACCGCGCAGGGGTGGGGGCCAGGGGGGAGGACAATAGGTCCCCCCCCCCCTTATTGTTTTATTAGGGCCCCCACCCACCGCGCAGGGGTGGGGGCCAGGGGGGGAGGACAATAGGTCCCCCCCCCCTTATTGTTTTATTAGGGCCCCCACCCACCGCGCAGGGGTGGGGGCCAGGGGGGAGGACAATAGGTCCCCCCCCTTATTGTTTTTATTAGGGCCCCCACCCACCGCTCAGGGGTGGGGGCCGGGGGGGAGGACAGAAGGTCCCCCCCCTTATTGTTTTATTAGGGCCCCCACCCACCGCGCAGGGGTGGGGGCCGGGGGGGGGGGGACAGTAGGTCCCCCCCTTATTACCATTTTTTTTTTTTACAGTGAGCAGCCACAGGCTGCTCACTGTTTAGTGGACATGCCCCTACTCGCGGTATAGCGAGTAGGGGCATTGGGGAGATTTTAATCTCCCTTGTCCTATTATGGGGGTCATATTGACCCCCATAGAGTGAGGGGGGACATGGGGGGCTTAGGAAGTGGCGAGGAGCACTGCTCCCTGCCGCTTCTATAGTTACATATTACAAGGAGGGAGCTGCACGCCGGTAGCTCCCTCCTTGTAATAAACTGAACGAACAAACTAACACTGATACACAGTGTTAGTTTGTTCGTCTGATTTTTTCTATTCATTCATTCGTCTGTCTGATGAATGAATGAATAGATGAAATTCCCGTTCGCATGTCCAGGTGTTTCACTGGGCATGTGCGGGAATCTCACAGTCTGTGTAGTGTGGGTAGATGACGTATCCCACAGGGACTTCACCTACCCACACAAAGATGGCGGCGCCCTGAATAAAGATCGGGGCAGAAGATAAAGAATTAAAAAGAGGTAATGTCGGGGGCTTAGGGGCATTTGGGGGTGACTAGGGGGTCGATTGGATGTAGTGGAGGCGGGAGGGGGGTTAAAAAAAAACGGGATTCGGCATGACAGTGCCGCTTTAAGCATTGTGATTGGTATTGAGCAACGCTTCTGATGATGTCAGCCAAGCAGGCAGACCAGGGGCAGAGCCAGCAGCAGCAAACTAGAGTAAAGATTAAACTTTATTTATGGAGGGTAAAGGGGGAGCAGATGGTGGTTTAACACTATAGGGTCAGGAATACGTGTTTGTGTTTCTGACCTTATAGCGTTCCTTTAAAGGGACACTATAGTCACCTGAACAACTTTAGCTTAATGAAGCAGTTTAGGTGTATAGAACATGCCCCTGCAGCCTCACTACTCAATCCTCTGCCATTTAGGAGTTAAATCCCTTTGTTTATGAACCCTAGTCACACCTCCCTGCATGTGACTTGCACAGCCTTCCATAAACACTTCCTGTAAAGAGAGCCCTATTTAGGCTTTCTTTATTGCAAGTTCTGTTTAATTAAGATTTCCTTATCCCCTGCTATGTTAATAGCTTGCTAGACCCTGCAAGAGCCTCCTGTATGCGATTAAAGTTCAATTTAGAGATTGAGATACAATTATTTAAGGTAAATTACATCTGTTTGAAAGTGAAACCAGTTTTTTTTTTCATGCAGGCTCTGTCAATCATAGCCAGGGGAGGTGTGGCTAGGGCTGCATAAACAGAAAAGGTGATTTAACTCCTAAATGACAGTTAATTGAGCAGTGAAATTGCAGGGGAATGATCTATACACTAAAACTGCTTTATTTAGCTAGTAAGTAATTTAGGTGACTACAGTGTTCCTTTAACAAAACATACTAGATATTGTTATTTAGTGTTAGTGAGGACTTATAAAAGGCTCCAACATTAATATATTAGAGCTCCAACAACTAAATGTTGTCAACAAATCTCAGAGATTATTCATTCTGCGCATGGACACTGGGCATGTTTTCTCATTGTGTTACTTCTGTTGCAAAAAACTGTTATTGTTACAATAGTACTTTGAAAAAAGAAAATTGTGAAATGTGTTGTTCAGTTTTAATTTTTAATATCTAGTTTGGAGTTTTCAGCATGTATAAGTTCAGCTGCTGTTTTACACGGATGAAGGTTCCGGAATGTTTCTAGTGTGACACAGGTGCTTAACCCCTTTAGGACGGAGTCAATAGTGCACGTTCTGATCAAAACAAAACGTAAACAAAAACTGGAATTTGCGCTATATGTCTATTCATCCGTAATTCACCGCTGTCACATTAAGTGCACCCCCACTTATTATATATCATTTTGTTCAGGAGAAACAGGGCTTTAATTGATCATTAACTATTCATTTATGGAACATAATTTATTATGAATAAAATGTACAAAAAAAAAAATGTAAGAAAAAATTATTTTTTTTGATTTGTATTTCCGTCTGACATTTTAGCTGTGAGTGTCATAATACGGTTTTACTGCAAAAAATGCACATATTTGTAATCAGCGATGTTTGCCCTTTAAAAGGACATGAATCAATTGACAATCTTTTCTAAACCTGTAACGTTCACAAGGGAACCCTAATACGCAGACAGGACAGAGCAGAGAGAATTGCAATACCGTTCCTTAGTATGGTGGGGTTATGCAAAAAGGGATAGTCAAAACACGAGCCGAGGTCAAGGGAAACAGAGACGGAATAACGAGAGACAAAGCCAAATATCAGTAACCAGGAAATCCAAATAACAAGTGCAACGCTCAGGGGTAAACCAAAGACCACAACAGGGCACTAAGGCAAGGGAGAGGTTAGATTATATACACAGGGTGTGTCTAATTGGCTAATCTCCAATTAGTGTTAATCACAACACTTAGAAGGAGTTTCTTCCTTCCCTTGTGGTCTCTGAGGTCATCAATGTGTGCCAAGTCACATGACCGGGTGCAGCACACATATAAGGAAGCTGCACTGGAGCGTGTAGCGTCAGACACGCTGCCAGCCTGGAGACAGGCACCAGATGACGCCGCTCGCTGTAAAGAGGTAAGCAAGGTAGCCGCGAGCGGTGTAGGGGCCAGGGACCTGACATAACCCCCCCACCCCCTTCCGACGACCACCAGGAGTGCAGGAAGCTGAAGGCTTCAAGGGAAAACGAGCATGGAAGGTCCTAACAAGACGAGGGGAGTTCAAATCAGAGGCGGACACCAGGAACGCTCCTCCGGGCTGTAACCCTGTGAACCAGGTACTGTAAGGTGCCCCTGAAGAAGCGAGAGTCGAGAAGGGACCGCACCTCGTACTTCTCGCTAGAGTTGTCACGGACAGGGCCAGGGTGCCTAACAGGCCTCGAATACCGGTTACACAGGAGGGGCTTCAGAAGGGAGGTATGAAACGTATTAGGGATGTGCAGGGATGGAGGCAAGTCCAGAGTGTAAGAGACAGGATTAACCCTGTGCAAGACTTTATAAGGCCCAATATATTTCGGTGCCAACTTCCTGGAGGGGACACGGAGGCGTATGTTTTTCGTGGACAGCCATACTCTGTCACCCGGCACATAAACGGGAGCCGCAGCCCTATGATGATCAGTGAACTTTTTCTGGGATTCCACAGCACGTGTTAGAGCAAGGTGGACCCAGTCCCACATCTCCCAAAGAGAGGCTTGGTGTTCGTCCAAAGTGGGTATTCCCTTGTTGGAGAATACACCGGGAAGGACATGAGGTTGTGCACCTTAAGCCACCTGGAAAGGACTCATGCCAGTGGAGGTATGGGAGGCTGTGTTTCTGGCAAACTCAGCCCACGGGAGGAGACGGGACCAATTATCTTGATGCTCGTTCACGAAACAGCGTAAATTGAATTCCAGTGATTGGTTCGCTATTTCAGTAGCCCCGTTTGACTGTCGGTGATAAGATGAGGAAAAGGACAAGAATATACCCATTTCAGTAGAGAAACCCCTCCAGAATCGTGAGATAAACGGAGGGCTCCTGTCAGAGACAATATCGATGGGTATGCCAAGAAGCCGGAATTCCTCTTTTGCTAAGACATCCGTTAAATGCGCAGCAGAAGGAAGCTTCTTCAGCGGAACAAAGTGAGCGCTCTTAGAGAACATATCGGTCAGCATAAGAATGACCGTGTGACCCTCGGAGGGGGGGGGGGGAGAAGATCCACTATAAAATCCATGGACAGGTGCGTCCAAGGCGTCTTGGGCACTGAGAGTGGCATAAGGAGACCAGGTGGCTTGCTTGTGGGAGACTTGGCCTAAGTACAAATTTGACAAGCCATAACGTACTCTTTGACGCCCCTCCTAACAGAAAGCCACCAGAACTGTCTTGTTATATTATCATAAGTTTTTGTGATGCCTGGGTGTCCCAATGTTTTGGACCTATGAAACGATGTCATGACTTTTTCCCTGTCCCTTCCCTGTACAATAAACAATAAACCTGTAGGTGTTTTAGGTAGTGCTTGGCTTTGATATCTCTTCACTTGATCTAAAAAAGAGGGAAGAGATAACCAGGTGTGTAGCTGCAATAATGTTGGCAGAAGAGACTATGGGTTCTGGAGGGATGGGGTCGACCTCCAGTGGTTCAAGTTGCCTGGATATGGCATTTGCCTTAATGTTGCGGTATCCAGGTCTGTATGTTATGGTATACTGGAAGCAAGACAAAAATAAGGACCACCTAGCCTGGCGAGAAAACAGACGTCTGGCTTCGGCAATGTAGGAGAGGTTCTTGTGTTCTGTAATCAACAGTGCAGGGTGTTAAGAAACTTCCCATAGGTGTCTCAACTCTTTAAATGCCAAAACTATGGCCAGCAATTTCCTGTTCCCCACAGCATAGTTTTTTTTCTGCATCAGACAGTTTCTTGGAGACAAAACAACATGGGTGAAGAGGATTGTTGTGGGTTTTTCTCTGAGAAAGTATTGCACCAACACCTGACAGACGCATCAACTTTGACAATAAAGGGCAGCGAAGGGTCAGAGTGGTGCAAAACAGGAACTGACATATACGCTTCTTTAAGTGTTTTGAAAGCCTCAAGGGCTTCAGAACTCCAAACACAGGGATTACCCCCTTTTTTGATCATCTTGGTTATTGGGGCTACTACAGAGGAGAAATTCTTTATGAATTTTCTGTAGTAGTTCGCGAAACCCACAAATCTTTGTATGGCCTTAAGTCCCTGTGGAAGCGGCCAATTCTTGATGGCTTCCATTTTCATAGGGTCCATACTGAAACCCTTCTCAGATATGATATACCCCAAGAACTGCACAGAGGTCTGATCAAAGAGGCACTTCTCTATTTTGCAATACAGACCGTTTTCTAGCAGTTTCTTTAGTACTGATCTGACATGTTTATGGTGGGATTCCAAATCAGGTGAATATACCAATATGTTATCCAGATACACAATAGCACATACGTGCATGTAATCTCGGAGGACATAGTTGATAAAGTCCTGGAAGACAGCAGGGGCGTTACACAGGCCAAAGGGCATCACTAAATATTCATAGTAGCCACTGCGAGTGTTAAAAGCGGTTTTCCACTCATCTTGTTCTCTTATCCTGACCAGGTTATACGCCCCCCCCCCCCCCCCGAGCGAGATCCAGTTTAATAAACCACTTGGAACCTTTTAAGCGGTCAAACAGTTCTGTGATAAGCGGAATTCGATAAACATTCCTCACCGTTATCTTGTTCAGACCCCTATAGTCTATACAGGGTCTGAGATCACCCTCTTTCTTCGATACGAAGAAAAAGTCAGCACCTGCCGGAGATGAGGATCACCTGATAAGCCCTTTCTTTAGGGACTCCTCAATATATTCTTCCATGACCTTATTCTCATGCTCAGAGAGGGGATATACCCGACCTTTAGATGGCCTAGTCCCTGGTAGTAAATCAATCACACAATCATAAGGGCGATGGGGAGGGAGTTTCTCAGCCTCTCTTTTCTCAAAGACCTGGGCTAAATCAGCGTACTGTGGAGGCACTGAGGTAGATGGGGCCGAGGGCGGGTTAAGTGAACAAACGGGATGCATAGGTATGAGACACTGTAATCAACAGGTAGAACCCCAAGACAATATGTCCAAAGTGACCCAATCTATAACGAGGTTGTGCTTTCTCAACCACGGAAACCCGAGGACTATGGGACATGAAGGGAAAAGCAATGCTCTCCCATTGTGAAAGGCAATGCTCTCCCAGTGTAGGGCCCCATATGGTGAGTTGCACCTCCTGAGTTTCGTGAGTGGCTTGCCATCGAGTGCTTCCACAGTTAGAGGTGAGGCCTTGCATACCAAGGTCATGGCGTGGGACTCAGCGAAGGAGTGGTTTATAAAGTTGCCAGCTGCACCTGAGTCTAGTAGGGCCTTGGTATGTATGGTCTCACCGTTAAAGGTGAGGGTTACCGCTAGAAGCATTCTAGAGTTTTTGTTGTGAGGGGATAACTCCATAACACCCAAGACCAACCCCCTCCTCTGGTCTCAGGTGCCGGCGTTTCCCTGCAGGTCAGGACATGTCCTTACATGCCCCTTTTTGCCGCAGTAGAGGCATAGGCCTGGTCTCTTTCTGCGTTGTTTCTCCTCTTCGGGTAACTTAGTGGTTCCTAATTGCATAGGTTCTGGTGGTGGAGCAAAAGGAAGCAAAGCAGGTAGAGAAGCATAGGGCAAGGTTTGAACCTGCATCTAGTTATAAGACTGTCGCTGAGAGCATCTCTCTCTAATGCAATTGTCTATAACAATGCAAGTCGATGAGATCATCTAATAAAACGGGTACCTCTCTGGATGCTATCTCATCGAGTAGGTAATCAGCTAATCTTACCTGAAAAGCGGTTACCAGAAAATCGTTATTCCATGCCACTTCCGCCATTAGAGTAAGGAATTCTATGGAATAGTCTACCACTGTTCTGGAACCATGTTTGATGCGTAACAAGGCTTTCCCAGCGGAAGCTATCATACCAAGCATGTCAAACGTTCTCCAAAAGGACGACAGGAAATCAGCATAGGTGATGTTGGGACCAGATTCCCATATAGCATTTGCCCATGCTAAAGCCCAGCCAGAGAGATGATTAATGGCAAAGGCTATTTTTGTCCTTTCAGTAGGAAAGAAGCGTGGGTTCATAACCATGTGTATATCAACCTGGTTCAGAAACCCACAACAAAGGGCAGGATCACTATTATACCTTTGGGGTGGTGTCATGTGTACCGAGTGAGAGGAACCTTCCTGTACAAGTATGCTAACAGGGGCTGGTGGATCGACTTGTTGTGCCCCCGCTTGGAGGTGAGTGGTGTGCTGAATAGTCTGTACCGCCTGGGCGAACTGATCCAAGCGGTGGTCTTGGAATTCTGAGCAGCTAAATGCTGCGAGATGTCTGTTGGGTCCATCTGGCCCTGTCGTAATGTAACGTTCATTAGGGAACCCTAACATGCATACAGGACAGAGTAGAGAGAATTGCAATACCGATCCTTAGAATGGTCGGGTTATGCAATAAGAGAGACGGAACAACGAGAGACAAAGTCAAATATGAGTAACCAGGAAATCCAAATAACAAGTGCAACGCTCAATGGTAAACCAAAGACCACAACAGGGCACTAACGCAAGGGAGAGGTTAACCTATATACACAGGGTGTCTGATTGGCTAATCTCCAATTAGTGTTAACCACAACACGTGGGAGGAGTTTCTTCCCTCCCTTGTGGTCTCTAAGGTCATCACTGTGTGCCAGGTCACATGACCGGGTGCAGCACACATATAAGGTAGCTGCTCTGGAGCGTGCAGCGTCAGACACACTGCCAGTCTGGAGACAGGGACCACAGGACGCTGCTCGCTGTAAAGAGGTAAGCAAGGTCGCCGCGAGTGGCATGGGGCTTGACAAAACCAGCAAACAAATACTTTTAAACAAATATGCAAACCAAAATAAAGCAAGTAAAATTTGAACAGAATGTAATAAATGTTTACAAACTTGGTAAGCTTGCACTGTTGCACATGCCTCTCAGCTAAGGGAGTTTCTTCAGCCTCCCCAGCTCCATGCCAACCCACTAAACCACCCATAAAACTATGTGCACTTTAATGACTTTAACAAACAAAAGAGCAAAGGATGCCAAATGTCATGAAAACAATAGGACACTGGTATGGCATCCAGATCACTTAATTGAGATAACATTGTCTTTGTGTCTGTAGAGTCCCTTTAAGTCCCCATCCGACCAGTGATAGGTTGCTTTCTGATAACTTACTGGTCTCATCCTTATGGGATCAGGCATTTATAGCAACTGGGCAGTAATATATGCCTGGTTTCTAGTCTTAATAGCCGCTATCTGCTTCCTAATGCCCTAATTTCCTTAAACTTATTATTATAATTCTTAAAGTCATAAATAATTTGTATTTTACACTCCGGGTCCTGATTTTTTTTTTTTATTTTTTTTTACATATTTGTTTTACATGCTTGCAATATCATCAGGGGTATTCAATGTTGACAAATAAATCTGTTTTAATAGATTAGCAATGTTTCACATCCATAGCAACGAATATTAAGTCATATCGGGTCCTGATTTTAAAGGATTACTCCAACCCTTTATTATTGATGGTTTAATTTCCTTAATAATATGCCCCATTGGGCATTAGTGACTACGTCCTTTAATATAAAAAAAAAAAAAAAAAAACACTATAAAATAAAGATTAAACTTATATTGAATCCCGCACCAAGAGAGGGTCTTCCACTCCCCGCAACACTAATTTTCTCTTTGTTGTCCATTCAAACGCTTCTCACAGAGGAGCATTTCATAGGACTGTTTAATCAGTTTAAGGTGCATGCAATTGCTCTGAGCTGGTAGATGAAGGAAATGGGGGTTGACAGGATTTTCCAGAAAAAAAAAAAAAGAGGAAGATGAAGTTGATAGGGAGGAGGTAAATGAGGGAGGGGAGATAGGTGTTGCCCACAAGGGTAGACGTTCTGTTGCCAGCACACTGCAAACAGATGTAAATTTTGCACAGAATTCACATTCACATCAAGTCACATGTGTTGTGATGTAAGTAGCCCTAGCACAAAAGTGAAAATAAATCTGCATCTGCAGCATTTCAAGCAGAAATGGTACACATACAGACTAATACAACAATGACCACGTAAAAGAAAAAAAACAGAAGTGGTCATGGAGGTTGGAGTAACTCTTTAAACCAAGCTGTCCATAAGCTTTCATTCCAGCTAAAATCTTGACCACATTCAGGCTCATTTGGAACATATTTTGCAAGCTCCAGTTAAATACTGTCAGGATTTTGTATAACCATTGGCCCCATACTGCATCGAATACTTTACCCTATTCATTACGGGTCCATCGGGCTTTAGTAAATAGACCCCAATATTTCCAAAACCAGACACATTAGGGGTTATATCCAAAAGTGACTTTTTCTGAAAAATTGTATAAAGTACAGAAAGTGGGGTAGCCACCATGTAACCAGCAGGCAAATAGTTTACTTTCTTTTTTCTTTTAATTCAGGCCCAGATTTTAAGCATTTCATTGGATTTCATCTGTCCGGTGTTGTTCGAGCTTAATTCTGAATTGGTAAATCTGGACATTGTTAAATAGTGTGAACAACAACCGGATGGTAACCTCTGCAGGCCACAGACTGAGCGTAACTTTGTATGTATATTGTACCAGGTAATTTTGCAGAGATGTCCACTTAATATTTCTTGACCATCCAATATGCCCTTCACAACCTAGTAACTACAAATTAACCAAGGTGTAAGTGCACAATGCAGAATACATACACAGCATGTATAATATATACTTATGCACAATTTATTTGGACATCCACAATTGAACCAAAGTGTAAGCAAGCAATGTTCAGTGTATACGTATATACCTATAATAACCAGGAGACAGTTTTTGATTTCTCTAGAGGCAATAAACATAGTGTAATATGTATATGCAACAAAAGGAACTTTCACTTTAAGGAACCACTCACACGGTACAGATCCATGTCCGGGCTCTATGAATAGAGCACAGGGGTGTCCTATTCTAGGTCTAATGACAATGTGTTAGTCCGTTTATAAATCCACAAAAAAAAAGGATTCACTTCATATCGGCAATAATCTCCACACCAAAATATATTAAGAAGCCGCTTACATAAAAGAATATAAAGCAAGCCAAAATTTAAGTCGAGAGTCTATTCAAAGAAAAGCCTCTCACCGCTTCCTTCATAGCTTACTCATGTAAAACCTTAGTCACGCAAGATTTGTGGCTTAAAAACTACCTTTTCCCTTACAGACCCACTCGAGGCACCATAACAATGTGTTTCAATGAAGCTGCTACTAAGCCAGGAGAACCTGGGCACTGTCTGGTCTTAAGGTAGTGGAGACAGTAGCTATCCACTCTGATCCCTAATTTCTGACAATATCCAAGTTTTCAATAAGGAAGCTTTAGAGAAGTCGATGAGTCAGCACTGCTGTTAGGCTGAAAGCGTCAGCTCTTTAATTTCCATTAGTTCCCCTGGGTAAGTCCAGGAGTGCAGGGCTAGTTCATTGGCTGAGATCATAAATTGATCACTGTCCAGCCAATTAGCAAATGCATTTAATGCAGGGCTTAGCTTAGAAAGGCTAATGCAAACTCCTGCTTAGAAACTTCCGGCTGTTCGGCATTAGTAGTGGAGGTGGGGAATGGTGGCTGGCAAATCCCAAGTGAGAAATAACATGTTCAAAAACAGTTTGAACACATTAAATGGGTGGTGCCAGGGCACTCTTGGCACCATACCTACTGCAGCAAACCGTAGTGGTTATGGTGCTGAGAGTTGTAATAACTTAAATAAGATGCTTGACAAATTGCCTCCAAGTAAACATGGAGATAGACGGAGAATAGCACAGTTTGCAAATGAACAGTCTTTAGCGAATAGCTAAAATTAACTTTTTCCCACAGGTTTGTAACTGTATACAAGCAATTCCGATGCAAATGTGAAGTTTAGTGAATAAGCGTCTTAGCATTAAGCTCTTTCAGTCTCCTTGCAAACAAAGAAAATAATTAAATAAGGAAGTAGTTGTCATTTCCTTACAAGATGCAAATCTACTCTTATCAAAAACACTCAAAACTATTCTAGAACGTAGTATTATGTTGTCACTATTTTTACATTGTAACCAGCTTAAAATATAATATCACCCACTGATTAATTACATTAGCATCTTTATCTGATCTAGCATAAGTTATTTGCTAACCAAAAACCTGCAGTGGCAGATGTCTTTTTGTATCCAATTGGTACACATACGCATATGCAAATATTCTAACTACCTGCATTACCAAGTGTGTGCAGTGATTCCAGCAAACTGTGAATAACATAATGTTATAGTGATCTGTTAAATAGGGTACTGGCCTCCCCCTGTGTAAACGAAAAAAGTGAGTTTGCTTTTCTTTCCTCCCTCATCGCAGTGCTCTCTTCGAGGCTCTTCATCAATAAGGGATAAGCCAAATGGCTAATAATTTTGGTAAACTAGAAAAATGGTCAGAGTTGTGGCAGCGGACATTTAATGTGGATAAGTGCAAGATAATGCATCTTGGACGTAAAAACTCAAGGGCAAAGTACAGAATATTTGACAGAGCCCTAACCTTAGTCCCTCTATAAAAGTTTAAAATTCACCTTATTTCCAGCGCCGCGCAGGTCTGCCGGCGCTGGCTCCGCCCCCCTTGGTGACAATCGAAATTGCAGATTTTTAGCCAATCCAATGCTTTCCCATTGGGGGCTGGGGCCGCACGTTCAAGTGTCCCATCGGGTGGCCCATGCTGTTAGGGCCACCCGATGGGTATGGATTTCCATGGGGCCCAGTCAGCGCTGCTTCGCTTTAACAGCGCGACCGGGCCCCCTGTGATGACATCACAGCTGGGAGGAAGTGACTGCTCCAGTGTCTCCTCCCAGATATCAGAGAGCCAGCGCGAGAGGAAGGAGAGGGAGTCAGAGTGGGAACTCTGACACCCATCATCCTGAGCCACCACTGGACCCCAGGGAAAGTACCCTCCTGCACCTACAAGGTAGGAAACAGGAGGGTGACTTAAAAATTTTGTATATGTGCGTGTGTGTGCCTTTGTATGCATGTGTGTCGTGTGTGTATGTATGTATATGTCTGTGTCTATGTATGTATGTGTCCGTATGTGTCTCTTTGTGTGTGTGTGTGTGTGTGTGTCTCTCTGTTGGGGGAGTGAGAGGAGGGGAGAGAGGAGCCCATGGATCAGTTTCGCACCGGGGATTGTGTGTACGCCACTGATGCAAAGCGTAGGGATGCTGAACGTCAGGGCTTCTTTTCGGCAGCACTGACCCAGGAAGCATCTCCAGTGGCCATCTAAGGAGTGGCCACTTGAAGGTGTCCCTAGAGGCAATGTAAACACTGAATTTTCTCTGAAAAGGCAGTGTTTGCACGCAAAAAGACCGAAGAGAACTAGTATAATCACCAGAACTTTGTACAGAACACTGGTGAGACCTCACTTGGAGTACTGTACACAGTACTGGAGACCATATCTTCAGAAGGACATTGATACCTTAGAGAGAGTTCAGAGAAGGGCTACTAAACTGGTTCATGGATTGCAGGATAAAACTTACCAGGAAAGGTTAAAGGTTAAAGGATCTTAACATGTATATCTTGGAGGAAAGACGAGACAGGGGGGATATGATGGAAACATTTAAATACATAAAGGGAATCAAAACAGTAAAGGAGGAGACTATATTTAAAAGAAGAAGTGAAGGAGTTTAAGCATGCGTGGGATAGGCATAAGGCTATCCTAGCTATAAGATAAGGCCAGGGACTAATGAAAGTATTTAGAAAATTGGGCAGACTAGATGGGCTGAATGGTTCTTATCTACCGTCACATTCTATGTTTCTATCAAATGGTCTCTATGATACCATCTTGTTAAAATAGCCGAGTTTCACTTGGCTGTTTCAGCAGAAGTGCCTCTACTTTCCGTCAGAGGCGGAACAACCGCCAGCGCGACTGCACCAGGTCCCTATACGATCGATGATGCCGGGAGTAAGTTATTTCCTCATAGCTCCTTACTGAGCGCGCCATGCGGGAGGAGGAGAAGGTCACACAGGCACCTTGAGAGAGAGCAACTCCAGACACAACACACCCATCAACCTCAGCCAGCAGGAAGCACGCCATCCTCCTGGATACAAAAGGTATACGAACAGGCGGGTGGCTGCAAATATACAAATTATGAAATTTATTTATTATGACATAAATGTGTATGTCACATTGTGTTTATTTATGTGTCAAGGTGTGCATCTGTGTGTCAGGGGGGGTGGTGGTGGTGTGTATCAAGATATGTGTGTCAGTGTGTGTATATTTCAGTGTGTTAATGTGTATGTATGTATGTATGTATGTATGTATGTATGTGGCAGTGTATTTGTGCCTGTGCATACATCCAAGCAATCAAACACCAACTCACATATAACATATAAACACACCCCTGCATTCAAACTCTAAAAGTATATACAAATATACCCCTTCACTCAAACACCAATACTACATACAAATATATATCCACATTTAAAAGCCAACATTACATCTAGGAATGCACCGAAATGAGAATTCTGGTCCGAAACCGGAAATTCAGGATGCCCTTGGCCAAAAATTACTTTTTTCCCACCAAATGATTTTTTAAAAGTTTTTTCCTATAATTTTATTAATATTAGACTTTTTAATGAATTTAATTAATCTAATATGAAAAACTTCCCTTATCTTTTAGTGCCCCCCCCTTAATGTTCCTCTCTTCCCCCCTCTAGTGTTCCTCTCTCCTCCCCAGTCCCATAGTGTTCTTTCCACCTCCCTTGTCCCATAGTGTTCTTCCCCCCGTCCCGTCCCTCACTAAGTGGAGACACCCCAGAAAAGGTGCAGGTTGTGCTACCTGCTACCAGAGGGGCATAAGGATGGAAACCAACCAGCTTTTATTGCCCCTCTCAGTCGGCCTTTGTATTGGCAACTGTTTTAACGTTTTTCACACCCAGGGAGAATAAGTTGCACTTTGTTTTTATATATATCAGGGTGGATAAAAATCAACGATTTAAAAAAAAAAAAATCTGATTGTTTTGATTTAAATGCTTTTTGAGGAAAATATATTACCATCCAAAGGTTATAACATATGGTTGCAGTGCTCATTTGCTGCACCTCTTAGCCTTAAGTGTTCCCGAAATAAAGACTAATGTTGTTGAAATTGCTAAATACTTCCATAACAATCATTTTGCTGCAGCAGCTCTGAAAAGGATGGGTGGAACCAAGCTAACGCTCCCACAAGATGTTAGATGCAACTCTGTGGTGGGCTGTTTTTAGCAGTATATCAAGAACTTGCCTATTCTGATGACAGTTTGTGAACAAAATCGAGATTAAATAGATGGCACTGTCACGGCCAAAATCCTTAAAGGACCACTCTAGTGCCAGGAAAGCATACTCGTTTTCCTGGCACTAGAGTGCCCTGAGGGTGCCCCCACCCTCAGGGACCCCCTCCCGCCCGGCTCTGGAAAGGGGAAAAGGGGTAAAACTTACCTTTTTCCAGCGCTGGGCGGAGAGCTCTCCTCCTCCTCTCCGCCTCCGTTCCTCCCCGTCGGCTGAATGCGCACGCGCGGCAAGAGCTGCGCGCGCATTCAGCCGGTCGCATAGGAAAGCATTCATAATGCTTTCCTATGGACGCTTGCGTGCTCTCACTGTGATTTTCACAGTGAGAATCACGCAAGCGCCTCTAGCGGCTGTCAGTGAGACAGCCACTAGAGGAAAAAGGGGAAGGCTTAACTAATTGATAAACATAGCAGTTTCTCTGAAACTGCTATGTTTATAAAAAAATTAGTTAACCCTAGCTGGACCTGGCACCCATACCACTTCATTAAGCTGAAGTGGTCTGGGTGCCTAGAGTGGTCCTTTAACATTGGGCTTAAGAGAAATGTTGAACATATGCTGAGCATCCTGAAACCCATCTCTGAAGCTTTAAACAAAATACAGAAAGATAGCCGTTTTATTGCTGATGCTATTGAAATTTGGAAGGAACTGAGTGAACACTTAAAAACAGAACTACACATGGACAGAATTAAATTACAAGCATTAAAAAACGAATGGGACAAGTACTGTCTCCAGCTAATTTTTTGGCAAATGTCAATATTCAGTACCAGGGTCAAATCTTAAGTGCTGAGAAAGAGGAGTTAGCTATGACATGGGTATCCAGCAAGTATCCATTCCTTAATGCCAACTATAATAAACTTCAAAGCTAAGGGGGAACCATTCAAGAAATATATGTTTGCTGAAGATATTTTAAAGAAAGTCCCACCAGTGAACTGGTGGAAGTCACTTAAGCACTTGGATTTAGAGACTGTTCAAGTAATGATTTCACTTTTAACAGCAGTAGCTTCTTCTGCAGGCGCTGAAAGAATATACTCTTCCTTTGGACTCATTCATTCTATATTGAGAAATCGTTTGGAACCCGATAAAGCAGGAAAACTTGTTTTTCTTTTCCAGATTATGAACAAAGGAGAAGATGAAGATGACGAGTGAGCTACAGAGGACAGTATTTAAGTTTTTCATGTGTAGGCTGGGCTGACAGTCTAAGTTTCTTAAAATATATATATTTTGTTTAGCCAAATTTGTTAACAAACATGGATGTTTGTTTAACCCCTTAAGGACACATGACATGTCATGATTCCCTTTTATTCCAGAAGTTTGGTCCTTAAGGGGTTAAGCAAATAACATATGCTGTAATGTTGTTGTTTCAGTTGAATAAATCTATTTATTATTAAGGTAATGATTATTTTTCTCCTTCCTAAGTACAACAGAAAAGTTGTCCAAATATGAATGATTAACCTATTAAACTGGGGATAAAAAAAACTAATATGAAAAGTTGTTATTCTAAAAATCTACATCTACTTGCATATTAAAGTTATAACAGCAAGAATTAGTCTTTATGTAGAAAACTATGATTTAAATCAAGCCTTACTGACTAGTGATTTAAATCAAATCCACCCTGATATATATATGGTACAAAAAGCCATATTTGTTATTATTTAGTTCTTCCATTTTAAAGTTGCTGACGACGTTTAGGGCCAAGGAGGCTTCTGCAATCCTCTGATTATTTCATATTTCTAATTTTATTTAGTTAATTAGGGTGCGTGGTAATTCATGGGAATTTGGGGAGTTTAGTGTTACGGTGAAAAGATTTTAAAAAATAGAGAAAAAAAATAATTTTTAACATTATTTAGTTAAAGTTCTTGTGTAAAAAGTAAAAAAATACTCAGGAAGTTCTGAACTCTATCAGCAGACAGAGTTGACAGACAGTGCCTCAGAGTTTGATGCAGGTTAATACAGTGATTAATACCTTCTTTTAAAAAAAAATGGTAGGCCTTTGTGGGGTACTTTAAATTATCAGCCTGCTAAGATGCTCTAAAATTGCACATGGACCCAGCGTCACACATAAGGATTGCAAAATATACAGTAACATCTCCAAGTGTGTGTAAAAAAAAAAGGCAGAAAAAATGCTAATTGCTACTAGACTTGGTACAATCTAGCAAAAAAACTATCCTACGCTAGGGTTTAAAATATGCCATTTGAAATACCCTGGAGTGTCTACTTTTACAAATGGTAGGCCTTTGTGGGGTTATCTCGAACAGTCAAACTGCTATAATGCCCCAAATTAAAACATAGGCCCATCAAATCCGTCTCTCAAAATTCTACTGTAAATACTGAAATGGACTGGTCTCCTATATGGCACTGTAGCTTCACGAAATAGTGCCAAAGGCATACAATGGGGGTATTGTTGTACTCAGCAGATGTAGCTTAACACAAAATTAGTCACACACCAACTTCACGAAATACACATGAGAAGTTCTTTGTTATAAGTTTGTGTGTCAAAAAACACCAAAAAACCTACATTTTAGTCCAATATGTAGCAGAGATTGGCGGTGAAATGGCTACTTAAAAAGTGTCAAAAACGTTAAATAGCCTGTGAAGTCTGCTTTATATAAATATATACTTGTGTGGCAATTTTGTTTTCTCTGATGGCTATTAAGCTTACAAGACAAACATGCCAAATTCTAAAATCGCTCCACATAAAAAGTTTATTTTACTCCTTGTGTTTTGTGACCTGTAACTATCCAAAAAAATCTGAAAATCCTAGGCACATTATATAGTCTGTAAATCAGAAAAAAACTAAATTAATTTATTTTTAATTAATTTTCCTAACCTGCACTAATTATGCACACATTATTATGGCAAAAACTGAAAAAATATATATATAGATTTTTTTATAATAAATAAGCATTTATATATGTATGTGTTACATCAATTTAAAGCCCTTTTTGTCCTTTAAAAAAAACGGCATATAATATATAGTAAATAGTAAAATGCAAATTGCAGTTGAACGCAAACAGCAAAAATTTTTAAAATATATTGTGCCCTTAAGTGCAAGACAAGCTTTTGAAGCTGTGTCCTTTAGGGGATAAACACAAACACATCCTGTATTAAAACACACAAATTATATACAATCACCCCTTCATCCAAATACCACCACTACACACAAAAGCACACATGCATTTAAAAGCTAACACTACATATAAAACCATACTCAAGAATTCAAACTCCAAAATATTATATAAACACAACCCTTCACTGAAACACCAATAATATGCACAAATGTACATCCGCATTTAAAAGTCAACATTACATTCACAACACACCCCTGCAATCAAAGGCATAAGTTACATACAAATACACTCCTGTCTTAAAATGATAAAATTATATACAAACACCCTTTCATTCAAACACCTACACTACACACAAAGAGCACACCTGCATTTAAAAGGCAACACTACATACAAACACACCTCTGCATTCAAACACAAAACCCAATACACAAGTACACCGCTGCATTACAATAGTATATACAAATACACACCTATATGCACACAAACTCTATGCAAAAACATGCTTACATTCAAATGCACAAACACTGCTCACAAATACAACCCTGATGGATCTCGGCGCTGACTGCGGCTTCGAGGGGGCTCTAATGCGCGGGAGTGTCCCTTTATGAATTGTATTTTTGTTTATGAAAATAAAGCTAAAAAAAAAAAAAAAAAAAGATGGTTCCTAACTTTTTTTAGGTGGGATCAAATAAGTTGCAAGAGAGTACTAAGAACGGACAACAGCTCAAGGCAGTTTGCATATCAGACTGATCCCACACAAAAGGGCATTCCAGATCCAAAATGCAGGCTGGCTCTCTCTGCATTAGAGATACAGCAATCCCAGACAACTGTTTCAGTCTTGTTAGGCCTTGTCAGTGAGGTATAGCTGTTACCCCTCTAGGCACTGTGAACAAGGGGTCCACTTCTGGATTACCCTTTCAACTTGGGGAGAGCAAAGAACAAGGTGCAAGAGAGTACGGAGACTGAACAACAGCTGAAGTAGCCTGCCCTTTGGTGGGTCCCCTCTCAGCTGATTTTAGCTCATCTTGTGTCATTAAAAAAAAAGAACCAGGGACATTTGCCTATCAAACTGATCCCAACCAGAAGGGCATTCCAGATCCAAAATGCAGGCAAAATGGCTCATAGATTCCAAGTAATTTTGTCAAGCCCTGCCTTATCTTGTATCTGTTCCCCCAATTTCAACATCTTAAACTGCATCCTAACCCCAGTATCAGCATCCAACAATCAATAAAAGCAGTAGAACCCCTATTGGGAAAAGAGAATAAAAACTTATTTGTGCTGCAGCATGGAAAAAATCCCCTAAACTATGTTCCGGGTTGAAACAATAGGAATCCCATTAAACAAAATTTCAACAGGCCAATGAAGTAACCTCAATAAGCTAAAAATACATATCAAAGTATCTTCGAAGGTAAACTGATAAATAAGTGGAATGAAAGAAAAAAAAGGACTAGAGCCTAATTAATGTCCATAGTTTTGTATCCCATGCTGCAACCCTACATTAAATAAATACTATAGTCAGCCCTGCCACTTCATCTAAATAAAGTTGTCTGGGTACAGGCTCCTTGCCCTCTTAAATGGACACTATAGTCACTAGAACAAGTGCAGCTAAATATATTTGTTCTGGTGTGTATGACATATGTTAACTAGATGTATATATATATGTAAGTCTGTAAATAAGCTCATCCTCTCTTAAAGGGACACTCCAGGCACCCAGACCACTTCTGCCCATTGGAGTGGTCTGGGTGCCAACTCCCACTACTCTTAACGCTGCAAGTGTAATTATTGCAGTTTTTTATAAACTGCAATAACTACCTTGCAGGGTTAACTCCACCTCTAGTGGCTGTCTATAGACAGCCACTAAAGGGCACTTCCGTGTCCATAGCACTGTGCTAGAGCGTCGCTGGACGTCCTCACGCTGTGTGAGGACCTCCAGCGTCGCTCAATTCCCCATAGGAAAGCATTGAAAAACATTTTCAATGCTTTCCTATGGAGATCTCTAATGCGCATGCGCGGCATTGCCGCGCATGCACATTAGGGTTCCTCAGCCGGCAGGTGGGATCAGTCTCGCCCACTGGCTGACATAATCACTGGGAGGAGCGGCGGCAGAAACCACCGCCGAGGGACATCGGCGGGGTCTCAGGTAAGTGACCTGAAGGGGCTTTCACCCCTTCAGCTACCAGGGGATGGGTGGTGGGAGGGAGAGGGGACCTGCAGTGCCAGGAAAACTGATTGTTTTCCTCCCACTGGAGTTTCCCTTTAAGCAAATGTTAATTGACAAACCTGATGTGAAAAGAAAAAGTCTAAAAACATAATCTAAGAAAATAATCAAGTTTTAGTTTTATCCCAAAGTTAAAGGGACACTACAGTTATCAGAACAACTACAGCTTAATATAGTTATTCTGGTGTGTATAGTATGTACATGCAGGCATTTTAATGTAAACACTGCATTTTCAGATAAATGACAGGGTTAATATTACTGCCATGGAAAATCTCTAGTGGCAGTCACTCAGACGGCCACAAGAGGTGCTTCCTGGGTCAGTGCTTTGCATGGAGATGCTAAACGCTCCCCATAGAGATGCATTTATTCAATGCATCTCTATGAGTAGATGCTGATTGGCGCAGCATTTTGCTATGCATGCGGAATAGTCTCCCAATGCTTTACAATGGAAAAAACATTGGATTGGCTAGAATCATCAATTTTGAGCGTATCAAGGAGGCGTAGAATGGCCAAGCACAGTGAACAAGCGCAAGAATAAAGGTACGTTTTAACCCTTTTTAAAGCGTGCAAAGGGGGTCTGGAAGCCTAAACAATGTTTTTAACACTATAGTGTTACTTTAACATTGCAGAATTAAGTCCACCTCTAGTGGCTATCAGTATGACAGCCACTAGAGGCACTTCTGCTGCACTAACCGTGACAGAGAAGCCTCCCGAGGAAAGCACTGCTTCAATGCTTCTACGAGAAGCATTGGATTATAGCACTCCTCCGTGACATGATGAGAGGAGAAGTGAGCAGTGCTGCCTAGGATGCCACAGCACTGCACAAAGTTCAGCTGAAAGCGGCGCTGTCACCCTCCCACTCCAAAATTAGTATTTATGAAATACTCAGATTGACTCTCTTTGAAGATATACTGAGACAAAGTAGGGACTACTTAAGGGTACCTATAACAACATATGCTCTTCTAAAGACCATAAAATTTGATCTATACATTGAGGTAGCAAAAGTATAGATTGGAAGAGAAAAAATATAATTAAAAATAGGTCTCTCACTGTCAGTCAGTTTTTCAATGTGGTCTTTATGCCAAAGAATTGACTGACAAGGGAGAGCAAAAAAGACCCTCCACAGCGGTCCTTCTGTTCTCCACACTTAATCGCACAGTGCATGCGCCATGGTTGCTAGGATAACTCCCAAGCCGACACTCCTAGCATGGCAAGGGAATATAGGAATGGAGCGACTGATGTAGAGGCGAGCATGCTGTTAACGAAGCCAAACAAAAGCTGTATTCCTAACACTATATTATCCCTCTGACCCCTCCTCAGCAATTAAAGGGTTAAAAACCCTTTTTCCACTTGACTTCATTCCAATGCCGAGATCCTTAGGGGAGGCTTCCTCCGACATCAACAAAAGTAGGAACCAAATGTGCATACTTGTAGGTTGCCGAGCACGTTAGGTCTTCCCTATAGGAAACCATTGACCATTGAATACTTTCCTGCCAGGAGCAGACATCACTGCTGTACTCTAGTACCGCGGAGGGGGACCCTAGAGACCTTATAGTGGTCTTTTTACCTCAGTGGTTAACCCATCAACTTTACCCATCTACTTTTAATTGAGACCAAGACATCAATAAGGAAGCCTTATACTGTGTGCAGGTGGTAGGCTGAGAGCATCAGCTGACACTGTCGGGATGTCCGTAGCTCCCAATGTCAATAGCTTCCCTTTTCATTCCGTTTTGTGATTCTGGAGCTACTGGTAGGCGGACGCTACGACAGCGACAAGTCCCAGGATTCTTGATTGAAGCCTCTGACTCAAATGGAAGTAACTGGGTATAGCTCACAATCCCAGGAATTGAAACCTTGAGGTTAAACCGTTCATTAACAGTTTAACTTCTGAACGTAAACTGGCACCTGGGACCTTTTCACACCATAGCAACTTCATTCCAATGTAAATTGAGTAAAACTCACTCAAGTAATGTACAGGCTGCCATAGGAAAGTGCTGCTTCAATGCTTTCCTATAGGAAAGCTGCGCAGTAAGTCCTCAATGCTCCTAGGAGTAGCTTTTGATCGGACCGTCCCACTGGAGGCCATTGGAGGATGCGGACAGGTTAACACTGCCGAAGGAGCCTTGGTGTTGGTAATGGGCAAGGAAGAAAACCTTTGTTACATTTTTATTGCAAAGGAGGTGGCTGCGTAGTTCTACCAGGAACTATAGCGATAGGAATAAAGGTTTGTATAACTCTATAGCAGGGGTCCTCAAACTCCGGCCCCCCAGATGTTGCTGAACTACAACTCCTATGATTCGCAGGCTATGTAATACAAAGAATCATGGGAGTTGTAGTTCAGCAACATCTGGGGGGAGGGAGGGGGCAGAGTTTGATGGCCCCTGCTCTATAGTAACCCATAATCTTCCCACACAGTACAGCCCAGCATCCCACACATACTGCCCAACAGCAAAATAATAATAATTACATGTACAGAAATACACCGCATGTGGCAAGCCTATAGCAGGGCCCCCCAGGGCAGCATACAATACTGGGCAATTTTATTCCCCATGTCACAGTGTGAGCGGGTACATACTGGCTGCACAGGGAGGGCACATTATTGGGGTGAGAGGCCCACTACAAGCACGATCACAGCTCGAGGCAGTGGTTATGGTGCCAGTAGTCGTCAAACCTTTTAAAGACGACTGTGCGCAATGATTTTATAACTATGTCTGCACAGTCATAATAAAATGTTACACTGCGCAGATACTACCGATACAATAGTCTGAAATAATAAATTGTGCGATACTGAGGTAATTCCAGCCATTTATAACAGGACAATGAGGGCAGCGCGCGCCGCTCCCACTCTACCCCCGTACCGGCTCACTGTCCGCGTGCAGCACTTCCAACCTCGCGCCACCGCCAGCTCCCACGCGCTCACCCAAGACGCGGCGAGAGCTCACTGATTGGCAGTCACCGCGCCAAACACCGCGAGACTTCACCGAGCCAACCGCCACTTCTATTGTCTTGGCAACGAGCTGAAAGGGCACCGGATGTGACTAGGCCTTTTTTTGTTTTATTTTTTATGTTCCTCATAGAACAACATTGACCGCTTCTCCTTTATCAACAGTCAATAGAGGTTTCTTTACAGTGAGTGTAATATTCGTCAGAGTAGTATTTTTTTATTATTTTATTTTACTATACCGTGTTTAAACAGCGATATCCTACCATACTTTAAGCCAGCGCCATCATACTCATATATTCATTTTCTATTAGCTCTGGGGAAAATGAAAGAAAGGGGAGGGAGGGGGAAAAAAAACCGCTTTCGGTTCAACCAAGCTTGAATAGAATAGCTCGAGGCATGTGGGGTGGGCGGGCTTATCCTTGGATTGGCTGTTGGCTCAGCTAATGGGATCTCTCCTATTGTAATTCGGCCAATCAATAGCCGCCTAGCACTCAGAGCCCGGGCCATTTGGGTAGGTTGCACTGCGTTGTGGTTTCATCTTGTGCTTCGGCCGCGGTCGTGGAGGTAGTTCGTAGACGGCGGAGGAGCAACGAGGTAGGTAGCTAATATAGAGCTGTGACCCGGGGATGTTATCGCTACCTGTAGCTGGTTAGTTCACGGTGTGTTTGGCTCTCGGTAGACTCGGCCAGAGCCCTGATGAGCCCTAATTCTGTCTGCGTCACTGCCGACCTACTGCGGCCTTGTGCTAGCAGCGTACATCGTGTGAGCCCTGGCTCGCTGTGTACCGGGAGGGCAGTATTCGGGGTGCTCCCCGGCTAGTTTCAATGCGCCTCCCTTCCCTGTGTAATTGGGGGCGCCCCCTCGTGTTGGTGCAGAGCGGCTGCGGTTGGAGGAAGGGATTTGGCCATGGTGCTGCTGGCTGATCTGTACCCTCACACTATGGCGGCCATACTTGGCTTCATCCTGTATTACTGCTAATAATGAAAGATAACTGCTATAGTGTGTGACCATAACCACCGCCAGATATAGCTCTACAGGGGCTTGTGGTGATAACCGTACAGTAATCATGCTGCGTGTTTTACCGATAACCGGGAGGGCGGATTGTTATCTACCCCTTCCTCGCCTCCTCTATGGAGGTTATTTGCTAAATGGTTTGTGGGGCCTACAAGTGAAGCTACTGAAAATTTTAGACACTAGTGGCTAATTCATGGACATCTTCCAAACTGACTTTAATAGCCGCAACAACGGCCAAAGGTTGTCATGCGACACAATGCGTAGTTTGGTAACTAGGTCCGGAGTCCTTTGTTATGTAATACACGGATACAGTGTTTGGGGGTGGTATCAGTGTATTGCAGCCGCCATGCTGTCTATCAGTCTTCTTCCTCAAACACAAAATGGCTGGTGGCGGAAGCTCGCGGCAGAGGGGCGGGGCCGGGCTGGCCGGTGTGATGGGCTGGCGCTCAGACAAAGGAGCGGGGAGCTGTGAGCCGGGCGGGGGAAGGGAGCTCTGCGGGCTGCCGACAAAAGCTTAACTCACTCCCAATACATGACGATGGCTTGTTTCCACCCTGTGCTCTGTGAGACCAGGTACCCGGGCTTTGTTACAGCAGAGGCAGCGCTTCTACCGTGGAAATAGCTAGTGTTTTGGGTTGATCGGGCGAGTTATTCATAATTAATTGGAGCATGGGGATGGTGCTGATTGGACGACAAATGGAGAAATAATTTTGATTACGGTTTATGAGCCAGTACAAATCAGAATTGCAAATTATGGGGTTAATGCAAGATAGTCATAGGCTGTCCTTTCATTATGATATTATCTGTTGGCCCCACCCAGCACGAAATTTCATTTATAACCGTGTTGTGCAGCCCAGTGGTTTTATTGGTTCTTGGGGATAGTGCAGCAACCATGTCTCCAATGACTCTTATGATGGCCTTTATTCCTGCTTGGTTTTTGACAGATAACAACCACCACTTTAAAAGTTTATTGAAAGAAAATGGAGACAGAGCAGGAAGAGGTTGAATTCACCAACACAGAGACTAACGGTGAGTTTTGTGCTCTTTCACAACATGCTATTGTTTATTGCATTAATGTTGGGATCTTCACCATAAATTGTTGCATATTATAGAATGAGTAGGTCTGTTAGAATCATCCTGATATGTTTTCTCATCCAGGTAAACGTCCAGCTGAAGATATGGAGGAGGAACAAGCATTCAAGAGATCTAGAAACACTGATATGATGGTTGAACTCCGTATTTTGCTTCAGAGCAAAGTATGATTTTCTTTATTTTTCTGTTTTGCAAACTGGCATGTCATTGTGTGGTGACTTTATTTTTGAACAATTTTTCTTTTTTACCTTTCAGAATGCTGGTGCAGTGATCGGAAAAGGAGGAAAAAATATTAAGGCACTTCGGACAGACGTGAGTTGTGGTGTCTTGTTCTTAAACGGTTTTGTTTTTTGGTACAGGGCGTAAGACTTTTTTTATTTTAATGTTTACATTTTATGTATAGTATTCAACAGAATTATATAGTTTACTTTAAACTAGTTATTTTTATTTTAATATTTTGCTGTAAGCTACATCTGAATCAGTTCAGCGTATAACGTAATATATTTATGAAACATTTTTTAACTTCAACAATTATTCCTGAAAGTGTAATGTTGGGTTTTTTTTTTTTATGGGGAGGCTAACTGGGATATACTGTGATGTTTTTGTTTATTTTCAGGTTTCCATCCCCCAGATCTCTCAAAGTATCTGGAATTGGTTTTTGTTTTTTACCAGATTTTATTGTAAATCTGTTGCATTTGTGGGATATCTACATTCAAAAACCAGCCTACTTCAGTTGCTTAATGGAACTGAAAGAGAAATGTAATCCCATTAGCACTAAGCTATGTGCAACTTAGTCCAATTACACGCTTAATTGTATTAGTACAGTATGGCTTTATACTGTTTAATTGAAGAAAAATGAGTTTAGTTTTGTATTAAATTAAAATGTATTGCTTTTCCCCCCCTCTTCCCTCTCCTTGTTTTTTTGGCCACATATCTCCGTTGCCCATGTACTGGATCGTCTTACCCCGCGTTGCCCACCATGACGGCCCATCTATCCCTGAACGCCCATGTGAAAACCCTGGTTGGCTATGCCCAAAAATGTGCTCGTTGCCCAACGGGTACTTTTCCTGACATCTTCTGATTGAATGCCCTTGCCCAATGCCAACATCCACGAACGCCAATGACAATGCAGTACAATGCCAGTGTTTCAGTCCCAGACAGCAGTGGCCCCGAGCGGTATGTCCCAACAGTTTATGCCTCACTGCCTGATTAGAAAGATAAATGTATGATAACCTGCCTTTTTTAATATGATTAGTATCCCCTACATAGTGTTGTTTTTTTTCTGTCTTTACTATTTCTCCCTTCCCCATTTGAGATTTTTATTTTTTTCCTTTCTTCTTTACTTCCACAGATCTTCCTTAGTTTTGGTCCAAAGGCCCACTAATTTTAATTGATAATAAAAAAAACTTTATTCTAAGAGTAGCATATTTACCACATTGTACATCTAGTTGTTTTCTACTTGTCTTCGTGGTTCATCTGATTTCTCCAACATTGCCTGTCTCATTTTTTTTATTTTTCTCTTTATTTTTTTTTCCTAATGAAGCGCTAACTCTTTATCACTGCACATTTATGTTGCTTTTTTTTTCTCCTCTTCAAAGCCCATTAGTATGTAATTATTTTTTTGAGTGGTTTCATCCGTACAATGTCCACCACTTGCATTTTCCAGCTTCCCTTAAAGTGACAGCATATCATTCAGAAAGATGCAAACTAGTGCTGACAGGGAATGTAATTGTTCTGTGCCACTTACTTGCCAGCTTAATCTGTTTCCTTCCAAAAACCCTTCCCTTCACGAACATCTAAACATTTTATTGCCCTATAAAATTTTACAAATATGCATGTATAGACTTTAGAAAACTGGAAGCGTTTTGTAATTCAGAGCATCCTTTTTAAGTAAACTGCTTTATGGAATACATTAATGACATCTGCCTTTTCCCTTTCTGCTTCATGACTTGTATCCAGTATTTTAAGCATCAGTGCAGACATCGAAACCATTGGAGAAATATTAAAGAAAATCATTCCTACTTTAGAAGAGGTATATATACTTGTTTTTATTTTTTTATCTCCACTGTTTCCCAATCTATTTTGTATGCTAAATATACATCTTTTTGCAGTACCAGCACTACAAAGGAAATGATTTCGATTGTGAGTTGAGACTTTTGATCCATCAAAGCTTAGCTGGAGGTATTATTGGTGTGAAAGGTGCAAAAATCAAAGAACTGAGAGAGGTTGGTATATATATATTTTAATGTGACTTGCTGAGTTGGTTATTTTACACAATACGTCACAGTGACTTAAAATTTGGAAAGTTGTTCACTAATCATTACATTGCTGTATGTAAATCAAAATGCATATTTTTGAACATCTCAGTTTTTGTTTAATATTTATTACTCTCTTCATGATTGCAGAATACACAGACTACAATTAAGCTTTTCCAGGAGTGCTGTCCCCATTCCACAGATCGCGTTGTGCTTATTGGTGGAAAGCCAGACAGAGTGGTTGAATGCATAAAAGTTATTCTTGATCTAATATCTGAGGTAATCCTTTTTAATTTTATCCAAGCAAGTGAAACCACTTGAATCACTGTTCTGGACATTTCATTAATTTTTCCCTTCTCTCTTAAGTCTCCCATCAAGGGACGAGCACAGCCTTACGATCCCAACTTCTATGATGAAACATATGAATATGGTGGTTTCACAATGATGTTCGATGACCGCCGTGGACGACCGATGGGTTTTCCTATGCATGCCAGGGGTGGCTTTGATCGAATGCCTCCAGGCCCTGCTGGTCGCCCAATGCCACAGTCAAGAAGAGACTATGATGATATGAGCCCAAGGCGAGGACCGCTTCCACCTCCTCCAGGTCGTGGAGGCAGAGGTGGCAGTAGAGCCCGCAATCTTCCACTTCCACCGCCTCCACCACCTAGAGGAGGGTAAGAATGTCTGTGTGTGCGCACGCTGTTAACATTTCTAATTTTGTCTAATTTATATTTATAAAACTTAAGTATCTGATTATCGTAAAAATCTTGACTCTAACTGTGTGACTGCAGTGTGGAAATGAAAACAAATCCATATAAAGCTTATGTGGTGGTTTTGTTAATACTAAAAAAAAATTCTCCCTGTTATATTTAGGGACCGAAGAGGGAGACCTGATCACTATGATGGGATGGTAAGAACAAAATGTTTTTTTTTTTTGTTTTGTTTGTGTTTTTTTTTTTTTTTTTTTGTTTTTTTTTTTTTAAATTGCTTGGATTTGGGGATTTGTCTAAACTGGCTGTTTATAGGTAGGGGGTTACTCTGCAGCTTGAAACAGAATAAGGTGGGGGGAGGGCGGGTGCTTGTCAATTGATCACCTGTATAATTGTTATTAAAAATTTCTCTTCTCTCTTTATTTTATTTGTTTTCCTCTTCAGGGTGGCTCTGGATATGGTAAGTGTTCAATCTTAGTGTAGCACTCCTACATTTTTACCTTGGTTAGAATAATTATCTTAACGTGTTTTTCTTTTCTCTTAAAAGGTCGGGGGTCATATGGAGATCTTGGTGGACCAGTCATAACAACACAAGTAACCATTCCTAAAGATGTGAGTTGCAATGTTATCCCCTTTTTTATTCCCAATCTTGGCCAGTGATTTAAAAACAAAATATCTAACATAAATGTTTCTTTAGTTGGCAGGTTCAATTATCGGAAAAGGTGGTCAGAGGATTAAACAAATCCGTCATGAATCTGGCGCGTCTATCAAAATTGATGAACCTTTAGAGGGGTCTGATGATCGCATCATTACCATCATAGGCACCCAAGATCAGATCCAAAATGCACAATACTTGCTTCAGAACAGGTTAGTGTGTAATAGACCCGGATTTTTATTTTATTTTTTTCTTAATACTAATCACATGATATTTTCACTTAACTTTTCCTACTGCTTTTTTCTTTTCCCTTGGTTTCCTCTTTGTTACTAAAATGAAAAGCTTTAAAAACAAATTCTGCTTAACATTAACAACTCTGCTTTTTCTGTTGTGAAACAGCTGCTGTATTTGTAAACCTTAATGTGCCTGTAGATTAACTAAAATGTAGAAGATATCAGTGGATGTTGGTTTAGTTCTGTGTGGAAGACTAGTGATTTTGTTGTTTTTAGATAACCATATTGACAACAAATCACGGTCTGCCATATGGCACAGACCATGCCTCTACAGGACAAGTTGAAATGAGTTTTGATATTTGGTGTCACCGCAGCGTTTCACATCTTACCTATTTTCTAACCACACTTTATTTTATTCTCTCCTTTTCTTCCCCCTTCTCTCCTTTTGTGTGGGAAGGGGGATTTTATTTTATTTCAATAAACTTGCACTTCTACCACTACATTTCTTTTATAATATTTTAATGTTTATGCACTTAAATGTTCTAATGCTGGATTTTCTTTTTTTTATAGTGTGAAGCAGTATTCTGAAGATTATGCTTATGGGTTTTGACTTCTAAACATTTGAGAGGCACATGCTCAAGGTTTCTAATGTAAGATTCTCTTTTTTTTATAGTGTGAAGCAGTATTCTGGCAAGTTTTTCTAAGACTAGTGAAGAATGGTGATGGAATCCTGCATCATTGTTTATTTTACCTTTTCATCTGTTTTAAAAAAACAAAAAAAATTAATAATAAACAAGCCAACACTCCTCTGCTTCTTAGGTGTACTACATTTAAGGTGTAGCGCTCTCTATTCAGTGTGTTTATCATCGTGCAGTTCTTTTTTTACTGAGTTGGGAGTGTATTTCATTAGTGTAGTTTGGAATAGTTTAAAAAAAAAAAAAAAAAAAACAGAAAGCAGGCTGCTGACTTGTTTAACTCTTTTAAACACTGCCTTGCCTTTTTATATAACTGGTTACTTTCAGTGTGTGTAGCTTGGTGGTATAAATATATATAGATATATATATTAAAAAAAAAAAAGAAATCTATGGTTTTGGGTCACAGCTTTTTATTTTTCTTCTCCTTAGGGAATGTGCTGCTCTTTGGTTCAAATACTTTTTTACGTATAGCAGCTGGATATATAGCTATATATATATTTTTTATTTTTTTTTTGGCTTCTTCCCTTGATAGAATATCTGTTAAATAGCACACAGATCTTATATACACCGTATAGAATTACTATGTCCGATTTGGTTGTCTCCCCTACCCCCACATTTTAATCCTATTGTAGGGAGCAGTGACTTTTTGGGGGGGGGGGGGGGCCTATGAGGTGTGAGTGAGTTATCTTTCCCACCCCCTACTGCCTCTATTTAAAAACTTGTAAAATTGCATGTCACTATAGAGATGTATATTTTTAACAATTCATGTAAGTTGTTCAAGGGAAGTGTAAAACTTGCTAACTTAATTGCTATCTTGTAGCTTTACTTTTCTATTATATAGACTATCGTGCTATTGGTTTTTATCTCGCTCAAGCTCTAACTTAAGTGAAGTAAATTACTACATAAGCAAATATTTGTACTTAAAGTGCTCCCCCCCTTCAATCTTTTCATGGCAATTGTGAATGCTGACATAAGTGCAAATTGAGTACAACCTGCACAATTTACTTTTATCTTTATCAATTGATAATTTTATCTGATCCACAGCCCCTTTTATCCTGGCAAAGCATGCAAGTTCATTGTCTTCCAAACACACCTCCTTGTTTTAACACCCTGGAATGAGCATAGTTTTGTTGAAACCTCTAATTTTGCCTATTTTGTGCTTGGGATCACCATTCTGTATACTTTATTTTTATGGGTTTTTTTTTTTTTTTTTTTAAATATCAGGAACAAAATATAATTTCTTTTTCAGGCATAAGTGGATTCCAAAATATTTTGTTTAGATCAGCTACAACGAAAAAAGCCTGGAATGCTTTTCTTCCCCTTTCGTTGCTCTTGGAATACAACTCAAGATCTGGATGTTTTGGATGCATTTGTTAATAGTAACCAGCAGCGCCAAGAATCCAGAAACCAAGCCGAATTTCCCACCTCCAAGAATATTGTACAGAATTAAGAGCTGAAAAAAATTGTTAAGAATTTTTGTTTTCTGCTAAATTCAGTTATATGACATAAATTAATCTCCACTTTAGCTTTCTTGTGAATTTTCAGTTAACTTTTTTTGTGTGAAACCTTTGGGGCAACAAATGAAGTTAAACTTTTTTTGTTTTTGGTTTTTTTATTCTAAATGTTCTAAAGTTTTGGGCTTCTTTTTCTGAAATGTCTAAAGTTTGGGGGTTTGTGTTCACTGTAACAATGTGCAGATTTGTACACATTGATGTTTTTATCACTTTTACATTGATCTGTTGTAACTGAATTTAGTCACATGTGTAGTGTATTGAGAATTGACCAGCTGTGCTCTCAGTTTTTATCAATATAATTAAACGTTAAAGGATTTTTTTTTTAATCTTTCTTTCTTAGCTTTAGTAAAGTAGTTTTTTTTTTTGTTTGTTTGTTTTAATCCTAACTATATAAATTACATCTGGCGTAGCCAATGTTTATTGCATACTGGTTTTGAGATGCTACTAGTGCACTCAGTAGAATTTTTTTAATGGTCAGTCATAAGGTAGTTAATGTGTAAAGACGCTACAGCAATTTTTTTAAAAGCGTTTTATCTCCACATAGGTGCTTGAGCATCTGTGTTATAAAGAAAAGAGGGGTAAAAAAAATCTAGGTTCTAGTTTTAATGGTATGCAAATAATAAACGCCTCTGAAACATTTTCACTGTGACTTTGAAAATCCTACATTTTCACTGAAAATTAATTTAAATTTTACTATTCGGTGTTGCTGCATGACTTAATTTCTATTCTAAGAACTCAATGTTGATTGAGTTACAAGTTTACAGAATAGATTTAAGGTACATTCAATTCTGAATTGTTTTGATATTTGTAACAATTTATAAGCATTATGTTGCTTTTACGCTATATTCTTGCACTTCTCCCATTTAACATTGCCTTACAGACAATACAATGTTTAACTATAGTATCTTCATAGTTTCCTTAAACATTGGAGACAGGAATATAAATGTGTATTCCTGTCACTATAGCTTTAATAACACTGTTTAGGTTACTCCCCCAGCCTAACAAAGTTAAAAACGTTTTTTTTTTTTTTTTAATTTCAGTGCTGAGTGGGTCTGAGGCTGGCTCCTCCCCATTCTGACTCCTTGGTTTATATAATCCAAATTGACTCTTCTTCTATCCAATGCTTTCCTATAGAAAAGAACTGGGAGGTTATTGGACATATGCTGCGCTACTTCAATCAGCATCTCTTCTCCAAGATGCATTGAATCTGTGCACCTCTATGGTGAGCGTTCAGGATCTCTCTGCAAAGAGGGGAGAAGCTAAACGTCCATGGTGCAGCACTGACCCAGGAAGCACCTTTTTAGTGGCTGTCTGAGTGCCACTAGAGGTGTTCCAAGGCAGTAATGTAAACAGTTTTTTCTCTGAAAAAGGCAGTTTATATTAAAATGCCTGAAGGGACTTGCTATATATATATATACACATACACATACACACATACACACACCAGAACCACTATTAATATTTAGTTTTAGTGAATATAGTGTCCCTTAAACATTGCGGTAAAACTTTGATTTTGCTTTT
Organism: Pelobates fuscus; assembly: GCF_036172605.1. Taxonomy (NCBI): domain Eukaryota; kingdom Metazoa; phylum Chordata; class Amphibia; order Anura; family Pelobatidae; genus Pelobates; species Pelobates fuscus. The sequence continues at coordinate 208,890,783 of NC_086321.1, forward strand.
CACATAAGGTTTGCCATTAACTTTTTTTTTTTTTTTTTCTTTGAGGATTAGCTTAGTTACCGGTGGTATACATCTAGTTAACAACAAATTTTTGAGGTGTGAAAATTTAATGTAGAAATCCACACCTCCAAGGTTCCTCCAAAGTGGGTACCTGCGAGTCTTGTGCTCGGCAAACAGATGTGTTGTCTCTATGCAGCATGATGGGTGCAATGTTTTGGCCTGGTTTTGCCATCTGAGCTGGATTGTCATGTGACATTTTGATAGAAAACTGAGCATTGTATGGGGGAAAAGGTAAAAAATCAAATTTCCAGGACATTTAATACTCCTTTCTGTCTCATTTTCCCCACAGTGGATAAGAGATTAAGAATTTGCAGGCATATGGAGTAATTAAATTGATGGGGCTATTTTGTCTTAAAAGGAAATTTCAGAAAAAATAGTATGTTCATGAGATGTCTTCTCAAATTTCTGTGAATGACAGGATTTATATTTTAATTTGAGAGGATTGACTTTTCCCTTTTTTAATATGGGTTAATGTCATATTTATTCACTTGAGCCAATGATCACAGTATAATTTTCTCTAACTTAAAAATAACACCTACACGTAGCAGCAACTTTTTCAGAGTAATCTTTCCTGAATCCAAACAATGTGTTTTACTACCCACTGTATAACACCTATTATTTAGTATGACTTAATATAGAAAGCTACATTTATAGGGTTGTCCAGTTTCCAGCATGACTGTTAACCAAATACCATGGCAGCATAAACCCTTTCTTCCTGTTTTTTTTTTTTTTAAATGTTTATCCACTGTTCTGTGGTTTGAATTGTACTTTTTAAAAGAAACATACCACCCGATTGACATACACTGTGTAGCTCTTTTACTGCGATAAAGACTATCATAAAGGGTCACTCCAGTTTGACGTTAAGTTTAGTTATTAAAGTCATTCTGTACATACCCATGGTTAATAGAAATTAGTTGAGACATATCAAGCCATCCTTGCATTGAGTATTTGCAACACTGTAATTTAAAGGACAGATTTACTTCCCCATGTACCATAATTGGTTGGGGGGGACGTAACATTTTTAACTGCTGGTTAATAGGTTTATTTTTTATGAATGAAAATACTAGCAGTTGTATATCCAAATAGCTGCTTCATTAAGGTCTCATAGACTGCATTCATCAATCTTTGACAATGCACTCAATCCTTTTACCTGTCCGCTTGTGGAAATTGGGTGGACATATGGCAGTGATATTTGCAACATTCTGTAGTACTAATTAAGTGGAAAGCAACTGGGAGCTCTTGCACAGAAAACTCATAACCAGACAACATTAAAGGGACACTATAGGCACCCGGACCACTTAATCGCAAACATTTAGGTGCACTCTCTCCTTAACCCTGCAATCTAAAATTTGCAGTTTTGGATAAATTAAAATATTTATATTGCAGGATTAAATGTATGCTGTAGTGTTTTAAATACAAATCTGTATTCCTAACGCTATAGTCCCCTGTGTTCGGCAAATGCATGGCATACTCATCCAATGCGTGTTCGGTTTCACCCTCGTTGCTGATATGGGAGGAGGCAGTGAGTGAGTTCCTCACCGCCATAATAAGGTGAGTGTATAAAGGAACACCGGAGTCACTATAACCACTACTGGTTAATGTGGTGGTTTGGGTGGCTGTAGGCTTTTCAATGTAAACACTGCTTTTTCAGAGACTATGAGCTGAATGTTCACCATAGTGATGCATTGATTCAATTCCATCTATTGTACAGCGGGATGGAATCTGACAGGGCTATATAAGTAATATAATAATGAGATGCTGATTGGTGCCGTGTGATATTTTCTTCAGCAGCAAAGTAAAACAAATATACAAATCTCTATTTTCTGACTGCATGTACTACTTCCTCAATGCAGCTGCTTGGACAGACACAATTAAAAAGATTAGAGGAGCTGTAGAAAGTCTGAAGGAAAGGGCTTGAAAATGTATACCCTTTTGTTTGAAACCTAATTGCCAAGCAAAAATATTCTGGCTGTAGAAAAAATGTGTGGATACAAAAGGGGAATTGTCATTTTCCAGCATGTTTAATATTTACTAATTACTCTGTTTATAGAATATATTTGCAAGGTACTAAAATTAAATTCAATGTAGAACTCCAGGCCTCATCATACAATTGTAGATTATGATAGCTTTAGTGTAAAACAATTTTAGTTTTAGGAGATAATTATTTTGCAATTATCTAGTTAATTTGCTCAAATACCAGCACAGTTCATAACATCAACTATCAAAGGGACACTGTCGGCACCTAGAACATTTCAGCTCAGTGAAGTTGTCTGGGTGCCATCACCCATAACCCTGCAAGTGTAATTAGTGCAGTTTTTATAAACTGCAATAATTACCTTGCAGGGTTAAGTCCTCTTCTAGTGGCTGTCTACCAGACAGCCACTAGATGGACTTTTGGTCGTTTAAGCGAAGCATGAGGATCTCTAGCGTCACCAGAATCCCTGTAGGAAAGCATTGTATAATAATTGATACGAACACACCGAAAAAAACATACCAACACACCGAAAAAACTGAAACACTACATTGTGAGTAGAATGCCCAAAAATTTCATAAAATTTGCTCCAATTGAAGTTATTCAGAAACAAAAGAGAAATTATTGGAAAGACATCTAATTAAAATTGGAAGGCATAATTTTTATAAATAATAGCTGTCATATTAGCAATCAAAGTATCAGATTTTAATATAATATATAACCAAATATATATCTATATCCCAACCTAAATGTATAACCAAATAATACAAACCCATAATACCATGATTAAACACATAAAAACATCCACGTGAAGCAGAAACAGATAAAAGTTTTAAAATGGAAACTAGGTCCCAAGAGGAAGGAAAAATGTTTACCTCCTGTCATTATTAAGTTTACAGTACACTAAAGCTAGCATTAGCTACAATTTTATTACATGACTGCTTCATGTTTTGCATTTTAATGGGAAGAAAGAAGAGCAAAAAAAGCGCGGGAGAAGGGCCAAAGTAAAAATCCTGTGTGAACGAGCTCCCTAGCCAGTTTCAGGGACCCTGGAACGCTTGAGCCCCAGCTTGGCTCGGGTCTCTCAGAAACTCTTCTACCCGACCAGACTGCAGCTCTCTTCTTCCAAGCAGGTATCGTCCCCTCTGCCTTTGGTTCTTCAGCTCCTTTCCCAGGCAGGTATCCACAACTCTGTCTGTACTGTGACAAGCTACTGCTTTTACAAAGGCACTTGTGGCTCTCAGGCCTAGCTTCTTTTTATTTTTTTTATTTATCCTGACTACAGGGACCATGCAGCCAGCCAACAGGTATGACGACTCTGTAACTGATAAATGCAAATAATCGTATGGGAAATCATACAGAGACTCATAATAACATTTCTAAAAAGGTAGGGAAGACAATAACACAAATGGAATACATGCTCCACAGCTAAATCCACCTAGTTGGTTGAGAGCATCAGCAAGATAGGAGAGCACGCAAAACATTTAGGACTAAACAATTACATTCCACACACATACCCTGCACAGATAATGGGCACAGGGTGACTTAAACATAGGAGTCATCCAGATACCTACTTCAAGTGTCAATCTAATGCTCCCAGTGATGGTGACTACCGTCACACCCTGAAAGTATCTTTACGTGACCCATATGCTGAACACATAATATCCGATAAGGAAGCTCTTGACACAAAGGCTAGTGTGCCCCAAACTGAATGAGACCCTAAATGGAAGTCCACTCCTGCCAGGGAAATAAGCCATCTACCCCATCTCACTAAGATGATTGTTAAGGCAGGTTTGCGTGGTCTTAACATATGACAAGAGAGAGGATGAGGTAACCCTTTGTGAGAAGCATTTGAAGCGAGGGTAGGATAATGGGATCCTCATGTGATAATTCCAGCAGATCTGGGTACCAGGCCTAGTTCTGCCACCATGGAGTGAACAATAGGACTGACAGTTGTCATCTGATCTGGTGGAAAACCCTCTCAATCATTGCAAAAGGTGGGAAGGCATATGCCATTGAATTGGTCAGTCTTGGAGAAATGCGTTCACACATTTCGGATCCAGGAGCCAACAGAAGAAAGTAGGAAGCTTGTGGTAGTTTCTGGAGGCAAAGAGGTCCAGCGTGAATTGCATTACCATTCCTGCACGTGTAGGAGTCACCATTAAAGTTCCAATCAAACCTTCGAAGTGATCGGTAACTTCTGATCATACGATGGTCTGGTTCTGAGGTATTTACTATCCACCCATGGCACATACCTTTAGTGAAGGGCTCCCGGCCTGTATGGAGGCTAATAGCAGTTCGCCATTGCGTGCTAGAATGTGGAAGGGGATCTGCTTGAGTTGAAGAATGCGCAGCATCTTCTTCCGAATAGCTGCGATCTTTGATTGTGTAAAATGGAGGACACAGTTTCTGCAGTCTATTTCAAAACACAAGAATTGAACAACTTGAGTGGGGATTGTCACGAACACACCCTACTTCAAGAGTGTGTGTGATGTAGTTGTGGTGGTGAAGGGGTTAAATTTCACTATTTGTCTACACTAGACTGGAAATAATGATAAAATCACACTTAAGCATAATAATACAAATATTACTATTTTAACGCTGCCACCACCAAGATAATTTATAAATGGGGTGCCTTGGTCCCCCAGGTAAATCAATTATAAAAAAAACACCAAATACAACTTAGCACAATATTCATGGAATTGCAACAATACTCATTAGTCTCTTCAGGCAACGCGAAGGCAGAACATAATAAAGGAATATTTATTATGAACCAAGAATAGCCACAGTGCATACAAAAATATAGATGACAATCAAAATTCTTTACACCAACAACAGATAAAAACAAAAGGGATAAAATAACAGAAAGTCCTAATCACTTACTCAGCTCTTCAAAGTAAAATACTTCTGCCGCAGGGGGTCTATGGTAGGAAAGATGGTGACTCCATTAGAATTAGATTCTGCCCCTCAAGCACACTTGAGTATCACTAGAGATATACCCTGTGGATTACCATGCCTCACCCAGAGGTGGAGTTAAGGCATATCTATAGAGACACTAATGCCTCGTTTCCACTGAGCGGATCGGTTCAGGTCGGTTCGGTACGGTACGCTATTTTGAGTGTTTCCATTATGAAAGTGGCCCATACAACCGAACCAAACCGCACCATTCATGGTCCCCCTTTAGATGTAGGGCCATAGGAAATGGTACGGTACGGTTAGGGCGGAGCTACTGGCGTCACACAATACATTCCACTGATTGGCGGACAGAAAAACGTCAATGCTCACGTCAAAGGCAAGCGCGAAATAAACACCACGTCGCCGTTTAGTCCAGATAATAGGAGAAGGATGCCTGCAAACAACAGCAAGCTCTGGTCGGCTCAGGAACTATCCACTTTCCTAACTATAATTGGCGATAGCGTTATTCAGAGTGAGCTTGATGGATCAGTGAGAAATGAAAAGGTGTATAAAGATATTTCTCAGCGGATGGCTGCTGAGGGATTTGAACGGACATCGGGTCAGTGTAGGGCAAAGCTTAAAAAGCTGAAAGGCCAATATAAAAAAATTAAGGATGCCAACAGCCGTAGTGGAAACAGTCGAAGTAGTTGGAAGTGGTACGACGCCATGGACGCCATTTACGGTCATAGGCCGGCAAACCAAGGCAGGGAGGGCGGTCTGGACTCTGCATCTACACTCAGGGCCGCCATCAGGGGGTGACAACCGTGACAGTTGTCACGGGCCCGGCGGCCCTGGGGGGCCCGGACTGCTCGGGCCCCACTTTCCCTCCCTGCACACATAGATAGCGAATATCGCTATCTATGTGTGCAGCCCCGGGCCCCCGGCTCCCTGTTACCGCAGAGGGGGCCCAGGCAGCACACTGCTTCTTCTCTTCTCCTCTCTGCTAATAACGCTCGCGAGACCCGGTTGCCATGGCAACGCTCCGCTTGTCTCGCGAGAGTTATTGGAGGAGAGAAGAGGAGAAGCAGTGTGCTGCCTGGGCCCCCTCTGCGGTAACAGGACGCCGGGGGGCCCCACCATGCCACCGGACCACCGGGGATGGAATCTCCCCCCTCCCTAGACACAGGTAAGCAGGGAGGGGGGAGAAACAATTTAATTAATTAAATTATTATTATTTTTTAAATAATGTTAAAATGCCCCCCCTCCCCCTCCTCATTGGACATTTACACACACACACTACATACACTGACACAACACACACACACACACACACTACATACACTGACACAACACACACACACACTACATACACTAACACAACACACACACACTGCATACACTGACACAACACACACACCACATACACTAACACAACACACACACACTGCATACACTGACACAACACACACACTCTGCATACACTGACACAACACACACACTCTGCATACACTGACACAACACACACACTCTGCATAGACTAACACAGCACACACTGCATACACTAACACAACACACACTGCATACACTAACACAACACACTCTGCATACACTGACACAACACACACTGCATACACTAATACAACACACACCGCATACACAAACACACACACTGCATACACTAATACAACACACACTGCATACACTAACACACACAGTGCATACACTAATACAATACACACACTGCATTCACTAATACAACATGCACTCTGCTTACACTACACACTAACACACTCACTGCATCCACTATACTGACACACACTCTGCATTCGCTACACATTACCGCACTCTGCATTCACTACACTAACACACACTCTGCATCCACTACACACTAACACACTCTGCATTCACTACACTAACACACACTCTGCATCCGCTACACACTAACACACTCTCTGCATTCACTACACATTAACACTCTGCATTCACTACACTAACACAGACTCTGCATCCGCTACACACTAACACACTCTCTGCATTCACTACACATTAACACACTCTCTGCATTCACTACACTAACACACTCTCTGCATTCACTACACTAACACACTATCTGCATTCACTACACTAACACACTATCTGCATTCACTACACTAACACACTCTCTGCATTCACTACACATTAACACACTCTCTGCATTCACTACACATTAACACACACTCTGCATTCACTACAAATTTACACACACACTACATTCATTACACTGACACACTCTGCATTCACTACACCCTAACACACACTCTGCATTTATTACACACTAACACACACTCTGCATTCACTAAACTATGCACACACTCTGGATTCACTATACTGACACACACTCTGCATTCACTACACTAAAATACACTCTGCATCAACTGTACACACAGCATCCACTACACAAACATCCTGTATTCACAGTACACACACTACATCCACCACAAATTGAAACATTCTGCATTCACTATACACAGACAGTGTCTAATACACACACTTCATCCACTACAGACACTGCATCCACTAAACACATTTCATCTAGTACATACAAACACTACCTCCACTACACAAACACACACTACATCACTGTACACACACTACATCCACTACTCAAACACTCTCTGCATTCACTACACTAACACACACTCTTCATCCGCTACACACTAAAACACCCTTTGCATTCACTACACATTAACACACACTCTGCATTCACTACACATTTACAAACACTCTGCATTCACTGCACTAACACACGCACTACATTCATTACACTGACAAACTCTGCATTCACTACACACTAACACACACTCTGCATTCATTACACACTAACACACACTCTGCATTCACTAAACTATGCACACACTCTGGATTCACTATACTGACACACACTCTGCATTAACTGTACACACAGCATCCACTACACAAACATCCTGTATTCACAGTACACACACTACATCCACCACAAATTGAAACACTCTGCATTCACTATACACAGACACTGCGTCTAATACACACACTACATCAACTATAGACACTGCATCCACTAAACACCTTTCATCTAGTACATACAAACACTACATCCACTACACAAACACACACTACATCACTGTACACACACTACATCCACTACTCAAACACACTCTGCGTTCACTATACACACTGCATCCGCTACGCTAACACACTCTGCATTCACTGCACAAACAGTATCTAATGCACACAAACACTACATCCATTACACACATTCTAATTCACTGCCACTATACACACCACATTCAGTCCCGCATCATTGTCAGCGGACTAGGTAGGGCGTGGGCGGGCCCGGGAGGGAGGGGGAGGGGGGGTAGAGGAGGAGGGGGGGGGCCCAGACCTTGTGCTTTGTCAGGGGCCCCAAAATTTCTGATGGCAGCCCTGTCTACACTTCTCGAATCCATGATAGAACCCGTTGGTAAGATTTATTTTTTTCTTAATTTGCATTGGCTTTCGCTCTGCTAACCATTTATAGATTCACTGAACAAAACCATTAACTATTTGCACCAAAAAACACATTTTATTTGTACAGTGTACTGAACTATTGATCTGTGCATTTTCAGATACAGTTGAAGGACTCTCCAATGATACCTCAAGCTTTTCATATGTTTCTGACGATGGTCCATCAACGTCGTTCAGCAGCACCAGTACGATTACGTCAACACCGACCACAAGACCCAACCGCAGAGTATGCCCAGTGCACCCCGGCACACTGGTAAGACATGCTGTTCAGAGTGAACATTGTAATTGTGCATTTTCCTTACTTTTAATTTACAGCAAACTGTGAACTCACTCAAAATGCTTCTATATGTAGTTTGTTTGCATAATTAAATCCATAATCATAATTGTACATTGTCTGTATATACTGCTATTTAACCCCTTAAGGACCAAACTTCTGGAATAAAAGGGAATCATGACGTGTCAGACACGTCATGTGTCCTTAAGGGGTTAAATTCCATTGTATTTTGAGCTTATCTTAAGTATATTGTGTTTAGGGTGTTTATTTTACTTTGTGCTTATACTGTTCTTATGTGTTACATATTTTCCTTATTTACATTATGTTAAATGATAGATATCCACCTGTTTTTTGTACCAATTGCTAAAAAAAAAAAGCACTATTATGGCCTTTTGTATATTCCAGGTGATAGGAGACGGTTTCAGCTGGATTTGCGCACAGTCATGGAGGATATGCGGGCAGCAGAGGAAAGGCAGCAGGAAAGGATGGAGAACCTTTCTGAGCGGCGCTTTCAGGCACTGCATCAAGATGCCCAGGAAGCGAGGCGCCAGGAGGCAGAAATCGCCCGGCAGCAGATGGAGCAGTTGGCTAACTTCAACCAGGCCTTCCTTGGTGTCCTTGGGCAGCTTGTTCAAGTGCTGGGAGGCAGTCGTGATCCCAGGTCACCGCCCAGGCAGTAGTTCCTTTCCACTAGCACATGACCTGTACACTTCTTTATTTTATTTTTTTGATAATTACATTTATTTTTGCTTTTTGTAAATAATGTTTATTTGTAAATATATTTTTTTACTCTGTACTTGTGAGTATATTTTGAAAGATCACTTTTTTATTAGAATAAAAAACAGGAGAGACTTTTTGTGTGTGTCTGATTAAATTTAAAACTTTATTAAAAATTTCTTAAATGTAATAAAACCGTAATAAAACGTTAATAAAACCAGGGTAAGAAATTAAAGGTTGAGGTGCCGCATGAGAGCCTGACGTATTTCACTGCACTCTTCTTCGCTATCCAGTGTAATTACCCGTCCTGGCTCTTCTGCAGACGTATTCCAATCCTGGTGGAAGTCTTCTCCATGTCTTTCACAAAGATTGTGAAGAGCACAGCAAGTAAGCACCATGGATTTGACAAGTGCAATGTCACTGTCATTCCTCTTCATAAGACAATGCCACCTACCCTTAAGTCTTCCGAATGCATTTTCAACTACGACACGTGCCCTGGATGTTTTCTTGTTGTAGGTTTGTTGTTCTAGTGTCAGGCGGCCATTGTCAGGAAATGGTTTCAGGAGCCAATTTTGTAAAGGGTAGGCAGAGTCCCCGAGCACATAATAGCCAACATTCACCCCCCCAATGTTCTTAGTGCAAACAGGATACAGGCCTCCCTGGCCAACCCAATCCCAAAATGTGGACAGTCGTAGAACCCGAGCATCGTGCAAGCTCCCAGGCTTTCCTACGTTCACACTCCAGAATAGTCCTTTTCCATCCACTACTCCTTGGAGGATGATGGAATGCCACCCTTTTCTGTTGAAGTAGTCAGTGTGGTATTCTTGTGGTGCTATTATTGGTATGTGTGACCCATCAATAGCACCAACACACTGTGGAAGGCCCCACCTGTTCTCAAAGTAGTCAGCCATGTCTTTAAGCTTTTGCCAGTCCGGAAAATGAATAATTTCAGTAGCTAGCAATGTGCATACAGCCTTACAAAAGTTCTGCACACACCGGCACACTGATGATTTACTGACACCAAAAAGATGACCTATACTTCTGTATTCACTGTTGGTAGCCAGCTTCCACAGTGCAATGGCAACTCTTTTCCTCACAGGCACACAAGCTCTGAAGTTGGTGGTTTGCTTCTCCATCGCTGGACCTAGCTTTGCACAAAGGTATAAAAATGTTTCCTCAGACATTCTGAAATTGTGCACCCACTGTGTGTGTGTGAATCCAGGGACGGTCACATCCCACCACTCATTGGCGCGGCGGAGAGCCCAAATGACTGGTCGGCGGCGCTGTTTTGACAAAAGGAGAAGCATCTAAAAAAATAAACAAACAAAAAAGGACAGATGTTACTATATCACTATTAATACAACAAAATACTTTACACGGACAGATAGCATCATGTATAAAAGCGATCAACAAAAATAACATAAGGAGTATTTATGTATAAGGTGTAATTCTTGATTTTTACAAATGTGTGCAACATGATGTTGTTAAATACATAATGTATTTCCTTCCCATCTTGTATTAGATTTTTAACATATTCAGTATTATTTTTAATTTTTAATACGTGTAGAACTACATGACATATGGCATAAAGTTGCTTACCCTATAGCGCTGCCGTCTTTGTCTTTGCCGCACAAAGGTGTACTTCTCCTCCCGGCTCAAGACCCAAGCCATAAGTTTTCTTCTCTTTTCTGCTGTGTTTCTCTTCGCCGCTCGCAACCTTCTCTCATAAAGTGCGGCATGTACTTTGATTTCAAAGAACCAAAAGCCAAATAGAGCAAAGACGAGCTGCTGGATGACCTCCATTATTGTTATTTGTAGCGTCACGTATGTTGTCGACCAAGTGTGTCGTCACACGCATTTGGCGTAAACCACGCAAGCCTCCAGGCGTTCCAACTTGCAGTGGAAACGCTCGCTGGAATAGGCCGGACCATTCAAAACCTTCCAAAATGTACCGACCCGAACCGATCCGCTCAGTGGAAACGAGGCATAAGTGACCACCTCCTTGTGTCCAGACCAACATCCATATGGTAAAACCCTTTTCACATTCCTATGCAATTTACATTAACCCGTCTGTCATCTGACCTTTCATACAATCAAATTAACTAGGGATGCACCAAAATGAAAATTCTGTGCCGAAGCCGAAAATTCAGGATGCCCTTGGCCTAAAACCGAAACTGACTTTTTTCCCCCCAAATGATTTTTAAGTTTTTTTCCTATAGGTTTTTTAATCTTAGACTTTTTAATGAATTTAATTAATCTAATATGAAAAACTTCCCTTCTCTTTTAGTGGTCCCCCCTGCTTAATGTTCCTCTCTCCCCCTCTAGTGTTACTCTCCCCTCCCTCTTTTTTTGTGTTCTTTCCCCCCTCCTCTCCAGTTCCATAGTGTTCTTTTCTCCCCTCCCCTGTCCCAGTGTTCTTCCCCCCTCCCCTGTCCCATAGTGTTCTCCCCTCCTCTCCTGTCCCATAGTGTTCTCCCCCCTCCCCTGTCCCATAGTGTTCTCCCCCCCTCCCCTGTCCCATAGTGTTCTCCCCCCCTCCCCTGTCCCATAGTGTTCTCCCCCCCCTCCCCTGTCCTATAGTGTTCTTCCCCACATCCCCTGTCCCATAGTGTTCTTCCCCCCTCTCCTGTCCCATAGTGTTCTTCCCCCCTCTCCTGTCCCATAGTGTTCTTCCGCCCCTCTCCTGTCCCATAGTGTTCTCTCCCCCTCCCCTGTCCCATATTGTTCTCCCCCCTCCCCTGTCCCATATTGTTCTCGCCCTCCCCTGTCCCATATTGTTCTTCCCCCCCTCCCCTGTCCCATATTGTTCTCCCCCCCTCCCCTGTCCCATTTGTTCTTCCCCCCCCTCCCCTGTCCCATATTGTTCTTTCCCCCCTCCCCTGTCCCATATTGTTCTTCCCCCCCTCCCCTGTCCCATATTGTTCTTTCCCCACCTCCCCTGTCCCATAGCGTTCTCGCCCCCCCGTCCCATATTGTTCTCCCCCCTCCCCTGTCCTATATTGTTCTTTCCCCCCTCCCCTGGCCCCTAATGTTCTTTCCCCCACCTCCCCTGTCCCATATTGTTCTCGCCCTCCCATCCCATATTGTTCTCCCACCTCCCCTGTCCCATATTGTTCTCCCACCTCCCCTGTCCCATATTGTTCTTCCCCCCCTCCCCTGTCACATAGTGTTCTTCCCCCCCTCCCCTGTCCCATAGTGTTCTCGCCCTCCCGTCCCATATTGTTCTCCCCCCTCCCCTGTCCTATATTGTTCTTCCCCCCCCTCCCCTGTCCCATAATGTTCTTTCCCCCACCTCCCCTGTCCCATATTGTTCTCGCCCTCCCGTCCCATATTGTTCTCCCACCTCCCCTGTCCCATATTGTTCTTCCCCCCCTCCCCTGTCACATAGTGTTCTTCCCCCCCTCCCCTGTCCTATAGTGTTCTTGAGAAAGGCTTTCCTATGGACTGATTGAATGCATGCACGGCTCTTGATGCCCTTGGCCTAAAACCGAAACTGACTTTTTTCCCCCCAAATGATTTTTAAGTTTTTTTCCTATAGGTTTTTTAATCTTAGACTTTTTAATGAATTTAATTAATCTAATATGAAAAACTTCCCTTCTCTTTTAGTGGTCCCCCCTGCTTAATGTTCCTCTCTCCCCCTCTAGTGTTACTCTCCCCTCCCTCTTTTTTTGTGTTCTTTCCCCCCTCCTCTCCAGTTCCATAGTGTTCTTTTCTCCCCTCCCCTGTCCCAGTGTTCTTCCCCCCTCCCCTGTCCCATAGTGTTCTCCCCTCCTCTCCTGTCCCATAGTGTTCTCCCCCCTCCCCTGTCCCATAGTGTTCTCCCCCCCTCCCCTGTCCCATAGTGTTCTCCCCCCCTCCCCTGTCCTATAGTGTTCTTCCCCACATCCCCTGTCCCATAGTGTTCTTCCCCCCTCTCCTGTCCCATAGTGTTCTTCCCCCCTCTCCTGTCCCATAGTGTTCTTCCGCCCCTCTCCTGTCCCATAGTGTTCTCTCCCCCTCCCCTGTCCCATATTGTTCTCCCCCCTCCCCTGTCCCATATTGTTCTCGCCCTCCCCTGTCCCATATTGTTCTTCCCCCCCTCCCCTGTCCCATATTGTTCTCCCCCCCCTCCCCTGTCCCATTTGTTCTTCCCCCCCCTCCCCTGTCCCATATTGTTCTTTCCCCCCTCCCCTGTCCCATATTTTTCTTCCCCCCCTCCCCTGTCCCATATTGTTCTTTCCCCACCTCCCCTGTCCCATAGCGTTCTCGCCCCCCCGTCCCATATTGTTCTCCCCCCTCCCCTGTCCTATATTGTTCTTTCCCCCCTCCCCTGGCCCCTAATGTTCTTTCCCCCACCTCCCCTGTCCCATATTGTTCTCGCCCTCCCATCCCATATTGTTCTCCCACCTCCCCTGTCCCATATTGTTCTCCCACCTCCCCTGTCCCATATTGTTCTTCCCCCCCCCTCCCCTGTCACATAGTGTTCTTCCCCCCCTCCCCTGTCCCATAGTGTTCTCGCCCTCCCGTCCCATATTGTTCTCCCCCCTCCCCTGTCCTATATTGTTCTTCCCCCCCCTCCCCTGTCCCATAATGTTCTTTCCCCCACCTCCCCTGTCCCATATTGTTCTCGCCCTCCCGTCCCATATTGTTCTCCCACCTCCCCTGTCCCATATTGTTCTTCCCCCCCCTCCCCTGTCACATAGTGTTCTTCCCCCCCTCCCCTGTCCTATAGTGTTCTTGAGAAAGGCTTTCCTATGGACTGATTGAATGCATGCACGGCTCTTGCCGCGCATGCGCATTCGTCAGAAGAGGGTGGAGAGCCCCGGCGCTGGAGAAAGGTAAGCCTTTAACCCCTTCCACCCCCTAGAGCCCGGCGGGAGGGGGGCCATGAGGGTGGGGGGAGGCCTCTCAGAGCATGTTACAGAATACATCTACCAAGGTCAGTATAATTATTTCAAACATTATTTTAAAGCATATAATGCAAAAAGAGTTAACTATTTCATATCCTTACATTCCCCTCTTTGAGCAAAACTTGCTCATATTATCGGTTAACATACTCCCAGAACAGAGAAATTTTCACATTATGGCATTCCTAAGCAATCATGTGGTCCTCAAGAAACAGTAACCCGGGGCGGGGCCGGACCGCCGACGGGATCAGACGTGCTCAGTCTGAGCTCCCGCCTCGGTGCCCGAAAATCGGCACAAACTGGAGGCTAAAGCTCCCCAACCACCCGCTATACGGACCATAATGCTCCCCAGAGTCTGGGCTATGCAGCGATACCCTTCCAGACTCTGCCCGACACCCACAGTGAACCAAAAAAAGCCCGAGGCGTGATGGAGCTTGAGCCGGGACGAGACGGCCGCTCTCCTGGGTCTCCGGCCGGCGTCTGGCTCCCCCCCCCCTCTGGACCGGGGGGGACATCCCGGTCTACACAAACACCAAGTGTCCTGCCAAGCTGGGCTGTTGGCCACCACCTTACTGCGGCACACTCTCCAACGGCAACCCGCCAAGATGGCTGCCACACGCCAGCAACATGTGCGACCTGCTAGCAAAATGGCGCCTGCCGCAGAGGCGGCCACCTAAGGCCCTCAGACCACCACAGAAACCTGCCCCAGGAAGGTGTGGGCTGACTACGAGGAGACAACAACCCCACAAGCCTGTCACTACACATGCAGGCCCTGCTGGGGAGACGCGAGCGGGAGAACACTAAAACACTCTGCAAATCTAAAATGGCGGCGGTACTCACCACAAAGTCTCGTGCAAACAAGCTGGCACACACATCGGAGTAACATGCTCTGTACAGGGATCGAAAGGCGGAAATGGAAAAGGTCGGTGGCAATTAACTCACTGCAGCAAGCAGAGGAGAAATCCTCAGGACCAACTGCAACGAACAGGTTATCCCACTCCCTCAATCACCAAGCGACAGAACGCAGCGGCTGCTGAGCGACACTGCAGCATGCTGCCCCGGCCCTCCATAACCAACCTTGGACTGCTGAGAACTTTCTCCCCTACAGATAAGCACAGTTTACAGGGACTATATCATCAGTTTATGCTATAACAAGAGTTAATATGTCTAAGCCCTGGTTTCTCTCACAATGCTTCCCATCAAGCATTTAATCTAGCATGATTACACGAAATGCATATACCATGTATAAGCCTCATGAGACTTCACATTTCTCTCACCACTCTGAATCCTACTCCCTAGCATGACCACACACAATATAAGCATGAATATTCTGATGTTACGTGTAACCATAACTTATGCTATTCATTCGCTCGTACCTACCTGTTAACAAGCTTCATTAACATGTATAGCTAGTGATCAGCTGCCTATCTTAACATATGTTCTCATACTTTGTGTCTTAACATGTATACTTAACATGTATAGCTAGTGATCAGCTGCCTATCTTAACATATGTACTCATGCTTTGTGTCTTGACGTGTCAGAGCCTCACCATACCATAATCCTGAAAGATGAGGGCATAACATAGATGTGGAGGAAGACCATATGATTATATATAATAACATGCATCAAGCTACTAATCTCATACAAGCGACTGCACACATGCCTTAGTTTACCACAACTACTTCACAGCGACACAGGAAATATTTAGATAATAAAGCTATGACACTCAACATAAATACCACTGTTATGCTATGGTTACCAATCGACGAAATAATTAATTCAGACAAATACAGATACCCAGCCTGTACTTAGCTTGTCTTATAAACCAAAAAATGTGCGTTTCAATCTGAATGCTGTACAACAGTTAACCAATATGTGTTTCTTCAACTGTTTGCAAATGCTGTTGTGGCATTATTGACATATGGATGTTATTTCATGCACAACTAAAATAAAGAATTAAAAAAAAAAAAAAAAAAAAAGAAACAGTAACTCAGCAGGAAAAAAGACACTTAATACTTTTGCAGACAGATATATAGAAACTGGATGTTTAAGACAAAATGGAACTTGGGCTTATAGCAAATATATTATTGCAAATAGCTGGGGTCTAGGATTACCAGTCCACCCGATGATCTGGGGCCAGGCAAAAAACCCAGTGGCAAAAACTCATATTTGAGGAAAAAGCACATCTGGGGAAAACCTGAGTGGGGGCCGCGATCGTGTTAGACATGTCATCCCCTCACAGTTGACACCACTTGTGACTTATAATACCCGCACCTGGGGGCGTGGCTAGCCGTGCATGGAGTGAGTCGCACGCAGCCGGAGCTCCGCAACCTCGGACCACAAAGCCCCGTATCTATGCCACACTACACCTCCAAAATGGGGAAAACAAAGCGCCAGGGCACCCCAGGACCCACAGGCTCTAGCCCACTAAGGAAAAACGCCGGACCGCTGGACGATTTTCTGGCCTACACGGACGGCCCCCGAGCCGCGAGACACGCGGACAAGATGGCGACCGCATCCCCAGAGGTGGAAAGCAACGCAGGCCCAGAGCCGGGCCCGACGGGGGTGACCAGCTAACACACATCACCGCCGAACTGGCAACTATATCTGCCAACATGCTCTCAAAGAGCGACAAAACTGCGCTAGTGACGGAACTGAGGGCGGCGATCAGAGAAGAGATACAGGAGGTGCGCAGAGACCTCACTGCCCTGGAAGAAAGGGTCACAGAGCTGGAGGGGGAGAACATCAGGGCCATCCAACACTCCCAAACCGCTGACCATGCCACAGCTAGGCAAGGCTCAGTCCTGCTCGAGCTCCGCAGGCAAGTAGAGGACCTGGACAACAGGGGGCGACGTAACAACATAAGAATCAGGGGCCTGCCGGAGGTTGAACAGGAAAACCTAGGCGCAGTTCTCACACAGCTTTTTACCCACATCCTGGGCGAGGAAGCCCCAGAAGATTACCAGATAGAACGCGCCCACAGGGCCCTTCGTCCCCCCAGAAGAGATGGCCTCCCACGTGATGTCATTTGCTGCCTCCTGTCCTTCCAGCTCAAAGACGCCATCATGAGAGCTGCGCGCCCTCAGACCATCACCTTCCATGATGCCGCAATCTCGCTCTACCAGGACTTGTCCGCCCTCACCCTAGACGCAAGGAGGGCGCTGCGGCCACTCACGCACATCCTCCAGGAGAAGCGCATACCCTATAAATGGGGCTTCCCCTTCAGCCTCCAGGCCAAGTGGGGGAACACGTGGTGCTCACTGAGGTGGCCCAACGACGTATCCAGCTTCCTGAGAACAATGGATCTGCCACCTGTCACCATCCGCAACTGGATACTGGATCAACCTCCGCCACGCCCGGACCACCCTGAGGTGCCCGAACCATTCCGCAACCAAATACGAAGAGACACGCAGCCTACCCGCTGGGGAGGCCCTAACGGGCCTGAAGAATAGCTGAACCCGAGCTGATTCCGAACCCCGGTGCCACCCGGCCCTCCCGAGTAGACCTTGCTTGCTGAAGTACCCCCTTGGCTTCCACGATGACAGCTAAGTACACACACTATAATACATAAGGGGTACATTACCATTACCTTCACCACACGGGCTAGGGGGGCCCCGGGGTCTACAGTTGGGGACACTCCGGACAGTCGGGGGGGTCTGTGCTTTCCACGTTCTGTGTGGCTCTTGGGAGGGGCACGGGTGTGGGACCTTACAGTAATACCCCGGGCCAGACTTGCAGTCTTTTCATGCCCAGGAAGCCGGGGCGCAACATCCGCGTTGTGCCTCCTACACCTACAATGCCGGTGTCCGGGACCCTATCCACGGACAGCCCTTAATCCACCGACCGTCCCTAATATCCGGCAGGACCCCCACAAGTAAACAGTGATCCCAGGAGCCACCTGCCAACTTTCTTGCTAGAGCTGGGGGAGTCCGCATCAGGCTGGGGTTGGGTGGTGGGAGAAATGAGGGACTTGGGAGATACTTGATTTGGGTGGAATATTGCATGTCATGTGAACTGTTCCCTGTTATGTAAGGTACAAGCAAACTCGTTCTCCTCAAAGTTATTGCATGCATTTCTTAGCCTATACAGCCGCCATGTTTGCCATGCTACCACTATTTTCTTACCCCCGGACGCCTGCTGGCCCCCTCACTAGAGACGGGGCAGTCCACTTCATTCCATGGTTGGGTTGGGAGGGGGGAGTGGGGGACCAGTGGGATGCTTGATTTAGCTAGAGTACTGCACGTTACGTGAAATGATGCCTGACATATAATGTACACACTAATTCGCTCACGTCCGACCATGCTATATGCATTTCTTGGCCTATCCAGCCACCACGTCTGCCATGCTGCTAAGCTGCCGCAGTTTTTAATGCCCCCGGGTTCCTGCGGACCCCCCTGTCGGAGACAGTGCAGTCCGCATCACCCTATAGCTAGGTTGTGGGGAGTTGTGGGACCTAGGGGAGGCTAGACTTGGTTAAAATGTTGCATGATTTGTGAAATGTTGCCTGATATGTAATGTACTTGCAAACTTGTTCTCCTTTCACCGTATTGTATGCACTCTCTCTGTTTCACCAGCTGCCATGTATGCCAGACGACCGCAGTATTTCCCCCCCTCCCCCCGTCGCTTCCCCGGCCGACTGGAGACAGCCCATGGCCCCGGCGACGAGGCCGCTATTAGCGCCCCACCCTCCCCACCATATTCGAGACGCCCCAGGAGATGCCCCTCCTCTGGAGGTATGCTGGACGTGATTGAGACCCCCCCCGACTCCCGCTGCCCCGCAACCCCGGTAAATGGCCCGCCACACGCTAGACTACACGGAAAGCCCACTGTTCGACATTCCAGAGGTCCCCTAATAGGATTGCTAAATCCGAATACCCTGTCCACCGAATACCCTGTCCCAATAAGGGACAGCACCGATTCCTAGCAAAAACCCTCACACTGTTGGAGAGATTCCGCGAAGGAACCTTGATCCTGGCCGGTGATCTCAATATCCCCCTGGACCCCCGGATGGACTCATCCGCGGGCACCAGCACCATTCCCCCACACTGTATACGTCAGGCCAAACAAGCTCTGGCTAGATCAGGCCTGATTGACTGCTGGAGGGTGGCGCACCCCGATGACAGAGATTACACATGCTACTCTGCAGCCCACACCAGGTATAGCAGGATAGACTATATCTTCCTAGCGCAGGAATACCTTCCCTTCCTGATAGATTCCTCCATTGGACTTCAGCACGAATCAGACCACGCCCCGGTCCAAGTCACAATTAAATCACCGCTCTTCAAACCCAGTGAACGCCACTGGAGACTCAATGAAAACATACTGATGGACAACGACATTACCACACAAATAGCCCAAACACTGACCCAATACTTTGAAGATAATGTCACACCAGACATCGCCCCCCTCACAGTATGGGAGGCACATAAATGCGTGATACGGGGACACCTGATCAAACTTTGCACCCAGCGGAAAAGGGAACACGCCGCCAAGATTCAGGAACTGACGCACGAGATAGCTAACCTAGAGACACGACACAAAATGGACCAAACAGACGATACCTACTGCCACTTCACAGACACACGTAGACAACTCAGGGACCTACTATCCCAGAACTTACTACACACCATTCGCAAGTCCAACAGAAACTTCTATGAGTTCTCCGACAAATGCGGTAGGACACTAGCACGCACCCTGAAACAGAGACAGAGACAACACCACATACATGAGATCAAGGGGCGGGATGGGACAATGAAAAGGGCCCCGACGGATATCCTACAGGCCTTCAGGCTCTTCTATGAGGAGCTATATAACCTGGATACTGCCGCGCGGCGTGCAGACGCGCCCCAACACCTACGTAAAATAGACGATTTCCTCTCGGAACACATAGGCCGAACGCTCCCAGAAGACCTGGCCGAGGAACTGGAACAACCACTCACGGAGGAAGAACTAGCCGCTGCACTCAAAAGATCTAAGTCCCACAGGGCCCCGGGCCCTGACGGATTGCCGGTCTCATACCTGTGCAGGTTCAGGGACGTATTGCTCCCACACCTGGTACAGGGCTTCAACTCCTTGCTGGAAGAAGGTCGGTTCCCAACAGATTCCCTACGCGCAACTGTAACGGTCATACCGAAGGAGGGGAAGGACCCCACTGACTGCGGGAGCTACAGGCCGATCTCTCTCCTCAACGCTGACCTCAAGCTTTTCGCCAAAACCATAGCCATGAGACTCTCCCGTGTGCTCCCTACCCTTGTCCACCCGGACCAGGTGGGATTCATTCCGGGGCGTGAGGCTCGAGACAACACCATCCGAGCCCTGCACATGATCCACTCTGCCCGGTCGACGAACAGAAACCTAGTCAGCAGGGCGCTACTAGAACGCCCCAAAAGAAAGGGGGGCGCAGGTCTACCATCTCTCCTGGGATACTACCACGCTGCACACTTACTCAGGGTGATAGATTGGCACGCCCGCCCCACGGCCAAACTTTGGGTCCCCATGGAACAAGTGCAAGCGAGGGGCACGCTCCCCTCCCGTCTCTGGCTCAGCTCCCTCACACTAACATCGCTGCGAACAGGCAACCCTCTGATCGATGCTACGCTACGGGTCTGGTGCACATTGCGGTATTCACGTCAACTCACTACCACTGACGGCCCCCTTACACCCATTACACACAACACAAGGGTAGGAGGAGGACTCCCGCCATCAGACCTACACTCATTTACCGACTCCGATTGGCTTAGCTTCCGACAACTACTACAGGGACACCAACTCAGACCCTTCACAGACATCATGGGTGACAAGACACCTACTGGCCTAGATCACTTTCACTATACTCAAATACGGGCTTACTATGCATCCTTCCCAAACAAACAGTGCCTACACAGACCCCCCACGCAGTTTGAATCCCTGTGCATCACCCGAACCCACCCTGAAAAAGGAGTTTCATTGCTATACGCAACACTCCTAAACAGCGAACACCAGACACACCCCAGATACGTAACAAGGTGGGAAGAAGAGATAGGGACCACGCTCACATACCAGGAATGGGACAAGATCTTTATACTGACACATAAATGTTCCATCAGCTCCAAAATTCAGGAGACAGGCTTTAAGATCCTCACGCGCTGGTATAGGACCCCTGATGTCCTACATCGTATAGATCCTGGGATTCCAGACGAGTGTTGGAGACCCCTCACCATGCTCCTACATCACACAGACATGTCCATCTCAGCCTACAAAAAATCCCTACTCAAACACCTACTGACCGCAGCCTTAGCGATAATCCCAACTAGGTGGAAACAAAAGGATGCGCCTACCCTCCGGCAGTGGTTAGACAAGGTGGGAGAGATACACCACATGGAATCACTCACGGCAGCTCTGCAGGGCAGACTAGAGAAATGTGACCGCACCTGGATGCCATGGCTGTGGTACATCATGATGGACGGGGCGGGGAACCAAGGGTCTCCCTCCCCTCCCCCCTCCCCCTCCTCCCCTACCCTCCCCGCTCACCTGATATGAGGTACGGGCTATCCGTCCCCGAGCTCTAACCATCCCTAATCCTCAGACACCCGCACCCCTAGGTCAGACACAGTGACGTCGACACCACACGCTCTTGTTCACACTGAGCCACCACTGATGACCATACGCACCTACGGGTCCTGCACGACCCAGCTCCCTCGACCGCAGACCCCGACAATACCTACCCAAACTTACCTACTTACCCCGCATCCACCTTCTCAACCATACGCAGTGGAATGGACGAGCGCTTCCTCCTACATACCATAACCCCTAACCCGCTCGCTGCTTGCCACAAGCCACAGTTAGGGGAATATCTTTATTCGCCCCTTTAGTTCAAGATACCCCGTCTTTCCCTTACATAGCAAGGCCTAAGCCACTCACATGCGACAGTAGATATTTACAGTCACATAAACTTAAATGTCTATCAGTTCCCTATTACGTTAAGTCTGAGGCACCCCATTTATGACTCTCACTTGATATTAATGTGCCGTGAAGCAAATCCTTACACCGTTTAATTACGTTAACCTCTCTTGTTACTGAAGTTATGTTACCTATCATTTGTAAATCGAAATAAAGATTGTCAAAAAAAAAAAATAATACCCGCACCTGTGAGTACAAAGCTCGGGTATCGGGAGGAATTGGGAAACACTTCTTACATATTAATTCATGAGATAAATTATAATCTAGCTTGAAATTCTGACAATAATCACAACCAGGACCTTGCGTCCTATATCTTTTAACCATTTCCCTATTCCAAAGGTCCAGTCAAAACCAGTCATATCCTCACACAGTTCCTCAAAACATGGGAATCCATCCTTGGCACACTCAACATATATCAAAAACACACATAGTACATCCATCCCTGGGTCAGCTAACACTTCCTCTCTCTCCGGCTAACTCTACAAAAATAAAAGTAAAAATAGTTCAGCATAGTTCAGAAAAATAGAATAAGTCTTTCACTGAGTATAAAGAAATCAGTTTAGACACCAGACATTTTGTTCCATAAAATGGCTAAAGTTAGCAATATGGCTGACAACAAGACAATGTCAGCTTCCACATAGTTCTTTTGTTTGCTGGATTTTCACCACAATGCTCTGTGCAACGGTTGAAAATGGTTGAAAGGGTTATTACAGAACCAGCGGTATTAGACAGCACTGCACCTTCAGGACTTTCCAGGTTCTTGCGTGCAAAGTTTATGTTTAAACCCTTAACTTGTGTAACATGTAATTCTCTTATATTTGCTTATATTTTATGCAATCTGTCTTCTATGAAGTTTTACATAATACCCCTTTGGAATGCCTTTGTACGGATGAGAGAAGCACTCACTCTATAGAAATGCTTGTTAGGATGAATATTAAAACACGAACATATACATATGGGGATAATTCCCAATAAAACTCTGTTCCTAAACTTGAACCTTGATTTGATACTCAAAATGAATTACTTTAATAATCCCGAATAATTCAATACTCTTGGATTAACACCTAAAACTATATAAAATATTAAAAACATGGACCATCTGTGTATTAGGCTGGGGTTGTTGGGTGTGGGTATAGGTTGGAAGCTGTGGTTGGTATTGAGGAATCTGTGGGGGTCGTTTTGGGCACTCATTTTTCCAGTGACCCTGCTATCCACAATTAGAACAGTGTGTTCCACCAATGCTACAGTTGCTACCTCTAGAAAAGTTAGACCTTTTGACCAAATCCTCTACCTCTGCCTTTAAAACTTTTCTGATTCAATCTCCTATCACTTTTACAAATTTCTTTGTCTCGCCTGCTTAGGATCACAATCCTTGTGACTAATACAACATACCTTTTCTTTCTTTCTTTCTATCAAAACAACTTGCTGTATCTTTCTCATGAATCTTCCCAAGAAATTAATTTGGTGTCAAAAAGGGCCAGTCACAGGGGGCGGAGCCTAGACTGCAAGCAGGCAAGACGTGCATCACACGAGCTCCTGCTGGTAATTCCAAATACTCGATGATATCCTGGGTTGGCAACCTGGTAACCTCGACCGAAGGTGATTTCCAAGCTGGGGGCACAAAACCCAATCGGTGGATACCTAAATCGACGCCCTGAGGCAACGGAAACCGCAACGGCAGGTTGAGGCCTACTGGACTCAGACCGGGGGAGAGACGGCCGCTCTCCTCCAGCTGAACAAAGCTAAGTCTAGCTCCACTCCAACCCCCCCCCTTTGGACCGGTGGGGGAGTGCAGGTAGCTACATCTGCAGCCCGCTAAACTGACCGCACAAACACTCATATCCCCACAATGGCGGATGAAGCCCGCACAATAACACATGGCACAGCTACCATAGAGGGAACACCCAGCAACGCCTATACCTACACAATGCGGCGGCTGGATCAAATTTTCCAAGCCTTTTGGCTTAAACTACAAGCCCGTCTGTAAGCCACAGGTACTCACAGCTCAGTGCCGCGGAAGGGAAGAGGGAACACGAGACACCCCAACGTGGTGAAGCCTTCGCAGAGCTCCGCTCTTAAAACGACGCTCCTAAGACCTCACAACCGCTCACCCAGGTGGAGATCCACACGAGGCAAGTCCTCCAAGCATCACCCACGCAGGCGGAGAACCAGGCACCGACTGACGAGACTCACTACTACCTCCGCCACCCCTGAAAGGGGGAAAGACTTGGTCCCTCACAGAATCCAAGTCTATGGCTCAAAGATGCCGGCCTCCCTGCAAACCTGGGGCCGAGGAGACAACACGCATCACAGTGCTACCAATCCCAGCGACCCAGCTACCTTGCCTCCTGTCGGAATCGGTTAAGCTAACTTAAAGGACTGGCACCGGGCTGGACTTTCCCACCTAACGATCTGAGCAGCTGCTCTTGCCCTTAAACGCCATGCACCGTATCTTGAGTTTTATGTTCTTTTATAACTTGACTTTAATTTCTGTTGCCTCTCCATATGCGGTCTCATGATGCTGCAATGTAATTTGCTATTAACACTGCGACCAGGGGTACACTTACACTGACGTGATAGCATGCCTAATGTCATTCACACTTAGATACACCAATGTGCATAGCTAGATGTCTTGTATACTATAATTGTTTTCCGTGTTTCATAGCGTGTTCCTAATTTTAAGCAATAAGCCTCTACTACACACATGCTTTACCAATGCAGTTATCTTGCAATTTGTACTTTACTTAGGGATATTGGCTTAGCCAGAATAGCAAAGCTTACTTACTTTAACCTTTATGTCTAGACATAAACCAATGCTTACTGCATCTAAAGTGCAGAAACTCTCTAGCAGTGGCGGATCCAGGGGGGGAGCAACGGGGCAATTGCCCCCCCCCGAGAAAATTGACGGTCTCCCTCACCCCTGCGAGCATATGCAGGTGCCTGCGGACTGGGGAGGGAGATCAGAGATCTCCCTCCCTGGTCCACAGGCACTATGCTGACAGCCGGCAGGGGAGAGGGAGAGGGAGGAGAGAGGACCCGGGAGCTCTGCCTGCAGCTCCTCCGGGTCCTCATCTCGCGAGCTTGGAGCGTTGCCGCGGTAACCACGGCAACGCTCCAAATCTCGCGAGAGTGAACTCTAGCCCGGGAGCTATGGGCTAGAGTTCACTCTCCCCACTGGGCCACCAGGGAATCACCCTCTGACCACCAGGGATCAAGAAATGTCCCCCCTCCTCCCGGCAAAGGTAAGAAGGGAGGGGGGACATCAATATTTATTTAAATTAAATTAAAAAAAATATATATATTATTAAAAAAGAAAAGCCCCCCTTCCCTTATCACACACAATCTACACACATACACTGCCCCCATACTGCCCCCATACACACACATTGCCCCCCATACTGCCCCCATACACACACATTGCCCCCCATACTGCCCCCATATACACACATTGCCCCCCATACTGCCCCCATACACACACATTGCCCCCATACTGCCCCCATACACACACATTGCCCCCCATACTGCCCCCATATACACACATTGCCCCCCCATACTGCCCCCATACACACATTGGCCCCCATACTGCCCCCATACACACACATTGCCCCCCATACTGCCCCCATACACACACATTGCCCCCCATACTGCCCCCATATACACACATCGCCCCCCCATACTGCCCCCATACACACATTGCCCCCCATACTGCCCCCATACACACATTGGCCCCCATACTGCCCCCATATACACACATTGGCCCCCATACTGCCCCCATACACACATTGCCCCCCATACACACATTGGCCCCCATACTGCCCCCATATACACACATTGGCCCCCATACTGCCCCCATACACACATTGCCCCCCATACTGCCACCATACACACACATTGCCCCCCATACTGCCCCCATACACACACATTGCCCCCCATACTGCCCCCATATACACACATTGCCCCCCATACTGCCCCCATACACACATTGGCCCCCATACTGCCCCCATATACACACATTGGCCCCCATATTGCCCCCATATACACACATTGCCCCCATACTGTCCCATATACACACATTGCCCCCCATACTGCCCCCATACACACACATTGCCCCCCATACTGCCCCCATATACACACATCGTCCCCCCATACTGCCCCCATACACACATTGGCCCCCATACTGCCCCCATATACACACATTGGCCCCCATACTGCCCCCATACACACATTGCCCCCCATACTGCCCCCATACACACACATTGCCCCCCATACTGCCCCCATACACACACATTGCCCCCCATACTGCCCCCATATACACACATTGCCCCCCCATACTGCCCCCATACACACATTGGCCCCCATACTGCCCCCATATACACACATTGGCCCCCATATTGCCCCCATATACACACATTGCCCCCCATACTGCCCCCATACACACATTGGCACCCATACTGCCCCCATATACAAACATTGCCCCCATACTGCCCCCATATACAAACATTGCCCCCATACTGCCCCCATATACACACATTGCCCCCATACTGCCCCCATATACACACATTGCCCCCCATACTGCCCCCATACACACATTGCCCCATACTGCCCCCATATACACACATTGCCCCCCATACTGCCCCCATACACACACATTGCCCCCCATACTGCCCCATACACACATTGCACCCATACCGCCCCCATATACACACATTGCCCCCCATACTGCCCCATATACACAAATTGCCCCCATACTGCCCCCATACACACACATTGCCCCCCATACTGCCCCATATACACACATTGCCCCCCATACTGCCCCCATACACACACATTGCCCCCCATACTGCCCCCATATACACATTGCCCCCCCATACTGCCCCCATACACACACATTGCCCCCCATACTGCCCCCATACACACACATTGCCCCCCATACTGCCCCCATATACACAAATTGCCCCCCCATACTGCCCCCATACACACATTGGCCCCCATACTGCCCCCATACACACACATTGCCCCCCATACTGCCCCCATACCCACACATTGCCCCCCATACTGCCCCCATATACACACATCGCCCCCCCATACTGCCCCCATACACACATTGCCCCCCATACTGCCCCCATACACACATTGGCCCCCATACTGCCCCCATATACACACATTGGCCCCCATACTGCCCCCATACACACATTGCCCCCCATACTGCCCCCATATACACACATTGGCCCCCATACTGCCCCCATACACACATTGCCCCCCATACTGCCCCCATACACACACATTGCCCCCCATACTGCCCCCATACACACACATTGCCCCCCATACTGCCCCCATATACACACATTGCCCCCCCATACTGCCCCCATACACACATTGGCCCCCATACTGCCCCCATATACACACATTGCCCCCATACTGCCCCATATACACACATTGCCCCCCATACTGCCCCCATACACACACATTGCCCCCCATACTGCCCCCATATACACACATCGCCCCCATACTGCCCCCATACACACATTGGCCCCCATACTGCCCCCATATACACACATTGGCCCCCATACTGCCCCCATACACACATTGCCCCCATACTGCCCCCATACACACACATTGCCCCCCATACTGCCCCCATACACACACATTGCCCCCCATACTGCCCCCATATACACACATTGCCCCCCCCATACTGCCCCCATACACACATTGGCCCCCATACTGCCCCCATATACACACATTGGCCCCCATATTGCCCCCATATACACACATTGCCCCCCATACTGCCCCCATACACACATTGGCACCCATACTGCCCCCATATACAAACATTGCCCCCATACTGCCCCCATATACAAACATTGCCCCCATACTGCCCCCATATACACACATTGCCCCCATACTGCCCCCATATACACACATTGCCCCCCATACTGCCCCCATACACACATTGCCCCATACTGCCCCCATATACACACATTGCCCCCCATACTGCCCCCATACACACACATTGCCCCCCATACTGCCCCATACACACATTGCACCCATACCGCCCCCATATACACACATTGCCCCCCATACTGCCCCATATACAAAAATTGCCCCCCATACTGCCCCCATACACACACATTGCCCCCCATACTGCCCCATATACACACATTGCCCCCCATACTGCCCCCATACACACACATTGCCCCCATACACACACATTGCCCCCATACTGCCCCCATACACACACCTTGCCCCCCATATACACACATTGCCCCCCATACTGCCCCATACACACACGTTGCCCCCATACTACCCCCATACACACATTGCCCCATACACACATTGCCCCATACACACATTGCCCCCATATACACACACTGCCCCTCATACACACATACTGCCCCCCATACACACATACTGCCCCCCATACACACACACTGCCCCCATACACACACACTGCCCCCATACACACACACTGCCCCCCATACACACATACTGCCCCTATACACACATACTGCCCCCATACACACACACTGCCCCATACACACACACTGCCCCCCATACACACACACTGCCCCCCATACACACATACTGCCCCCATACACACATACTGCCCCCATACACACACACACTGCCCCCATACACACACACTGCCCCTCATACACACACACTGCCCCTCATACACACACACTGCCCCCCATACACACATACTGCCCCCATACACACACTGCCCCCCATACACACACACTGCCCCCCATACATACACTGCCCCATACACACATATTGCCCCCATACACACATACTGCTCCCCCATACACACACACACACTCTATATACATACACTAACCCCATACACACACACTGCTCCCCATACACTGCCGCCCCATACACACACGTTGCCCACACTCACACATACACTGCCGCCCTCACTCACACACTACAACCTTCACACACACACACTGCTCACACACTGTCCCCCTCACACACACACTGCACCCCTTACACATTGCACCACTCACACACACCACTCCTACTACAGCCCCAGTTCCCAGCAGACCTCAGGTAAGTTGTCAAACTGTTCTTAAACGGTTTGACTACTTACTCTGGGAGGGGTCCCGCCACTATTGACACCATAACCACACATTGCCCCCCATACTGCCCCCATATACACACATTGGCCCCCATACTGCCCCCATACACACATTGCCCCCCATACTGCCCCCATACACACACATTGCCCCCCATACTGCCCCCATACACACACATTGCCCCCCATACTGCCCCCATATACACACATTGCCCCCCCATACTGCCCCCATACACACATTGGCCCCCATACTGCCCCCATATACACACATTGGCCCCCATATTGCCCCCATATACACACATTGCCCCCATACTGCCCCATATACACACATTGCCCCCCATACTGCCCCCATACACACACATTGCCCCCCATACTGCCCCCATATACACACATCGCCCCCCCATACTGCCCCCATACACACATTGCCCCCCATACTGCCCCCATACACACATTGGCCCCCATACTGCCCCCATATACACACATTGGCCCCCATACTGCCCCCATACACACATTGCCCCCCATACTGCCCCCATACACACACATTGCCCCCCATACTGCCCCCATACACACACATTGCCCCCCATACTGCCCCCATATACACACATTGCCCCCCCCATACTGCCCCCATACACACATTGGCCCCCATACTGCCCCCATATACACACATTGGCCCCCATATTGCCCCCATATACACACATTGCCCCCCATACTGCCCCCATACACACATTGGCACCCATACTGCCCCCATATACAAACATTGCCCCCATACTGCCCCCATATACAAACATTGCCCCCATACTGCCCCCATATACACACATTGCCCCCATACTGCCCCCATATATACACATTGCCCCCCATACTGCCCCCATACACACATTGCCCCATACTGCCCCCATATACACACATTGCCCCCCATACTGCCCCCATACACACACATTGCCCCCCATACTGCCCCATACACACATTGCACCCATACCGCCCCCATATACACACATTGCCCCCCATACTGCCCCATATACACAAATTGCCCCCCATACTGCCCCCATACACACACATTGCCCCCCATACTGCCCCATATACACACATTGCCCCCCATACTGCCCCCATACACACACATTGCCCCCATACACACACATTGCCCCCATACTGCCCCCATACACACACCTTGCCCCCCATATACACACATTGCCCCCCATACTGCCCCATACACACACGTTGCCCCCATACTACCCCCATACACACATTGCCCCATACACACATTGCCCCATACACACATTGCCCCCATATACACACACTGCCCCTCATACACACATACTGCCCCCCATACACACATACTGCCCCCCATACACACACACTGCCCCCATACACACACACTGCCCCCCATACACACACACTGCCCCCCATACACACATACTGCCCCCATACACACATACTGCCCCCATACACACACACTGCCCCATACACACACACTGCCCCCCATACACACACACTGCCCCCCATACACACATACTGCCCCCATACACACATACTGCCCCCATACACACACACACTGCCCCCATACACACACACTGCCCCTCATACACACACACTGCCCCTCATACACACACACTGCCCCTCATACACACACACTGCCCCCCATACACACATACTGCCCCCATACACACACTGCCCCCCATACACACACACTGCCCCCATACATACACTGCCCCATACACACATATTGCCCCCATACACACATACTGCTCCCCCATACACACACACACACTCTATATACATACACTAACCCCATACACACACACTGCTCCCCATACACTGCCGCCCCATACACACACGTTGCCCACACTCACACATACACTGCCGCCCTCACTCACACACTACAACCTTCACACACACACACTGCTCACACACTGTACCCCTCACACACACACTGCACCCCTTACACATTGCACCACTCACACACACCACTCCTTCTACAGCCCCAGTTCCCAGCAGACCTCAGGTAAGTTGTCAAACTGTTCTTAAACGGTTTGACTACTTACTCTGGGAGGGGTCCCGCCACTATTGACACCATAACCACTACACTGAGCTGTAGTGGTTATTGTGTCTGGATTATTTCTTTAAATAATCTACAAGTGCCCCTCCCGAGATCAGGCTCTGGATCCGCCACTGCCCTCTAGCCAATGAAGTTTCGCATGCGATATTGGAGTTTAGGCCTATAAATAATATATACACGACAGATTCTAAGTATGATGATTTAGACCAGACGTCATAATACAACATGCGTGACCCTCTCTAAAGCATAGATTAGCGTAACCAAAACTAATGTTAAGCAACTGAACTAAACGGATTTATAATTTATAATTGCATTGAACACTCAAATGTATACGCTACTCGAGCACCTAAACTATTGCAATTCTGTTATTTCTAACAAAAAATGTGCCTGACAATCAATTACCAGAACCTGTAATGCATCTGCTCACTAATGTACTTGATGTCGCTGTTGTGGCGCACCAAGGCGTATTGTTACTTTTGTGCACATCAAAAATAAAGAATTAAAAAAAAAAAAAAAAAAAAAGGGCCAGTCACAGACCAACAAGGAACAAAAGTGAACAAGGAGGAAGCATATGCAGGTCGGGATTACCGAACTCACACCCCCTCTTTGTGTACCCCTCTTTGTGTACCACACAGATATAATATTAATAAGCTTTTAAAGGTTTAATGTATAGTTACATTGTATATATAAAGCAAGGTTGTCTAGGGGTATAACCATTTCCACTGTTCCCATATTTTCCCATAGAGGTACATTAAAAACATATACCTTTCATACAGTGGCGTACATACCAGGGTCGCAGGGGTCGCGGCTGCGACCGGGCCCGGCCCACCAGGGGGCCCGGCCGCCCCTGCGACCCGGTATGTAGCCACTGGGCCAGCCTCTTCTCCTGGGGGGCCCTAGAGCCGGCCACCTCCGGGCCCCCCCGAGGCTGGCCCTGCTGCCAGCCGGCTGGCCGGTCCTGCGGACGCGCGAGGGAGCACTCTCCCCTGAGTGCTTCCTCTTCAGCTCCCTCGCGCGCCGCGTAGGGATGCCGGCGCCGGAAGATGACGTCATCTTCCGGCGCCGGTATCCGTACGCGGCGCGCGAGGGAGCTGAAGAGGAAGCACTCAGGGGAGAGTGCTCCCTCGCGCGTCCGCCAGCCTGACTGCCCGCCGGGTGACCGGACCCCCAGGAGCCCAGCAGCACCACTGGACCCCAGGGAATCCCCTCAGCACTCTAAAAGGTTAGGAGGCTGGGGGGATTAAATACAAAAAAACGTTAGTGTTAGTGTTAGTGTGTGAGTGTTAGTGTGTGTTAGTGTTAGTGTGTGTGTGTGTGTGTGTGTGAGTGTTAGTGTGTGTTAGTGTTAGTGTGTGTTAGTGTGAGTGTTAGTGTGTGTGTGTGTGTGTGTGTGTGTTAGTGTAAGTGTTAGTGTGAGTGTGTGTGTTAGTGTGAGTGTTAGTGTGTGTTAGTGTTAGTGTGTGTGTGTGTGAGTGTTAGTGTGTGTTAGTGTGAGTGTGTGTGTTAGTGTTTGTGTCTGCTAGTGAGTGTCTGTGAGTGTGTTACTGTGTGTGACTGTTACTGTGTGTGTTTGTGTGTGTGTGTTAGAGTGTGTGTGTCTGCTAGTGTCAATGAGTGAGTGTGTGTCTGCTAGTGAGTGTCAGTGATTGTGTTACTGTGTGTGTCTGTTACTGAGTGTGTTTGTGTGTGTGTTAGTGAGTCTGTTTGATGTCTGTTAGTGAGTGTGTGTTTGTCAGTGAGAGTGTATGTTTTGTAAGTGAGTGTGTATGTATGTCTGTCGCTGAGTGTGTCTCTGTCAGTAAATGTGTGTGTCTGTTAGCTAGTGTGTATGCGTCTGTTCGTGAGAGTGTGTGTGTGTCTTCAGCACTTACCTTTCTCCAGCGCAGGGGAACCCTCCGCCTCTCAGCTCCGAATGCGCATGCGCGGCAAGAGCCGCGCACGCATTCAAACGGCCCATAGGAAAGCATTACTCAATGCTTTTCTATGGACGTTCAGTGTCTTAGAATCGCGGAAGCGCCTCTAGCGGCTGTCAGTGAGACAGCCACTAGAGGCTGGATTAACCCTCAGTGAAACATAGCAGTTTCTCTGAAACTGCTATGTTTTCAGCTGCAGGGTTAAAACCAGAGGGACCTGACACCCAGACCACTTCATTGAGCTGATGTGATTTGGGTGTCTGTAGTGGTCCTTTAAGTGTGTGCATCTGTATGCACTGGCGTACATACCGCGGTCGCAGGGTTCGCAGCCCTGCAACCCCTGCGACCAGGTGCCCGCCGGCCCCGGTCCGCCAGAGTAAGCGCGGGGGGTTGGTGGGGGCCCACGGATCAATTTTCGCACCGGGGCCCCATGGGTCATGTGTACGCCACTGCTTTCATACACTGAAACATACCCTCCGGATGATACTTCCTATATTAACCATTATACCTATTCCTAAGAATAGGAACAGTATTACAAATGCACATCCAGGAACATACACACTGCGGGGGGACCCATCCACTCATAAATTATAATTTTCCTCCTTATTGGCAATAAAGTTTTCAACCATTGTTTCCCATTTGCTAAATTTCTTTAACCCGACTGAGTTGCTCTGAATTATTCCCATTTCCATCCTACTTTGGTAAATTACTTGTTTTTTAATTTCAGTCCACTCTAATATTTTATTGCTTTTCCAGTGTCTGGCCAAAACCATCTTGGCTGCCATTAAAATGTGAATTGTCATCATACTTTTCTCAGTAGGCATAGAAGGCCATCCCAGATGTAACAGAAAACTTTGTGGTGTAAATGGTATATATAGCTGACACGAATTAGAAATCTGCCTATATACAGTTTTCCAAATGTTCTTTAAATATCTACAATGCCACCAGATATGGAGATAGTCTCCCTTCTCTTCACCACATCTCCAACAGACGGGATTCTGATCTCCATAGATTTTGGCCAATTTATCTGGGACCATGTACCATCTGTTTAGGAGTTTATAAAAATTTTCTACTATATTTAAGCAATGAATCAATTTGTTTACTTTAACTATCGCATTTATCAAGTCTTGCTCGGGGATTACTATTTGTAGATCTTTTTCCCACTTAGTCTTAGATCTCCATAGAAAAGACTTCTGGGAGATCTTTAAAAATTCAAAACATCTGGAGATATGACCTTTGAGTCTATATGTTTCAATGATCTTCTTTAGAGTACTTATGTTATTATTAAATTGAATATCCAAAAATTTTGCCAAGTAAAACTTACGGTAGTTCTCAAGTAGGTAAATATCTCCCTATTATCAATCCCAAACTCTGACTGTAGTTGATTAAATGGCTTAATTTTCTCTGTATCAATTATCTGTTGGATGTACTCAATACCCTGATATGACCAGCCACTGATGTTAATATCGTCAATATTATTATTGATCACCTCAATAGGTAAAAAGGGAAATAATCTATATTCTATTTTATAGTTTTTCTTAATTTTATACCAATATCTCCATAAACTATGTATGATTGTCGAATTTTCTAGGTGGACTGAGTTATTTTTGTTTCCTTTCCTCCTTGTTGTCCAAAACAGAGCAGATAGGCTATTTATCTCTACCATTACTTGCTCTATTTGATACCATGCTTGATCTTTTTGATCTGTACTTAACGTATTAACAATATGTGCCAGCATACATGCATTATGGTACTCTATTATGTTTGGGGCAGCAAGGCCCCCATCTTTTCTTTTCTTAGATAATAATTGTAAACTTATTCTCGGTTTCTTGCCCTTCCAGATAAATTTAGAAAAAGCTGCCTGTATCATTTTTAACCACGAGTTTGGGACTTGTATAGGGATCATTCTGAAAAGATAATTCCATTTAGGCAGAATATATGAGCGGATAGTATTTATACGACCTGTCCAAGAGATCTCTCTGTCAGCCCATTCTTTTAAAGTCTTATTGGTATTTTTTATAAGAGGAAGGAAATTAGCCTCAATAACTTTATTTGTATCTCTTGGTATTTTAATTCCAAGAAACAAAATATATTCCTTGACCCATACGAAATCATAAGAATTTTTAATAAAAATACCTTCCCTAGGTAAATTAATTGTCATTACTGTAGTCTTATTAATATTCAATTTATAATTTGAAAATTCACTATAATGGCTCAGTGTTCTCATCAATTCCGGCAGTGATGTTCTAGGATTCTGCAACATGAGAATTACATCGTCAGCATAAAGATTAATCTTGTGTTCAAAGTTATTAACAGAAAAACCCTTTATCTTTTCGTTTTGCCTTATGGTCTCTGCAAGAAACTCCTTAGTTAAAACATAAAGCATCGGGGAGAGAGGACAGCCTTGCCTTGTACCGTTCCTGATACTAAACCAGTCCGCCTCTATCCCTGGGCCTATTGTCCTGGCTGAGGGGACGGTATATAGCGCCATAATAGCGTCGTGGACCGTACCTATTAAACCAAACGTCTTCAATGCGTTTCCCAGGAAGTCCCATCTAACCCTGTCAAACGCTTTCTCAGCATCCAGTGACAGGGTCAGAAGGGGATCCTTTCTCCTAATCGCGACATCATGTACATCCAGAATCCTTCTAAGGCCTCCTGAAGCTACTCTACCGTGAATAAATCCGGTCTGATCTTGATGTATTAAAGCAGGAATATAAGTTTTTAGCCGATCTGCTATAACCGAGGCGTAGATCTTAACATCTCCATTTAGAAGAGAAATTGGACGGTAATTCGCCAATTTGGCTGGATCTTTATCCGGCTTCAAAATTGGAACTAATATACTTTAAAAGTAGAGATAACTCTGAGCTGGACAATACTCCCCTATTAGAACTCCTTTATGAGAGAGAGACATCTTGTCCATTCAATCCTTTTTATGAGTAAAAGAATGACTTTCAGGATTAATCAATTTACAAATGGAAACGTGGATCCACGATTTGAACATCAGAAGTTTGCGGGGCCCCTTTCACGTGGGATGTAACAAGCGCTTTTCTTGCTCCAAGAGCGATAGCATACAATTGTTTCATTCTAGCCGGCTGGACAGCATTTCACCTTTTGTAAAAACACTAAATACTTGCGTTAATGATATGCAAATCACTCTGCTAGTTAAACTCCTACACAATGGATAATAAAATACATGAAACACATAACACACCAATTCATTTCAAACCATATAACTCATACTTAGCATCCAATGTAATATTACATGTCATCTCACAAAACAGACATCTCACAAAACAGACGTAGTAGAAACACATAATGGATACCCAGCAGATATGCCAATACAGAAAACACATTCATGGGCATGCAACTACACACTCTGTGTCCCTCCTAGGAAACACAGGTAGACACAATATGAAAGCAGTCTTAAACCAACACCTCCAAATCTCCATTCCCATATAGCTATATCAGACCACAACACAGAGCCTCTCTGAGCTGATAGAACTACTCCAACTACGCTAGTATTCAACAGCTAATAAAACAGTTATTTGATAGGTTATTTGGCTGGCATTTTTATCAGTATCACTAGACTGAGACAAACTGATTCAAATATAATTGAAAACAACACAGCAACATATAAATTAAACCACTTTCCAGTTAAGCTGCACACTTCACACATTATCACGATCACCACTTACACAGAATAAACCGTTAACCCCTTAACGACGAGTGACGGACGAGGTCCGTCACTCAGGGGAATGCGTTAATGACGAGTGACGGACCTCGTCCGTCACCCGTTAAAATTAACCCCAGATCGCCGCAATCGCGGCGATCGTGGGGTTAATGGTGCTCCGGTCTGCCTCTGCATTAGAGGCAGACCGGGAGCACCGGATCCGGCTGCCCCAGTACATGTGCCCGCTCTGACAGCATGTCTGAGCGGGCACATGTGCTGTGTATACTCACCTCCGCCTCCCTGCACTTCCGGGTGCAGTGTGAAGTGCAGGGAGACGGATCAGTGTTGATCCTGCCCCCTGGTGTTAAAAAAATATAGTTTATTAAAAATCCACCCCCCTTTACCCCCCCTTTACCCATTTTAATAAAAAAATAACCCCTTGCCTGCCAATTGATCACTGACTACAGTGATCAATTGGCAGGGATTACATTTTACTATGATCTGATTTTTTTTAACCCCCTGAGGGTCAATTATTATTTTTTTTAACCCTCAGGGGTTAAATTTATTTTTTTAATTAATTTAAATATTTTAAAATTATAAATTTAGCTAGCTGGGGAGGGTGGAAGTTAGTGGGGAGTTGGGGGATTTAGTATTAGGCTAACTAGGGGTTAACGTTAAAAAAAGTTTAAAAATAAGCTTTAAAAAGTTAAAAAATTAAGTTAAAAAAAAAGTTTTAATAACGTTTAAGTAAAAAATTTAAAAAAATAAACCCTTTACCCAGTCCAAATAAAAATTAACCCCTTCCCTGCCAGTCGATCACTGCCTACAGTGATCAAAATACAGATCACATTATTATACTGTGATCTAATTTTTTTTAACCCCTGACGATGAACTTTTATTTATTTTTTAACCCTCAGGGGTTAAATTTATTTAATTAACTAATTTAAATACTGTATAATTAAATATTTTGCTAGCTGGGGTGGGTGGGAGTTATGGGAAAATTGGGAATTTACTGTTAGTGCTGCTTACTGCTAGTTAGGGGTTACCGTATATACTCGAGTATAAGCCGAGTTTTTCAGCACATTTTTTGTGCTGAAAAACCGGAACTCGGCTTATACTCGAGTCAATAGTCTGTATTATGGCAATTTGCATTGCCATAATACAGACTGAGGGAGAGGGGGCTGGCAGAGATCTTACTTACCCGTCCTGCAGCTCCTGTCAGCTCCCTCCTCCTCCGCGCCGTCCGTTCAGCTCTTCTGTGAGCTCCCAGTGTAAATCTCGCGAGAGCCGCGGCTCTCGCGAGACTTACACTGGGAGCTGACCGAGGTGCTGAACGGACGGCGCAGAGGAGAAGGGAGCTGACAGGAGCTGCAGGACGGGTAAGTAAGATCTCTGCCAGCCCCCTCTCCCCCCTCCCCCCACTGAACTGCCAATGCTGGACCACCAGGGAAGGAGCCCCCCTCCCTGCCATATATCAAGCAGGGAGGGGGGACGAAAATAAAAATAATAATTAAATAAAAATTACCGGTAATAAGAAGAAATAATAATGAAAAAAATATATTAAAATAATAAAAAATAATAATAAATAAAATAATAAAATTGCCCACCCCCCCACCACTGCAACACACACACACACACACACACACTGCACACATACACACACACTGCACTCATACACATACACACACACTGCACTCATACACACACTGCACTCATACACACACACTGCACTCATACACACACACACACTGCATTCATACACACACACACTGCACTCATACACACACTGCACACATACACACACACACACACTGCACACATACACTGCACTCATACACACACTGCACTCATACACACACATGGCATTCATACACACACACACTGCACACATACACACACACACACTGCACTTATACACACACACACACACACACTGCACACATACACACGCTGCACTCATACACACGCTGCACTCATACACACACGCTGCATTCATACACACACTGCATTCATACACACACTGCATTCATACACACACACTGCATTCATACACACACACTGCATTCATTATACACACACTGCATTCATTATACACACACTGTAAATAAATATTCAATTAATATATTTTTTTTAGGATCTAATTTTATTTAGAAATTTACCAGTAGCTGCTGCATTTCCCACCCTAGTCTTATACTCGAGTCAATAAGTTTTCCCAGTTTTTTGGGGTAAAATTAGGGGCCTCGGCTTATATTCGGGTCGGCTTATACTTGAGTATATACGGTAACTTAAAAAAAAACCTTAGAAAAATGTTAAATCTGTAAAAAAAAGTTTTACGAAAGTTTAGGAAACTTTAAAAAAATTAATAAGCAAAACAAAAGTTTAAAAAATAGTTTTAAAAAGTAAAAAAAGTTTTAAAAAGTAAAAAAATACATTTAATAACGCTCATTACCACTACACCTGGTACAAGCTAAGGTTTGCAAAATATACTGTGCAAACTCACTTTGTGTGTCAAAAAGGCAGAAAAAACGCTTATTACCACTACACCTGGTACAAGCTAGCAGAAAAATGATCCCACGCTAAGGTTCAAAATATGCCTTTAGAAATACCCTGGGATGTCTTCTTTAAGAAATGGTATGGCTTTATGGGGTATTTGGATTATATAGCCTGGTAAAATACTCTAAAATGGGACATTGGCACAGCGTAAAAATTTAAAGTTTGAAAAAAAATGGAATGGCTGTGTCCCAAATGTGCCCCTCCGATGTCCACATATACCTGGCAAAGGTACATACGGGGGTATTTTTGTACTCAGCAGACATAGCTGAGCAACATATGAAGTATTATACAGTGGTAGTACACATAAGGTTTGCAAAATATACTGTGCAAACTCACTTTGTGTGTCAAAAAGGCAGAAAAAACGCTTATTACCACTACACCTGGTACAAGCTAGCAGAAAAATGATCCCACGCTAAGGTTCAAAATATGCCTTTAGAAATACCCTGGGATGTCTTCTTTAAGAAATGGTATGGCTTTATGGGGTATTTGGATTATATAGCCTGGTAAAATACTCTAAAATGGGACATTGGCACAGCGTAAAAATTGAAAGTTGGAAAAAAAATGGAATGGCTGTGTCCCAAATGTGCCCCTCCGATGTCCACATATACCTGGCAAAGGTACATACGGGGGCATTTTTGTACTCAGCAGACATAGCTGAGCAACATATGAAGTATTATACAGTGGTAGTACACATATGGTTTGCAAAATATACTGTGCAAACTCACTTTGTGTGTCAAAAAGGCAGAAAAAAACGCTTATTACCACTACACCTGGTACACGCTAGCGGAAAAATGATCCCACGCTAAGGTTCAAAATATGCCTTTTGAAATACCCTGGGGTGTCTACTTTAAGAAATGGTAGGCCTTTGTGGGGTAGTTTGAATTTAAAACCTGCGAAGATGTTTGGAAATTGCACTTAGGCCCGGCGTCAAAATTCAAAGTTCGGTAAAAACTGATATGGCTTGGTCTCCTATATGGCACTGTAGCTTCACGAAATAGTGCCATAGACATACAATGGGGGTGTCCTTTTACTCAGAAGACTTAGCTGAGCATAATTTGGGGGGTTTGAACTTAGTGGCACATATGAAATATACAAAATGCCCAGCAAAAATGCAATCCGTATGTAAAAAATGCACAAAATTATTTTTTACCACATATTTTGGCATGTAATGGTAAAAAAATGGGGGCATGTTAAGGCACAATATGCACCTTATGAGATACCCTGGGGTGTCTACTTTTACAAATGGTAGGCCTTTGTGGGTTTTTTTTGAACAGTCAAACTGTTATAATACCCCAAATGGAAGCATAGGCTCATTAAATCCATCTCTCAAAATTCTACTGTGAATACTGAAAAGGACAGGTCTCCTATATGGCACTGTAGCTTCACGAAATAGTGCCAAAGACATACAATGGGGGTACCGTTGTACTCAGCAGAAGTAACTGAACACATAATAAAACTTTGTACAGGAATAGCACACACCAACTTTACAAAATACACATGAGAAGTTCTTTGTTATAAGTTTGTGTGCGAAAACCCCCAAAAAACACAATTTTACTCCAATATTTAGCAGAGGTTGGCGGTAAAATGGCTACGTAGAAAGTGTCAAAACAACCTTAGGTAAATAGCCTGTGGT
Source organism: Pelobates fuscus (assembly GCF_036172605.1). Classification (NCBI taxonomy): domain Eukaryota; kingdom Metazoa; phylum Chordata; class Amphibia; order Anura; family Pelobatidae; genus Pelobates; species Pelobates fuscus. Next base: position 208,931,950 of record NC_086321.1, read on the forward strand.
GTCTACTTTATATAAATATATACTTTTGTGTGGCAATTTTGTTTTCTTTTATGGCTATAAAGCTTACAAGACAAACATACCAAATTCTAAAATCGCTCCATATTAAACGTTTATTTTACTCCTTGTGCTTTGTGACCTGTAACTACCAAAAAAAACTGAAAATCCCAGACACATTATATATTCTGTAAATCAGAACAACTAAATGAATTTATTTTTAATTACTTTCCTTAACCTGCACTAATTAGGCACACATTATTATTGCAAAAACTGTAAAAAAAAATCAAAATTTCTCTTTTTTTTTGCATTTTTCTGTATTTTTTTTATAATAAATAAGCATTATAAGTAAAAAAGGTGCGCTATACCTTTAAATATTTAAGGTGCGAGTATATGCATATAATTAGTGCAAAAAGGAGTGTGCAAATTAGTCACACTCAAATAAGGTTATGTGCAAAATTGCAAGTGAATGGTGGTAAGTAATAAAATAATAACTTACAATAAAAAATATGTCTCCTTAGATGCTCCAATCAAGTTAAAACATATAAAAAATACAGAGAGGAAAAAACATAGTATAATATTGTTTGATAAACAGGTATATAAAATAAATCCAAAATAGGAATATTACTCACAAAGATAGAGCAGTAAAAGTGTCATGCCTTAATTATGATATCCTCTTACTTCCTGGTTCCACGGAGCTTAGCCACACCTCTTTATGACACGGTCTCCCTATTTAATCTGACCGCACCAGCTGATCGACGCTGGATTATTGAACTACGTTCCGTACTCACGAACCGGCTGCAACATCGTTGTGAAAGCCCTCTGTTACCGGACCGGACTGGAAGACTTCAAGTTCCCTTCACCTTTCCTCATCCACGACTAAAGCTGAACTCTCACCATTCAGGATAAACCGCCTCTGAGGAGATCTCGGGAATCAGTGTTCTATGTGCCGGAAGCTAAGTAAAACCTCTGTGATAAGCGTTGCATCTCAAAGCTGTTATTTCCTGTCTCCAAAGTCCTTCGTTAAAACAAACCCGTTACAGCTAACTTCAACTCATACTTTGTCTCAGTTAGCTGCATCTATCTTACTTCAGTTAAAGTCTATGGAACAGCTAATGTAACTTCTTATCACCTAATTAATTACTAATTCTAAAGGACTCTATCTGATTCAGTTATCGTTTACTACTTAAAGCTACAGTGCATATAATTGTGGACTTCAGTTATCGTTTACTACTTAAAGCTACAGTGCCTATAATTGTGGACTTCAGTTATCGTTTATTACTTAAAGCTACAGTGCATATAATTGTGGACTTCAGTTATCGTTTACTACTTAAAGCTACAGTGCTTATAATTGTGGACTTCAGTTATCGTTTATTACTTAAAGCTACAGTGCATATAATTGTGGACTTCAGTTATTGTTTACTACTTAAAGCTACAGTACCTGTAAATTGGAATTAAAGTCAATACCTTTTACTTTTTATAATAAATATTCAAACTATACGAAATCTGCAGTTGTGTTCCTTCATAACAAATGTTTAGACGTGACAGAATAATCCAGCCATTGTAATGGATCCAGCAGATTTCGATTCTACTATAACTACGCTGAATCAAAGAGTTGATACACTAGCCCAAGGTGTGCATGACCTGCAAGTTACTAACGAAAGAATTCTCACTTATGTCAGAGATCTACAAACTCATACTCCTCATACTATTCTGCACTCGGCTAGTGATCCTGCTGTATGTAACCCAGAAAAGTTCTCTGGAGATCGTTCAAAATACAGGGAGTTCCTCAACACCTGCAAATTATTAATTGCTTTGAAACCTAGATCTTATCCTACAGAAAGAACTAAAGTGTGTTCGGTTATTTCCTTTCTACGAGGTGAACCTATGTCATGGGCCCATTCCTTTCTGGAAAACGACGACCCCATCTTAGACTCACTGGATGATTTTTTTTAAGCCATGTCTCTTCTCTATGAAGATCCTAACAAACAAGCTACAGCTGATTTAACAATCAGAACTCTACAACAAAGAAATAGACCCGTTGAAGATTACATTGCTGAATTTAAAAGATGGGCTGTAGAAACGCAATGGAATGACATCACATTGCTCAACCAATTTCGAATTGGTTTATCTGAAGCTGTAAAAGATGAACTGTCTAGAACAGAACTCCCTACTACTTTGAACGCTCTAATTCACTTATCAATCAGCATTGACAGAAGATTAAGAGAAAGAAAGGCAGAAAAAGCCCTTTTTCATTCTAAAGACCGAAAACCTTTTACTCCCTCAAAAGCTCCAGAAAAGACTTCCTTACCAAGTGAACCTATGGAAATAGGGGTAATAAGAAGTCCTCTCACTCCTGCAGAAAAGAACCGAAGACGTCAATTAAACCTATGCATGTATTGTGCCTCTCAAGATCATCTGGTCTCTGATTGTCCCTTATTAAAACGGACAAAGGCCGGTAGACAAGCCTATACCTCTGCGATCTTCAGTGCACTCCCCTCAACATCGACCACTCCGTTCACACCTGTGTCCCTTGTAATACAGTGGGATAAGGTGAGAATTGTGACTGAAGCTCTCATCGATTCTGGTGCACATGGAGTATTCATCGATTCAACCTTTGTAACAAAGAATAAAATTCCTTGTGTTCAAAAAGCCATTTCTGTTCCTATTAAAGTGATTGACGGCTCCTTTATCTCCTCGGGACCGATTCTTCATGAAACCATCCCTCTAAAGGTAACCACCAATCATATTCATACTGAATTTCTAGTATTTGATGTTATTCCATCACCTCTCTATCCCGTTATAATAGGGATCAACTGGTTAAGGAACCACAACCCTCAAATTTCTTGGTCTCCTTTCTCTCTCACCTTTAACTCACATTATTGTAAAGAAACATGTTTACAGCAAATTCCTATTCTTCAAATCTCCAAAGAACCAACCATACCTTCTTGTTATTCAGACTTTTCAGATGTCTTCAGTAAAAAAGAAGCTGAAACGCTCCCGCCTCATCGTTCCTACGATTGTCCTATAGACCTCATACCTGGTGCCCCAGTACCTTTTGGGCACATCTACCCTCTCTCTGAGGCTGAATTACAAATTCTCAAAGATTATCTAGATGAAAACCTACGGAAAGGGTTCATTAGACCCTCTAGTTCACCTGCTGCCTCAAGTATGTTTTTTGTAAGAAACAAAGACCAGACTATACGTCCTATCATTGATTACAGAGCCTTAAACAAAATAACAGTTAAAAATCGTTATCCTCTTCCTCTCATCAATGAACTGGTTGAACGATTGAAAACTGCTACCATCTACACTAAGCTTGACCTTCGCGGGGCATATAATCTCATCAGGATAAAGGCTAATGATGAATGGAAAACTGCTTTCCGAACAAGATATGGCCTCTTCGAATATCTGGTGATGCCTTTTGGCCTCTGCAACGCCCCTGCAACTTTTCAACATTTCATAAATGATATCTTTAGAGACCTATTGGACGTCTGTGTCATCATTTATTTAGATGATATTCTCATATACTCCAACACTCCTGAGGAACATAGAAAACATGTCAGATGGGTGTTATCAAGACTCAGAACTCACAAATTATTTGCTAAACCCGAAAAATGTATTTTTCACGTCAAAGAAATAACCTTCTTAGGTTATGTCATCTCCCCTCATTCAATAGGTATGGATAATTCAAAAGTCGATTGTATCATCAACTGGCCTGTTCCCTCTACAGTAAAAGAATTACAGCGATTTCTAGGGTTCGCCAACTTCTACAGAAAATTTATTAAAAACTACTCTGAGATAGCTCACCCACTCAATCAACTTAACAGTAAAAAACATCCCTTCAATTGGAACGAGAAGGCTCAAACTGCCTTCACTGAATTAAAGAGAAAGTTTACAACAGCTCCTATTCTTCAACTTCCAAATCCTTCATATCTTTATGTCCTTGAAACGGATGCTTCGGAAATTGCAATTGGAGCTGTCCTTTCCCAACACAAAACTCCTCAAGAACCTCTTCATCCTGTCGCCTTCTTCTCACGATCATTATCTCCTGCCGAAAAGAATTATCCTACAGGAGAAAAAGAATTATTAAGTATCAAAGTGGCTTTAGAAACCTGGAGACACCTTCTTGAAGGCGCTCAGAACTCTTTAATCATTTATACTGACCATAAAAATCTCGAATATCTTCACTCCAATAAAACACTGTCTGCTCGACAAGTAAGATGGAATCTCTTTTTTTCCCGGTTCAACTTCCAAATCGTCTTTAGACCTGGGTCTAGAAACAAAAAGGCTGATGCCCTTTCCAGGATCCATAAAGACACTAAAATTGAACCTCCTTCGCCTAAAGTCATTTGAATCTTATCTTCTCTTATTGATGACATTAAAGATCTCAGTGAAGATGCTCTCGAACTTCCTAAATCAATTAAATTATCCAAGAAAAACGGTCTCTACTATTTCAAAGACCGGATTTACGTACCTCCCTCTTTCTGAATTAAAGTACTCGAATTTATTCATGATTCTCCTCTGGCAGGTCATCCAGGTATAAAAAAGACCCTTTTGTCTAAAATATACTATTGGTGGCCTCGTCAAGACCAAACTATTGAATCTTATGTCAAATCTTGTTCTGTATGCCAAAGATCAAAACATGTCCATCATCAACCATTTGGTCAATTATTGAATTTACCAATTCCTGAACGACCTTGGCAATCCATTTCTATGGATTTCTTGGTAGAATTACCTCCTTCTCATCATCATACCACCATTTTAGTGGTAGAAGACCGCTTCACGAAAATGTCTCATTTCATTCCTTTAAAGAAGTTACCCTCATCCTCTGAACTTTCGAAAATATTTCTTGATAACATAGTTAAACTTCACGGACTGCCAGACGAAATCATTTCAGACCGAGGAACTCAATTTACCTCCAAATTCTGGAATGCATTATGTGCCACTCTTCATATCCAACGTAAACTATCATCTGCATATCATCCTCAAACAGATGGACAAACTGAAAGAGTCAACCAATGCTTAGAACAATATCTACGATGTTATTGCTCTCACTTACAAGACGATTGGATAACTTGGTTACCTATGGCAGAATTCGCATACAATAACTCTTTTCATACCAGCAGTAAAATGACTCCATTTCTATCCAATTATGGATTTCATCCTTCCTCATTTCCTGCTCAGACAGTTTCTTCATCTAATCTCTCCGATTCGAATCAAATCTCTCATATGTCCTCTTTATTCAAGAAATTGCATGAGAATCTAGAATTGGCCTCCTCCAATCAAAATAAGTTTTTTGATACAAAAAGACAACCTTCACCCTCTTATAAAATCGGTGATCTTGTCTGGCTTTCCTCAAAGAACATCTCTACAAATCGTCCATCAAAGAAGTTAAGTTCTCTTTTTCTTGGTCCTTTTCCAATAATATCGGTTATCAACCGTAATGTTGTTAAATTGAAACTTCCACCAACTTTAAAGCTACATCCTGTTTTTCATGTGTCCTTGTTGAAGCCTCATCATCCTGACCCTTTCCAAAGAAATGTCACTACTTCTCCTGATCCCATTTTGGTCCAGGGTGAAGAAGAATACGAAGTTCAAAGTATACTGGATTCAAGGATCCATCGTGGCTCCTTACAATACCTCATCAGATGAAAAGGATATGGAATTGATGAAGATACATGGGAAAACTCCTCTGTCGTTCATGCTGACAAATTAATTTCCAAATTTCACAAACGTTACCCTTCAAAGCCAAGTCAATAGCACCCAGAGGTTGCTCATTAAGGAGGGGATACTGTCATGCCTTAATTATGATATCCTCTTACTTCCTGGTTCCACGGAGCTTAGCCACACCTCTTTATGACACGGTCTCCCTATTTAATCTGACCGCACCAGCTGATCGACGCTGGATTATTGAACTACGTTCCGTACTCACGAACCGGCTGCAACATCGTTGTGAAAGCCCTCTGTTACCGGACCGGACTGGAAGACTTCAAGTTCCCTTCACCTTTCCTCATCCACGACTAAAGCTGAACTCTCACCATTCAGGATAAACCGCCTCTGAGGAGATCTCGGGAATCAGTGTTCTATGTGCCGGAAGCTAAGTAAAACCTCTGTGATAAGCGTTGCATCTCAAAGCTGTTATTTCCTGTCTCCAAAGTCCTTCGTTAAAACAAACCCGTTACAGCTAACTTCAACTCATACTTTGTCTCAGTTAGCTGCATCTATCTTACTTCAGTTAAAGTCTATGGAACAGCTAATGTAACTTCTTATCACCTAATTTATTACTAATTCTAAAGGACTCTATCTGATTCAGTTATCGTTTACTACTTAAAGCTACAGTGCATATAATTGTGGACTTCAGTTATCGTTTACTACTTAAAGCTACAGTGCCTATAATTGTGGACTTCAGTTATCGTTTATTACTTAAAGCTACAGTGCATATAATTGTGGACTTCAGTTATCGTTTACTACTTAAAGCTACAGTGCCTATAATTGTGGCCTACAGTTATCGTTTACTACTTAAAGCTACAGTGCTTATAATTGTGGACTTCAGTTATCGTTTATTACTTAAAGCTACAGTGCATATAATTGTGGACTTCAGTTATCGTTTACTACTTAAAGCTACAGTACCTGTAAATTGGAATTAAAGTCAATACCTTTTACTTTTTATAATAAATATTCAAACTATACGAAATCTGCAGTTGTGTTCCTTCATAACAAATGTTTAGACGTGACAAAAAGTCTGCTCTAACTTGTCCAGCTTATAAGTCCACACATCAGGACTTGGATGGTAGTATAAAATAGCAGGGTACCAGCTCGATCAGTAGTAAAAAAACACTTTATTTTATAAATAAAATCCAAAGTCACCGTTCCCATATGGAAGTAAAACAATCATGTGTCAGTGTTTGTATGAGGGATATCTACCACTCCCATACGAAACTTCAGCACTTCGCTGCACTTCCTGGAACTCGGTGTTTCGTCCGATCACGTGATGGCGTGATGACGTAATGACGTAATGACGTGATGACGCGTTTCGCCCAATCGGCTTCCTCAGATCACGTCCTGATGTAGCTGGTCTGCAAGAAAGGGCAGAAGCCTTGAGGAGCTGCCTGCAGGAACACTGCAAGAAAGGGCAGAACACTTGAGCAGCTGCCTGCAGGTCCAGACTGTTTTCCATTTTCCTTTTGTTTCAGTCTGGACCTGCAGGCAGCTGCTCAAGTGTTCTGCCCTTTCTTGCAGTGTTCCTGCAGGCAGCTCCTCAAGGCTTCTGCCCTTTCTTGCAGACCAGCTACATCAGGACGTGATCTGAGGAAGCCGATTGGGCGAAACGCGTCATCACGTCATTACGTCATCACGCCATCACGTGATCGGACGAAACACCGAGTTCCAGGAAGTGCAGCGAAGTGCTGAAGTTTCGTATGGGAGTGGTAGATATCCCTCATACAAACACTGACACATGATTGTTTTACTTCCATATGGGAACGGTGACTTTGGATTTTATTTATAAAATAAAGTGTTTTTTTACTACTGATCGAGCTGGTACCCTGCTATTTTATACTACCATCCAAGTCCTGATGTGTGGACTTATAAGCTGGACAAGTTAGAGCAGACTTTTACTGCTCTATCTTTGTGAGTAATATTCCTATTTTGGGTTTATTTTATATACCTGTTTATCAAACAATATTATACTATGTTTTTTCCTCTCTGTATTTTTTATATGTTTTAACTTGATTGGAGCATCTAAGGAGACATATTTTTTATTGTAAGTTATTATTTTATTACTTACCACCATTCACTTGCAATTTTGCACATAACCTTATTTGAGTGTGACTAATTTGCACACTCCTTTTTGCACTAATTATATGCATATACTCGCACCTTAAATATTTAAAGGTATAGCGCACCTTTTTTACTTATATTGTTTGTATGGTGTTTTGTGAGCTTGTACACATTTAGGTGCTGCTTTACCTTTTTCACCTTAATATTTGCACTTAAATTTATACACTTAGCGCCTTTTTTTGCTTGTTTATCTTTTTTTTTAATAAATAAGCATGTATATATATATATATATATGTTACATCAAATGAAAGCCCTTTCTGTCTTTTAAAAAACGGTATATAATATGCGTCGGTGCAATAAATTAGTCAAATGCAAATTGCAGTTGAACGCAAACAGCAAAAAATGCAAAAAATGCCGTTGTCATAAAGTGAAAGACAAGCTTCCGAAGCTCTGTCCTTAAGGGGTTAACAGCTGTACTCAGAACATATTATTGTAAGGTATACCAATTTTAGTTTGTATTAGATTTATTTTAGGGATTCTTATGTATACATGTTTTTTTCATAATTAACTTCATTACTTTAATCTACTATAGTATTGTATATAAAGAAAGGATCCATTTATATAGCACGCTCATAACTCAAATATTTGTATGAAACTTCCATTAACTAATCTGATATGATGCTGCATCAACTTAAATCTTATAGAAATTGAGCAAACATCTGGACCAGATTACACAGACATGGTTTCACCCAAATCTTTTAGAACTCTCAAAGACTTAAAAAAATAATAATTATACTATGTCATGTTAAAAGGCATGGCAAACCTTAGACCGGTCAGTCTCCAAGAGCCTTAGTAACACAGGAAGAAACCTTTGTCCATGATCTCTGATCCAGGCTATATAACACAATTTAAAAGAACACATATAATGTGAGACATAGAAGACACAAAACATATGCAGTAGGAGTTGCACTGGATCATTTAAAGCATCTGTAGCAATAAAAAAGGTTAGCTTACAGCACAAAATGAAGAATGTGTTGAACCACTGAAAATTTAAATGTTGCACTCTTATTTACAAACAAAAATCATATTTACAGTATGGATCCTTTGCAACAAACACACAGGGCAGGGAAGATGTGCTGATTGGTGTTCTATACAATTAATCCCATATGGGGAATTAACTTCCAAATACTAATGAAGTGACTTTTTGTCTCAGTATAAAAATACTGAGCTCATCATGCAAACAATGTAACACATTTACACTATCCCACTCTCATAGAAAGTGTAGTGGGCTTATGGTATTAAAGTAACAATCATACCAGGCACACAGATCCCATGTGAAATAGCTTACATTAAAACAGAGTAATAAACTTATACTTCTATGCGACAGAAAGAATAAAGCAAAAGATTTAAGTAGGTCTATCAGGTACAACCTGCGAGTCAGTTTTTTTCTAATATACAGTACTGGTATCTTATATATATATATGTTTATATATTGGTCACTCAGGACCTGAAAACACATTTCCCATACTGCTGACTCAGGGCGGAGACACTACTAACTTACCAAAGTGTGTCCCCAATATAGACAATCACCCACAAAGAACACTTAAGACAAACAAAGGTGACCGGGAGAAAGAGAAGTTTGGGGTATACTTATAGATCTATAAACCGTGCTCCTCAGAACATCTATAGTCTTAATAAACCGGAGACCTCTTATGGTCTCAAAAACCGTATCTACCTGATATACCCTGAATCTATCTTAGATACTAACCTGGGTTACCAAGAACCCTATACTAGACCAACTGTCTAGTAAACACCAGAGACCTATTTACAGTCTCAATATAACTAAAGTCCTTACACCTTTCCTATTTACTGGATACAGACTTACTGAACCAAAGGGGGTCATAGACAATCAGCTTCAATAAGACACAAAAAGGCTACTTACCCAATGACTTTGCTGATCCCACTTCTTACACCAAGCTGAAAGGGTTAATGCTGTTCTGGACTCAACTCCCCTCGATTCTCCGTTCACCACATCAATTGACGGGAGTTCTTGTTTAGCAAATAACGACAGACACAAAAGAGTGCTCTAACAAGTTTTCGATGAGTATATTTTCAAAGCTAGCATTTATACACAGTTTGTCACGCAAGCAGCGAGATTTATCGTTTCCTTATAGTCAATAGTACATACTTGTCTGACATTAAAAAGATAAGCATTTGAATAAAGAAGGGACAGGAACATCCTGAGGTTGAACGAGGTCATACATCCTGTAGAAGGGAGGCCTCTCAGAGCATGTTACAGAATACATCTGCCAAGGTCAGCATAATTATTTCAAACATTATTTTAAAGCATATAATGCAAAAAGAGTTAACTATTTCATATCCTTACACCTGTGTTTTTCCCTTTGATCATAACTGCATAGTAATGTGTAATTTAGAACTGCGTAGTAAATATCTTAGATTTTTTAGTGCGTATACATATTAATTCTTAGTGCGTATGCATATTAATTTTAACTGCGTAGTTATAGTGAAACTTAGCTTTGAGCAAGGTCCGAACATGAAGATACACCTGCAAGCTTGCTATTAGACATGTGCAATTCGTTTCGGTCCGAATATGAATTTGGACGAATTTCGGGCAATTCGGACATTCGGGTACTTCCGAATGGCCGAATTGCCGAGGTCCCGAAATTATCGAATTTCCGAAGTTCCGAAGTGCTGAAGTTGCCGAAGTTCCAAAGTGTCAAAGTGACGAAGTGTCAAAGTGACGAAGTTCCGAAGCACACTATTGCCTAAGTACTAATATACTTACCCAGTGAAAGAAGAAGAATGTTACATTGTATACAATTTTAAATAAAAAGTATACAAACATAGCCAGGATTCAGCTGTAAGCATTTGCAACACTTACAACAATCAAGTAACATACATTTATATAAAATATAAGTTACTTAGCCAGTCAATGTAATGACAGGAATGAATAAGTAGATAACTCCCTAATTCCTTCGGTATTAGGGAGCTATCTACTAAAATGCTGAAAGACCTAAATTGGTCTTTCAGCCAAATTTACAAATACTAAGTAAAGATTACTTAGTATTAGTAAATTATGCCCCTACTCGCTATACCGCGAGTAGGGGCATGTCTAGTAAACAGTGAGCAGCCTGTGGCCTGTGGCTGCTCACTGTAAAAAAAAAAAAAAAAAGGTCCCCCCTCCCGAGCCGCTTTTAATCTAAAGGGGTGTTTTAGTTTTAGTAAAGAGTGTTCTGAGTCAAATTACACAGCGTGGGAAAATTCCAAAGAACTTTCCCACGCTGTGTAAAATGACACAGAACACTCTGATTGGTGGATTTCAAACCAACCAATCAGAGTGCTGTGACAGGTAAATGTAGAGACTTACCTGTCAGTCTCTTCATTTACCTGTCAGAGCACTCTGATTGGATGGCTTAAACCCACCAATCAGAGTGCTCTGAGCATAATTGCAGGGCGGGGAAAGGCTTTATAAGCCTTCCCCCGCCCTGCAGAGCTTAGTCTGCGCTGAGCCCTCGCCGGGTGAAGGGTTTTTTTTTTTTTGCACTCGTTTTTTCTTTTTTTTTTTGCATCGGTTATTATGGATTTTTTATTTGCCCTTTTTTGGAGCTGAAAAAAGAAGATTTTAGAAGAAATAAAACATCAAATGGTAAGTTTTATTTTATTTAGAGGTACTTAGTTAAATTTTTTTTGGGGGGGAAGGGGGTGACTAGGGGTTTGGGGACCCCTAGTCACCTGGGGGGTTAACATTTTTTTTAGGGCCCCCACCCACCGCTCAGGGGTGGGGATGGGGAGGAGGACAACATTTCCCCCTCATTGGTATTTATGGCCCCACCCGCCGCTCAGGGGTGGGGTCCAGGGGGGAGGACATTAGGTCCCCGCCCCTTATTAGTATTTAGGGACCCCACCCACCGCTCAGAGGTGGGGGCCAGGGGGGGAGGACATTAGGTCCCTCCTTATTAGTATTTAGGGCCCCCATCCGCCGCTCAGGGGTGGGGGCCAGGGGGGAGGACATTAGGTCCCCCCTTATTAGTATTTAGGGCCCCCACCCACCACTCAGGGGTGGGGTCCAGGGGGAGGACATTCGGTCCCCCTCCCTTATCAGTATTTGGGGCCCCACCTGCCTCTATGAGGTGGGGGCCAGGGGGGAGGACATTAGGTCCCCCCCTTATTAGTATTTAGGGCCCCCACCCACTGCTCAGGGGTGGGGACCAGGGGGGAGGACGTTAGGTCCCCCCTTATTTTACTGTAGGGCCCCCACCCACCGCTCAGGGGTGGGGGCTCGGGGGGAGGACATTAGGTCCCCCCCTTATTAGTATTTAGGGCCCCCACACGCCGCTCAGGGGTGGGGGCCGGGGGGGGGAGGACATTAGGTCCCCCCCTTATTATAATTTAGGGCCCCCACCCACTGCTCAGGGGTAGGGGCCAAGGGGGAGGACACTAGGCCCCCCCCCTCATTTTACTGTAGGGCCCCCACCCACCGCCACAGGCTGCTCACTGTTTACTAGACATGCCCCTACTCGCGGTATAGCGAGTAGGGGCAAAATTTACTAATACTAAGTCATTTTTACTTAGAATTAGTAAATTTGTCTGAAAGACCAATTTAGGTCTTTCAGCCTTTTGATAGATAACTCCCTAATACCGTGGGAATTAGGGAGTTATCTACTAAGCGGCTGCAAAAGAAGTCCCGAAGTGCCGAAGTCCCGAAATGCCGAATTTCCGAAGTGTCGAAGTGCTAAAGTTCCGAAGTGTTGAAGTGCCAAATTGCCGAAGTCCTGAATTATGAAAGTCCCGAATTTCGGAATGCTGAACCGAACTGAAAATTTCCCCATGCACATGCCTACTTGCTATAGCTTAAGATGTTAATATAAGATAGATGATTTTCTAGAGATTGGATAATGCTTGTAACGACCACCCCTGTTTCCTGCTGTATATAACCTGTTACACAGCCCATTTCTGCATAAATCTGCTACCCGGCGCAGACTCCAGGGTGCTAAAGTATTTACTAAACTTGACCTCAGGAGTGCGTACAATTTGGTAAGAATTAAGGAAGCTCATGAGTGGAAAATGGCTTTTAATACTAGAAGTGGGCACTATGAGTTCCTTGTCATGTCCTTCGGGTTATGCAATGCTCTGGCTGTATTTCAAGAGTTTATTAATGATGTGCTCAGAGACTATATTTATTAATTTGTTCTAGTATACCTGGATGATATCCTTTTTTATTCCCCTGACCTTGAAACTCACCACAAACAAGACAAACAAGTGCTGCAATCCTTGCTTAAGAATAGACTTTTTGCAAACTCGAAAAAATGCATCTTTGACCAGACTGAGGTACAGTTTTTGGGGTATAATGTTTCCGCCTCTGCATTTCAAATGGATTCTCACAAACTAGAGGCCGTTCTACATTGGCCATTGCTTATTGGACTAAAAGCCATTCAAAGGTTTATTGGTTTTGCTAATTACTACAGTAGATTTATCTTCTGTGATAGCCCCCTTCACCAATATGACATATAAGGGGGCTAGTTGTATGATATGGTCTAAGGAAGCTAGAGAAGCTTTTTAACTTCTTAAAAATTGCTTGCTTCAGCTGACATTTTGGTAAATCCTGACACTAGCAAAACCTTCATACTGGAGGTCGATGCCTCCGAAACTTTGGTAGGGGCTGTTCTTTCTCAGAGGGAAAGTCAGGATACCCCTTTGCATCCGTGTGGGTACTTCTCTACAAAGTTGTCTCCAGCAGAGCGTAATTATGATATTGGTAACAAAGAATTGTTGGCCATTCTACAAGCGCTTAACGAATGGCGACATCTTTTAGAGGGTTCCAAGGACCCCCTTTTGATCATAACTGACCACAAAAATTTGGCATATATTGGTAATGCTAAATGACTGTCTTCTAGACAGGCTAGATGGTCTTTGTTCTTATCTCGCTTTAACTTTCTTATAACTTACAGACCTGGTCCCAAAAACGATAAAGCTGACGCATTATCTAGACAGTTTGACATTGAATCAGAACAAGAGACATCCCCTATTGTTCCACCTGAGTGTATCATTGCTTCCACTGTTCTTTCCTTATCATCACCTCTGTTTGGTGCTATCATAGAGGCTCAATCCCAGGCAACTGTTGCGGTTACCGGCCCGCCGCATGGCGCAGCCGTGCCCGACTGGCACGGCCTCGCTGACATTGCGAGCTTACCTGCTCGTCGGTGAGCCGGGAACCGCTCCTCCACGTCTTTTGGGCGTCGCGCCCAAATCAAAGATGGCGCTGACCACGTGGTTGCGTTCATCTCAAGCTCCGCCCCCCAAAATTATACTAACGTGCGCATGATCACAACGTCAATGCACACGCACGTTCTGGGGTCAGAGGTCACCCTCTGACCAATCAGAGCCAAGAGAGGGATATTTAAATCCCTAATTTACCCCAGTACCTTGCCCTGTCATGGTTTCCTGTTCCTGGTTTCCTGAGAGTGCATTTATCTTTGTGATTCTGATTTCCTGGTATACTGATCTTGGCTTTTCTCTGGTTATTCCGAATTCTGGTTCCCCTGACTTGGCTTGTTAAACGGTATTTGTGTATTTCTGGCTTCCTTGACCTTGGCTTTCCCTTTGACCATTCTCTGTCTCTAGCGTATTAGTCCGGCCATTCTAAGGTCCGGTTTACGCTCTGTCCTTTTATTTCCTTTCCTTTTATATGTATATGTTTACATAGTTTCTGCATGCTGGACCACACTAACAGTCGTGACATTATGACAGGGCCATGGATCCTGCGGAACTATGCAAACATATGATTGCCTGTGAGAGTAGGGTGGAGGATATGGACCACAGGTTAGATCAGTTTGCCCAGGCATTTCAGACCTTGCTCCAGACAACTGCCTATTTGGAGGCACCTCCTGTACCACCTGTGGCTCCGCCACCTGTAGTGGCACCTGTGGCACACAAACCACCGTCCATAACCCTTTCACCTCCCCCTTGTTTTGGAGGTGATTCTAAGGAATTTAGAGTTTTTTTAAACTAAATTGAATACCACTTCGAAGCCTCCCCTGCTTCATTCCCTACAGAAAGATCGAAAATTGTCTATCTAATGAACCAATTAACGGGTAAGGCTTTAACCTGGGCTAACCCCTTATGGGAAAGTGGAAATCCAGTAGCCCGTGATTACAATGTATTCCTAACAGCATTTAAAGCTACTTTTGAGACAAAAGGGAGAGAAAAGAACGCTGCCAGAGCCCTAATGAGAATAAAACAAGGCAGCCGCTCTGTAGCTGATAACGCCATGGAGTTCAGAACATTGGTGTCTGAGGTTGATTGGACCAATAGTGGTTTGGTGGCTGCTTTCTCCGAAGGTTTAGCAGAGAATATACAGGACGAGACAGCAGCCAGAGATTTTCCAGTTAACCTTAATGACTTTATTGCATACATGATAGACATTGATAACAGGCTCAGAGAAAGAGAGAAAAACAAACAACGTACTAGACATTCTAACTTATCCATAGCCCCTTGTTTCTCTAACCCAGTGGTAATTAGCCATGCTCCACCTCCAGAACCTGAACCCATGCAACTGGGCATTGCTAAACTCACTGAGGCAGAAAGACAACACAGACGCAACGAGGGGTTGTGTTTGTATTGTGGCAAAAGGGGACATCAAAGATTTTCATGTCCAGACCGGCCGGAAAACTTGCGCACCTAAGGCACGTTCGGGGACCGACCTTAGGTGTGATGTATATGTCCCCTAAATTGACTAAGAACCATTTCCTTATAAGAGTTACTTTGTCTTGTAAGAAAACCGCTGTACAGTGTGAGGCTATGATTGACTCTGGGGTAGTGGAGAATTTTCTAGACAAGGAATTCTCTGCTAAATATCTCCTGCCCTTAAAGGGAAACTCTAGTGCCAGGAAAACGATCAGTTTTCCTGGCACTGGAGGGTCCCTCTCCCTCCCACCCACCAATCCCCGGTTACTGAAGGGGTGAAAACCCCTTCAGTCACTTACCTGAGGCAGCGGCGATGTCCCTCGCCGCTGTCTCCTCCTCCGCAATGCTGCTCCCTGTTCTTCCGTCGGCCGGTGGGCGAGACTGATCCCGCCCACCAGTCGAGGAGAGCTAATGCGCATGCGCGGCAATGCCGCGCATGCACATTTCGTCTCCTCATAGGAAAGCATTCAAAATGAATTTCAATGCTTTCCTATGAGGATTTGAGCGACGCGACAGCGTGAGGACGTCCAGCGACGCTCTAGCACAGGTTTTCTGTGCTATAGAGCAGGAAGTTCCCTCTAGTGGCTGTCTAATAGACAGCCACTAGAGGTGGAGTTAACCCTGCAAGGTAATTATTGCAGTTTATAAAAAACTGCAATAATTACACTTGCAGGGTTAGGAGTAGTGGGAGTTGGCACCCAGACCACTCCAATGAGCAGAAGTGGTCTGGGTGCCTGGAGTGTCCCTTTAAGGCAGAAAGATAGACCCATAGCAGTAGAGGCTATCGATGGGAGACCCCTTACCCAGCCTCTCAAATTATATCTTCACCTACATGTCCAATAATACTCGGTTTCCCTTGGCTCCAGAAACACAATCCACATTTAGATTGGGTTGAAGGAGAGATTGTGAGTTGGGGTGAGAGATGCAGAGGTGTTTGTTTAAAGCAGGTGCCACAACCAATTGGTACCATCAATATACCCATAGCGCCTCCCTTAACCACAGAAATCCCACCGCAGTATTTGGACTTAAAGGAGTTATTCAACAAGGTTCAGTCGGAGGTATTACCACCACATAGACCCTATGACTGTGCAATAAACTTGTTACCGTGCACTATGCCTCCTAAAGGAGGAGTATATGCACTATCTCCCCAAGAAAATCTTTGTTTAGAAGAGTATATAAAGGATGCTCTCAGAAAGGGTCACATACGTAGATCCTCCTCACCTGCTGGGGCTGGGTTCTTCTTCATTTCTAAAAAAGAAGGAGACCTACGCCCTTGTATAGACTATAGGGGTTTGAATAGAATAACAATAAAAAACGCCTATCCCATTCCCCTTATTTCTGAGTTATTCGACAGGTTGAAAGGAGCCAGAGTCTTCACTAAATTCGACCTCAGAAGTGCATACAACCTAGTCAGAAATAAGGAAGGGCATGAGTGGATGACCGTGTTTAATACGAGAATGGGACATTACGAATACCTGGTTATGCCGTTTGGACTATTCAATGCTCCAGCGGTATTTCAGGATTTCATTAATGAGGTCCTTAGAGAGTATCTCCACATGTTCGTTTTAGTGTATCTAGACGACATTCTCATCTATTCCCCAGACCTAGAGACACATCACGAACATGTGAGACTAGTACTGAAAACCCTGTTAAAGAACGGCCTCTACTGTAAGCTGGAGAAATGCCAGTTTGACCAAACCGAGATACAATTTCTAGGAAATAGAAACATAGAAACATAGAATGTGACAGCAGATAAGAACCATTCGGCCCATCTAGTCTGCCCAATTTTCTAAATACTTTCAATAGTCCCTGGCCTTATCTTATAGTTAGGATAGCCTTATGCCTATCCCACGCATGCTTAAACTCCTTTACTGTGTTAACCTCTACCACTTCAGCTGGAAGGCTATTCCATGCATCCCTCTCAGTAAAGTAATACTTCCTGATATTATTTTTAAACCTTTGTCCCTCTAATTTAAGACTATGTCCTCTTGTTGTGGGATTTTTTTCTTCATTTAAATATAGTCTCCTCCTTTACTGTGTTGATTCCCTTTATATATTTAAATGTTTCTATCATATCCCCCCTGTCTCGTCTTTCCTCCAAGCTATACATGTTAAGATCCTTTAACCTTTAACCTTTCCTGGTAAGTTTTATCCTGCAATCCATGAACCAGTTTAGTAGCCCTTCTCTGAACTCTCTCTAAGGTATCAATGTCCTTCTGAAGATATGGTCTCCAGTACTGTGTACAGTACTCCAAGTGAGGTCTCACCAGTGTTCTGTACAATGGCATGAGCACTTCCCTCTTTCTACTGCTAATACCTTTCCCTATACAACCAGGCATTCTGCTAGCATTTCCTGCTGCTCTATTACATTGTCTGCCTACCTTTAAGTCATCAGAAATAATCACCCCTAAATCCCTTTCCTCAGATGTTGAGGTTAGGACTCTATCAAATATTCTCTACTCTGCCCTTGGGTTTTTACGTCCAAGATGCATTATCTTGCACTTATCCACATTAAATGTCAGTTGCCACAACTCTGACCATTTTTCTAGTTTACCGAAATCATTCGCCATTTGGCTTATCCCTCCTGGAACATCAACCCTGTTACATATCTTAGTATCATCAGCAAAAAGACATACCTTACCATCAAGACCTTCTGCAATATCACTAATACAAATATTAAAGAGAATGGGTCCAAGTACAGATCCCTGAGGTACCCCACTGGTGACAAGCCCAAGCTTCGAATATACTCCATTGACTACAACCCTCTGTTGCCTGTCACTCAGCCACTGCCTTACCCATTCAACAATATTGGAATCCAAACTCAAAGATTGCAGTTTATTGATAAGCCTTCTATGTGCAACAGTTTCAAAAGCCTTACTGAAATCTAGGTAAGCAATGTCTACTGCACCACCCTGATCTATGATTTTAGTTACCCAATCAAAAAAATCAATAAGATTAGTTTGGCATGATCTCCATGAAGTAAACCCATGTTGTCTTTGATCTTGAAATCCACGTGTTTTTAGATGTTCAACAATCCTATCCTTTAACATGGTTTCCATCACTTTCCCCACTACTGAAGTAAGGCTTACTGGCCTATAGTTGCCCGACTCCTCCCTATTACCTTTCTTGTGAATGGGCACAACATTCGCTATCTTCCAATCTTCTAGGACTACTCCTGTTAACAATGATTGGTTAAATAAATCAGTTAATGGTTTTGCTAGTACACCACTATGCTCTTTTAATAGCTTTGGTGTATTCCATCAGGTCCCATTGACTTATTTGTCTTTACTTTTGACAGTTGAAATAGAACCACTTCCTCTGTAAACGCACGTGTAATAAATGACTCATTTATCCTTTTTCTTAACTGAGGTCCCTTTCCTTCATTTTCATCTGTAAATACAGAACAAAAATATTCATTGAGGCAGTCAGCTAGACCTTTATCCTCATCTACATACCTTCCTTCTTTTGTTTTTAATCTAACTAATCCTTGTTTTACTTTTCTTTTCTCATTTATGTATCTAAAAAAAGTTTTGTCCTCCTTTTTTACAGACTGTGCTATTTTCTCTTCTGTGTGTGATTTGGAAGCTCTTATAACTTGCTTAGCCTCTTTCTGCCTCATCTTATAGATCATTCTGTCTTCCTCACTCTGGTTTTTTTTATAATTACTAAATGCTAACTTTTAGTTTTTTACAATTTTGGCCACATCTGCGGAGTACCACAGTGGTTTCTTGAATTTTTTGCTTTTACGGACAAGCCTAATGCAATTTTATGTTGCCTTCAGTAGTGCAACTTTTAAATAATCCCATTTCTTTTGGACTCCATTTAAATTGCTCCAGTCTGATAATGACTCCTTTACACATATTCTAATTTTAGAAAAGTCTGATTTTCTAAAGTCTAAAACTTTTGTTTTTGTGTGGTGTGACTCAGTCACTGTTCTTATATTAAACCACACTGACTGATGATCACTGGATCCTAAACTTTCACCTACAGTAATATCTGATACCAAATCTCCATTTGTTAACACTAAATCTAGTATGGCCTCTTTACGAGTTGGCTCCTCAACGACTTGTTTTAGAAACAATCCCAGTTGGGAGTTTAGAATATGTGTGCTCCTGGCACAAGCAGCTATTTTTGTTTTCCAATTCACATCAGGAAGATTAAAGTCACCCATGATGATAACTTCCCCCTTCATTGTCATTTTAGCTATTTCTTCAACTAGTAGATTATCTAACTATTCAATTTGTCCTTGGGGCCTATAAATCACACTTACACGAGTTACTGTGTGATTACCAAATTCTAACGTAACCTAAACGGACTCTATGTTCGCCTCACTAACCTTTATTAGGCTAGATTTTATGCTATCCTTCACATACAGGGCCACTCCTCCCCCTTTCTTGCCTTCCCTGTCTTTTCTATATAAAGAGTACCCTGTTATTGCTATGTCCCAGTCATTTTTCTCATTATACCATGTCTTAGTAACAGCGACTAAATCTACACTATCAGTTGCCATTATTGCCACAAGGTCATGGATCTTATTCCATAAACTGCGAGCATTTGTAGACATGACTCTAAGCTTATCATTTTTTAACACACTTGCTACAGACACCTTCTGTCCTTGTTCTGGGGGACAATTGGATTGATCTTTTATCACCCTTTTGCCCCCCCCTCGTAGTTTAAATACATCCTAGCAAAACCTCTAAACTGCTCACTGAGAACATGTGTTCCCTTTTGAGAAAGATGCAAACCATCTTTTTTGTACAGTTTATTTCCATTCCAAACAGAGCAACCATGAGAAATGAAGCCAAATCCTTGCTCCCGACACCAGTCACCAAGCCACAAGTTAAAGTCCCTAATACGCATCCGCCTGTCATTCTGAGAATTATGCACAGGCAGAACTTCAGAGAATGACAGTGTGGAAGCAGCCTGCCGTATATAATTGGCAAAAACACTAAAAACTTCCTTAACCTCTGAAACCTCATTGCAAGCCAAGTCATTTGTCCTTAGATGGACAAGTACATCCAATTCCCCTTCCTGCTTTGCTTGCTTAACAATATTACAGATATGTCTCCTGTCTTTGTGAGCAGTAGCTCCGGGAAGACACCTCACAAGACCACCATTGTCCATCTCCACACCTCTTATGATGGAATCCCCCAACAGCAACTTCTTTCTATTAGGCCTCACCATAGTCTCCAAGCCTGTCTCCATAACACCACTAGCCTCAGTGCCTCTCTCCACAACAACACTAGCCCCAGTGCCTCTCTCCACAACATCACTACCCTGAGTGCCTGTCTCCATGACACCATTACACTCTGAAAGTGCAGAAAATTAATTATGTAGAGCAACAGACTGTGCAATATCCCTTTTATCCACAACTCTAAGTCTACCCAATCCTACAGTAATCCATCTGCCATTCCTAGTATGTCTCTGTGGCAGTGGCTTTGCAGCAGTTCCAGCCTGAGTTTGTTTACCAGATAATTTACAAATCTCAGACTTCAAAAATACAATCTCCTGCCGCAAGATAAAGAACTGTCTACAGATTAGACAACAACCAAACCTCCAAAAAGTGGAACGTGAAACAAATGCATAGCAACTATTACACTGAACTAAGTCTGCCATTCCAATGAGGTGAATAATTTAAATCAAACAAATCTTAACCTTTTTTTTATCTTCCTGAATACCTCGGATTACCTCCAGGTTATCTCCAGAATATCTCCAACCACACACACTTAGACGCAACACTCTCCAGAATATCTCCAACCACACACACTTAGAAGCAACACTCTCCAGAATATATCCAACCACACACACTTAGAAGCAACACTTAGATGAAGCAACCAAGCTATATTAGCCAAGCTAATGACAACAACCCTTATATAACTCCTAAAATCACCACCCACTAGGAATGTTTAACACCTGGGTAGGCCTCTGCTTATTTGCAAACAATAGCTAATGTAAACAGCAAACAATAGCAAGTAGCTAACTAATCAAATCAAATGCCTTATAATTACCAACAGGAAATCAAACATTGTGCAATCAGTAACCTTTTCCTACAGATGAATCTTACCTGTAATAGTAGAAAAGAAAAACTCTTAGCACAACTCTTAGACAGTTGAAGCTTCTGTAAAACTCTCCAGAATATCTCCAACCACACACACTTAGAAGCAACACTTAGATGAAGCAACCAAGCTATATATATATGTTATATATCCGTCTGCTTTCAAAATGGACCCATGCAAGTTGGAAGCAGTCTTACAATGGCTGTTACCTAAGGGTCTCAAAGCTACACAACGCTTTATAGGTTTTGCAAATTATTATCGCAAATTCATTAAAGGTTTTTCCTCTGTAATCTCTCCTATTACCAACTTAACGAAAAAAGGAGCAAATAGCAAATCATGGCCCAAAGAAGCAAAAGAGGCATTTGAACAATTAAAATCTTTATTTGCCTCAGCACCTGTCCTGACACATCCCGATCCAACCAAACCATTTATTCTAGAAGTAGATGCGTCAGAAACAGGAGTAGGAGATAGGGGATATGTCCCATTCTGCACTATCTTAGAAGGGGGCACTGTATGACCCCTGAATACATTGCTAACTGGCAGACCACGGACACCCCTATTGACCCTCCAATACCTCCAAATGACACACTACTACAACTCGTTACCTCAAAAACAGCTACTACACAGGGACCTTACGTCGGCCTTTGCCGTCGAGGAGCCAAACTTGACAAAGCAGTATCTATCCTCTACCAACACCTGCTAACCGGGGCCTTATCGGATAATAACACCTTTCAAGGGCGATGGGAAACACAACTGGAGACACGACTCACACCTGTACAATGGGGAACGGCACTGTTATGGCAACATAAAAGTTCCTCAAGCTCCTACTACCAGGAGGTCAATTATAAACGGATCTCCATGTGGTATAGAACACCGGTCGCACTACAGAGGATTTTCCCAGAGGCATCCCCAATGTGCTGGAGATGTCAGGAGGCAAGAGGCACTATGCTACACCTATGGTGGGAGTGTCGCGCTATCTCGCGATTTTGGGAACGCATCCATACGGAAATAACGACAATCCTGGGAGAAGACACAGAATGGTCCCGAGAACTGGCCTTGCTGCATGTTACATCGCAATCCATTCCTAGATACAAGAGGTCAATCTTACGCCACTTACTAGATGCCGCCAAATCCCTGATTCCCGTTTATTGGAAACGGTCGGAAATCCCCTCTACGGAGGAATGGCTACACAGAGTTGGGGATATACAAGTGGCAGAGGCGCTGCGAGCATCACTGGCGGGGCGATCAACGAGACACGCGGATACATGGCGACCCTGGTTTTCATATCGGGCGGGTGGATAGCGGGTGTCCGACTCTCACATTCGGAGTGGAGGGCCAGTTGATGGGTCCCGGACTCCTCATATCCCTCATATCACTGGTCATGACCTCCCCCGGGGACACCTTACCCCGAAGGGGATCAAAGCTCTTAGATTCACACGCTCCCTTGATAGGGTTGATCATCTACAGAATACACGCACACTGACTGAACGCCAACACGATATCATTTGACCCCACGCAAGGACCACATGGGAGGCTAACATATACCTTGGTTACCAACGTTAAACACGGGACACAACACGCCAAGGGGCGACCGAGGGACCAACACTTAAAAGGAAAATCCCGACACAACACCCTAGAACAGACACCTGATCTACCGATTACGGGAGACGGTAGCCCAACGGCGGCCTTGACTGCTTCACCTCATACGCCCAACACAGTCCACCACAATACGTTTGGACAAATCTCGAATAACGCATACCAGAAACCTCCACACTCAGCAAAGGCGAGGAATTGCGGACACCAGGGAAGGACTTTTCTAGGCTTCTGTAACCTTTCTCCCCCTTTCACCTCTTCTCTCCACACCAACTATTTCCCCCCCATCTAATCCGTACAAGACACAGAACCATAAGAACCATACTTAATGTACATATGCGAGGTATGTGCTCGCACAAAAGGCCATACAGGGTAATTGGAGTGTAGCCAACGGACACACGCCAGGCTCTTATCCGAATCCGATAGTGGGAAAAGCGCCACCATACTATGATAACACACTCCACTGATACACCAGCCACATCTTATATCTCTCGCATTGTACATTGCCTTAAAGTTACACATGTTCCATACCGCACGACTATGTCAATTGTTCGAAACTGTTGGATATTGTATGTCATAATTTGCCACACTGTCTACCTGGAGGCCTGCGAGCCTCATTCTTTGTGTCTCATTTCTCTATTGAATTTACCTAAATAAAAACAGATTTACAAAAAAAAAGAATGGAGGCATCTCTTGGAAGGTTCCAAAGAGCCCCTTCTGATTTTTACCGATCATAAGAATTTGGCAGTTTGAGACAGATGAGGTTCATGAACAAGAGGTATTCCCTATCATACCTCCAGAATGCCTTATTGCTACTACAGTTTCCGAAGTCTCTTCTCCACTCTTCTGTGCCATAATAGCAGATCAAACTCAGTGGAGAAACCCGTGGAGAAACCCCCGGATAAACTATACGTTTCACCACCGTTAAGAAAAAAGGTACTTGGTTTATTCCATGATAATCTGACAGCAGGTCATCCTGGAGTACATAAAACTCTCTCTGCTATCTCCAGGAAGTTCTGGTGGCCTACACTTAGGAACGACATCAAAGATTATGTAGGGGCATGTCAAATATGTGCCGTTTCTAAAGTCTCCCACAGATCACCTCCTGGGTTGTTACAACCACTGCCCATACCTAATGCTCCATGGACCCATTGAGCCATGGATTTCATGGTTGACCTGCTCAGCTCAAACGGATTTAACACAATCCTTATGGTCATAGATAGATTCTCAAAAATGGCACATTTTGTACCTCTTAAAAAATTACCATCTGCTCAAGATCTAGTACAAATATTCTTGAAAGAGATCTTTTGGTTACACGGAGTGCCGAAAAGCATAGTATCTGACAAAGGTACCCAATTTATTTCTAGGTTTTGGCGTGCCTTTTGTAAGCAATTGGGTATAGAACTTTCGTTTTCCTCAGCATATCACCCTCAGACTAATGGCGCAGCAGAGAGGACCAATCAGTCTTTAGAATCTTATTTACGTTGTTTTATCAATGCCAATCAGTCTAACTGGTATGAACTCTTACTCATGGCTGAGTTCGCCAGGAATAATGCGACTCATGAATCCTCTAATCGTAGTCCATTTTTTGTAAATCAGGGTTATCACCCCACTGTTTTCCCTTCTGAATTTTTGGATATGGATATTCCTGCCTTGAACACTTGTTTGGATTCTATTCATGACACTTGGGGTTTCGTTCATTCAGCACTACAGAAGGCATCAAAACATGCTAAAGTCCAAGCTGACAAGAGACGGGGTGCCAATCCTGTCTATCAACCAGGAGACAAGGTGTGGTTATCCACACGTCATATCAAACTTAAGGTTCCTTCCATGAAATTACATAGGTACATAGGTCCTTTTCGGGTCCTCCGCCGTATCAACCCGGTGACTTATTCCTTGGCACTCCCTGCCCATATGAGAATTGCCAATTCATTTCATGTATCCTTGCTCAAGCCTCTTACTTGCAATCGATACACTAGAGTGACTGCTCCTCCTCTGCCCTTGGTAGTGGGTGATCAGGAGGAATACGAGGTTCGTTCTATATTGGACTCCAAAATCTCCAGGGGTATTTTGTCTTATCTAGTTGACTGGAAAGCATATGGTCCAGAGGAACGTTGTTGGGTTCCTGCTGACCGGGTTCATGCGCCCCGTCTTCTCCGGTCATTTCACAACCGCTTCCCTCTTAAGCCGGCTTCTTCCTGCCCAGTGAGCGGTATTCGAGTGGGGGGGTACTGTTGCGGTTACTGGCCCACCGCATGGCACAGCCGTGCCCGACTTGCATGGCCTTGCCGACATCGCAAGCTTACCTGCTCGTCAGTGTGCGGGGACCCGCTCCTCCACGTCTTTTGGGCGTCGCGCCCAAATCAAAGATGGCGCTGACCACGTGGTCACGTTCATCTCAAGCTCTGCCCCCCAAAATTATACTAACGTGCGCGTGACGTCACAACGTCAATGCACGTGCACGCTCTGGGGTCAGAGGTCACCCTCTGACCAATCAGAGCATAGAGAGGTATATTTAAATCCCTAATTCACCCCAGTACCTTGCCCTGTCGTGGTTTCCTGAGAGTGCGTTTATCTTTGTGATTCTGATTTCCTGGTATACTGATCTTGGCTTTTCCCTGGTTATTCCGAATTCTGGTTCCCCTGACTTGGCTTGTTAAACGGTATTTGTGTATTTCTGGCTTCCTTGACCTTGGCTTTCCCTTTGACCATTCTCTGTCTCTAGCGTATTAGTCCGGCCATTCTAAGGTCCGGTTTACGCTCTGTCCTTTTATTTCCTTTCCTTTTATATGTATATGTTTACATAGTTTCTGCGTGCTGGACCACACTAACAGTCGTGACAGCACCTTGCAATAAACCTCCAGATAAATTGTTTGTTCCATTGGTCAAAAGAGAGAAGGTAATGAGTGTATTCCACAATGATGTGACTGCTGGGCATCCAGGCATGAATAAATCTACAGCCACTATCCTGAGATAATTTTGGTTGGATTCACTCAGGAAAGATGTCAAGGAGTATGTGCAGTCCTGTTCAGTATGTGCAGTTTCTAAGATTCCTCATAAATTTCCTTGTGGATTATTACATTTGCTTATTGTACCTAGTGTTCCATGGTCTCATTTATCCATGGATTTCATCGTAAAACTTCCTAGTACTAATGGTTATACCACAGTCCTTATGGTGGTTGACCGCTTTTCCAAAATGGCTCATTTTGTTCCGGTCAAAAAATTGCCTTCCTCTCAAGACCTGGTTCTTATCTTTATATGAGACATTGTCAGACTGCATGGTATTCCTCAAAATATTGTGTCTGACAGAGGTTCCCAACATTCAGCCCCCTTGGTTGCATAGTTTGCAAGGTGTATATCCAGTATCCCTCTCTTTTCCTCAATAGTAATCCAAGGTCACCGCCCCTTTCATCCAAAGACACTTGTTCAATAACAGTACATTGGAGGGTACTGAAATTGAAAAAAGGGCATTTATTACAGTGCACTGGCACTGAGTGTGTTACCATTTTCTTTTTGATATTATTTCTGTGCTCTTGGAATCTAATTTTAGCCTTCCTCCCCGTCCTCCTAGTTTGTTGCAAAATTGGAAGCGCTTCAGACTGGGTTTTTTGCCTTCTTTTGGATCAACAGCAAAAGCATATGTGAGGAAGGCTGAACTTGATGGACGCAAGTCTCTTTTCAGCTATGTAACTATGTAACTATGTAACGTCAATGTGCTTGTGACGTCACGTAAAAGACTCACACGCACGTTCTGGGGTCAAAGGCCAATCGGATCCGTAGGAGGCCTAGTTAAACACATTTTTACTTCTTCTCATTGCCCTGTCGTGGTTTCCCTTAGTAAGTTATCTGAGGGTGTGTTCCTGAACATTTATTTCTGGTTACTGACTTTGGCTTTGTTTTGACTTCCCTGTTTTCTGGTATCCTTGACTTTTGGCTTTCCCTCATCAATGTGTCTCCTTCTGTGTCCCTGACCTCGGCAACTATTCTGACTATTCTCTGGAACGTTAAGTTCGGCCATTCTAAGGCCCGGTAAGACGTTACCTTTAGTTCTAGGTGTGATATAGTTCTGCGTGCTGGATTTACTAGTAATCCTGACAATCCACAATGCTGGTGTCAAACACTGAATTTTGGGACATTTTATCCAGCAGTAAAACAGTTCCACACCCATGTTCTAACGGTTTTCTAAGCCAAAACAAATCTGGCGAGGTGCTCCATGATCCAGGAGGGAATAAGGGATTTCTCTGGGTATTCAGGAAGGTCTCTTTATGTTCGAGAGAGCATCATATACAGCAGCGTCACCCCTCATATGAGTATCCTCCACAATGGATTCTTTCACATACTGGGAGTCACTATGAGGCATATCCTTCCAGTGTCCATCTTCAAACGAGGCAAAGTGTCCTGCCACGATGATGTACAGCATTGGTGGGGGATAGATATCATTGTCATTGGACAGTGGTAAAGGTGGTAGTTGTACATCTTGGTTCTCTCCCATTCTGGTCATTTAAAAGGAGCCTTGCCCTTAGGATGGCATGGAGCTGCCACTGAACCCTTCCAGAAGCATTTCCTGGAGGTTGTGTGCCTGCACATGGAAGAGTCTGATTGGAGCGGTTCCTCCATATCCCTTGGAGCCATTATTGTTGTTCCACTGAGGGATATTCTATTGGGAATTATGTCAGGACCTTTGCAAGCGCCTTTTCCACTAAAACCACCACTGCTATATTAATCATGGAATCCTGTGTAGGTGGATGGGAAATTGCTCATGGTTATTAAAACTTTTGGGACCTGTTGGGTGAAATGACAGGAGTCATATATATAGTAAGGAAGTCCATATGCGCAGGGGAAAGCCGTATCTAGTTGAACAACTGTGGCTCACGTAGATCATAATATGGTAGGTGAGTACAGTACCTGATAATATACTGCTGCACACTCTGTATAACCCCAGGGATATATCTAGTAGAGATGGCACAGGATATGGACTAGGCTACAATAGTGTTCAGTTATCTTGAGGCAAGATGTTCTGAGGTGAGGAGGACAATTGTAAAGCTGTAGTAGTGAAAGTAAAGATAATCATCGTAAATCTCATGTTCTTGCGAAAATCCAAACCGGCCCAAGCAGAGACAACCTTCTGTGGTCCTAAGTAGGAGAGAGGGAGTGTGGTGAGGTAAGTGCGGTAGCCTCAGTGACCCTAGAGAATCAGGTAAAAAAAAACGAGTGCCACGAAAGCGGAAACAATAAGCAAGGAGCTAAGAGTTAAAGCTGGCTGACAGGGGAAGGTAATAGAAGAACATGGAAGCTCTAGGGAATGGAGCCACAATATACTATTAGAATAACAATAAAATTACAAAAAAGATCCAGGAGACCTGGATCTTTTCCAATATTAGAAGCCTGAAACATGCTGTGTGATAGAATTATAAACTATTACTTAATTACATAAACTGGTATAGGAACTGGCTTGCTATCCGAATGTCCGAAGGCGAAGCAATTAACTAATTGGGGGAAGGTGAGGCCCTGCTAAGTACCAAGCAGCATTTAAAAGGCGCTATCTATGATTGGGTCAAAGGATGAAACCACGATGTAGTGGTGGGTTGTAGGCCTCTCTGTGATGTAAAAGATTCAAAACAGAAAGCCGTGACAGTAGAAGCTCTCTCTAACGACCCCTAGTTGAGTCTATTGAGGTGCTAACTATGAAGTGGCCGGTGGGTTGAATCTCTGTGGTGAGGTGGGGGAAACAGCTGCAGGGGCTGGTGCCTCGGATGGACTGAATGCTAATGAATCAAAGCCAGTTCCACTAAATGTGCTAGGAATGGGTATGAATGTAGCTTAGTTTGGAAAGAGAGGGTAGATTGTACTTACCTGCTCGTGAGATATGAACTGTCGTAATATAGTCTGATCCGGGACAGCTAAATACATCTAAGGGGTGATATATGTAAGGGACTAGTGAATACCAGCTAACACTTAGGTGCAGAATGAAGTGACCTAACCTATAAAAGATAAGTGCTAGCTAAATTTCCAAAAGGGGAAAGGAAATGACAGCATGCACTATATAATTGTTATTTAGGTACAAATTACTAATATCACTGCTATACCTTAACAGGCGTGAAGAAACAGGATAAGACACGAAAGTGTTTCCTGTTGCCATTCTGTCAACTCACAGAGACCGTTGAATGATCTCAATGTAGAGCGATAGACAAGTGTCAGCACCCTGTGTATATAAATCTATATATCAACATTGCACGTAGGTATGTTACCCGGGGTGGGAATGATAGTGGAATAATAGATTTAATTGACGTATGACTGAATCATCCAAAATATACCATCATGAGGATAGTTAAAGGTGAAAATCATTTGCGTGACTGGGGTAGGATAACCTAATTTAGGTGAAGACAAGAAAAGGCCTGGCTGTGAACCTGGCGTGAGGCCAAATAGATGGCTGTATGTACCTGAGATGAAGTGCTCGAGGAAGCTGAATAAGGCCGGTAAGGAGGGCCTTCTGTATCAGATGAGGGTCAACAAGAGCTGGAAAACAGAAAAATGAATAGACAAGGCTTACCCGAGCCCAGGTAGCAACCTGTCTTTAGATGCATAATCATAACCACTAATCCCACTGAATACCTGGCAAAGTCCAGAGGTATGAGAAATGGCCGTAAATTGATCGCTTATACCCAAGAGAGGGTTTAAGTAACTGTAAAACATAAATGCATTCTATCTTAATACTCCATGACCAAATGTATGGGAACTCTGACTCCCATCAACTTGAGCCACCACTGGACCCCAGTGAAAGTCACCCTCCTGCACCTAAAAGGTAGGAAACAGGAGGGTGACTTAAACATTGTGTGTGTGTGTTTGTTTGTATCTGTCTGTCTGTATGCGTGCCTGTCTGTATGTATGTGTCTTTGTATATGTGTGTGCTTGTCTGTGTGTGTGTCTGTCTGTATGTATGTGTGCCTGTCTGTTTGTATGTGTCTGTGTATGTATGTATGTGAGTCTTGTGTGTGTGTCTGTATGTATGTATGTATGTATGTGTGACTGTCTGTTTGTATGTATGTGTGTCTTGTGTGTGTGTGTCTGTATGTATCTGCCTGTATGTGTGTGTGTGTGTGTGTGTCCCTATGTATGTATGTGTGTCTGTCAGGGTGAGGGAGTGGGGGGAAGAGAGGGAGGGAGGCCCACGGATCAGTTTCGCACCTGGGCCCCATGGATTGTGTGTACGCCACTGCTCGTGTACTATGTACATGTCCCAGAACGAGGCCAAGTAGTTGTGACCCCACAGCATAACATGCAAGACGAAAAATGAGAACTAAATTGATATAACATAGAGAGAGCAAAATTAGCGGCCCGCTGCCTGGTTGTGGGGACTGACTCCTTGAAATATAAGCAAATATAGCATTAGCAACTCTTTATAACAACCTCCATTAAGTTATAGATTGTGTGAAATAATGCTGTGCCACCATTATGGTACAGTCTTATTGTATGACTGTGAGTGTTGGGAGTGATAGCCCAGCAGAGCCAGATTTTGTAGCATCTGTGCGGTAAGTGGCCACCCGGACAGGGTGGAACTAAGTAGCCACGAGGGCCATTACCTGGACGGGCTAACCAAGCCCCTGGAGTCGATCGGAATAGTGGGGGAGGGGTCACGTTGGACTGCCAGCTGGGGAGAGATTGAGGGGACTGGGAGGTCCGAAAATCCGTGCGGCGCTGGCCGCGGTAGTTTGGAGCAAGGAGCCGCGAACAGCTTCCAATCAGAACCGGAACTCTAAGGTGAAGCAATCGATTGTACAATCTATCTGAGATGGCTCTGATGAGAGGGCAGGCTGAGTATTTAAACCGGGTAACTCCTCCCATAAATACAAGCAAATTCCTTTAATACTTATTTATATTTGTTTAAATATTTATATATATTGTTAGGTGTCTTGCCCAGGGACACTTATCCGGCTCTTACACTGCACCAGTAAGTGCCCCTGGGCAAGACACCTAACGATATATATAACCTGCTCATCTCCATAATATGAGAGCAACACGAACCAAGAGAGTCATGCCAGCTCTGACGTCACCCGGATTAACAAGGTCCGGGTCAGATGCTAGGGAACCAGGGCAATCTGATGACAAGTGGGCTACTGGAACAAATCATTCCTGGACATTGAGCAAGAACCTAGAACTGCTTGAATGCCACTACAACAGCAGACCCAACGAGAGAGGTTACATGAGCGAGCTATGGATTAACAAGATGCCATCATCTACCCTAGCACCAAAAGAGCTGGTTACACAACGTTTGAACATCTTCAAGAGATATCTAGCGTCACAACTGGAATAAAAAAACGGACTACAGAATAAATCAATAATGCACAATGATGAGGAAGAAATTCCCATACCCACATTACCTGCACCAGAGAATTGCCAACCTGAATTGCAAACCCAAGATGGCATAACAACAGATAAAATTGAAATGATCCTAGAACAAGACTACAGTGGACAAGACTACAGAAGATCACTGGAAAGCTCCACCAGACAGCATGTTAGCTGCAGTTAATGACGCATTGTCCATAATCCCAATCTGTACCATCACAGAGACCAACAGGCTCATATATGCCACAGCATTAGTGGTCCTCCAGCTACTTGACTGCAAGATCAGGCTCAAAAGTCCTGAAGTCGCAGCTCAAAAGCAAGAACAAGATCCAAGCCATCAACACATATGCCCAACCTGTCATCAGGTACCTAGCTGGAATAATAACCTGGCTAAGAAGAACTGGTCACCATGGATTACAAGACCAGGAAACTACTTACCATGAATGGAGGATTCCACCCAAAATCCAGCACCCAGAGACTGTACACCTGCTGTAAGAAAGGAGGTCGGGGCCTGATGAGTGTCAAGGCCACAGTCCTGGATGAAACACAGAGCATCCACAAGTCCATCACGAAGATAACTCCCAAAGATGAACTGCTAAGGGAATGCCTGAGACTTCAACAGATAGAGGATGCAGAAAACGAGGAGGTTCCTTGGCAAGACAAACCTCTCTATAGGGTGTACCACTGGCAGATAGTGGATGTGACAAAATCCTACCAGTGGTTGGAAAAGGCAGGACTGAAAGAAAGCACTGAGGCGTTAATCCTAGCAGCACAGGAACAGGCACTTAGCACCAGATAAAAAGCACCCGGTCACTAAAGGAGTTTCTTCAGTGGGACACCTTTGCACAGTGCCGTGTACTGAAGCTTCCCAAGGAAGAGAGGTTGAATTCCTGAGAGACCAACAGTACCAACCCTCAGGTAAGCCAAAAATACAAATATTTTAGGGTTAGAAATGAAGTTTGTCCTAGAGGGATATGAGAGGAATAAAAAGACTGAAGGAGGAGGGGTATATTTAACCTTCTTTTAATTAGTTCCTGTCTAATTAGGAATGGGAGTGTTACGTATTTGACAGGAGGAGTCCAGGAAGGAGGGATTAGCCAAAGCGAAATACCAAAGGAATAACCAAGGTTGTATTCGAGGAAATAGATATAATACACGTGGGATACAGCTGCTAAACCTAAAATATAATTACAAAAAGAACATAGTATAATATAGTTGATGGATATATGATAATCCCTGCTTAAAATTGCACTCACAGGATTTTGCAGTTAAATGCGCTCTAATGGTGCCTCCCCTGATGTTTGGGGGGCTAGTATCTCCCTCTTAGGATCAGGTATCACCCAATATCAGGAACCAACACATTTTGTTTTACTCTGACAGGTAGATAAGTAGAAAAGAGGTTTATTGTTAACAATTTTAAAATAGTAAATAAAAATAATTTCTGGCTTGTTTAGACGTAACACTACTTGGGAGGTGTTCGGTGGGAAGCTGTTCTCTGTTTATTGATAAGTATATGTTATTGATTCTTTTTTTCTTTGTTATACTGTAGTCGAGGAAAGCCAAGGGTCAGGACAGGCAGCACGGGTTCAGAGACGATTAAACAGGCGGAGGTTCAGATACCAGATAAGTCAAACAAGGCAGGATAGACACCACAGTAAGCACAGTATAACTGAGCACTGGGAACCTGTTGGGATGGGATTTTATAGAAAAGAGGTTTACACCTCTCCTATTTCATTGGTTAATAGGTTAAATTGATTTGAGGCATCTGCCCCTTTAAGAGGCGGGTCTCTAGGCACGCATGTGCACACCTAGGTTTATTTGGCATGAGTAGTGGCAGACTGCAGCGAGATGGGAAGAGCCGCGGACCCACTGCAGCAGTACTGTCGCATGCCTGGTCTCCCCCTTCGTTGGAGAGACGCGGCACGGGAGCAACAGGTGAGTGCCCTGACAGTACCCCCCCTCTAGGATGCCGCCTCCGGAGGCATATGGGTGCTGGACGATCATTGTGTGTAGAATGAAATGTTCTAACAAGATGAGGGGAGTGTACATTTTTTGCAGGTTCCCAGGATCTCTCCTCAGGACTATAGCCCTTCCAATGGTAGAGGTATTCCAAAGTCCCTCTTTGTCTTCGCGAATCCATAATTTCTTCTACTTCATAGACAGGATTGGGTGGAGGTACGTCTCAGGTAGGAAAAGGGTTTTCTTTGACAGGTTTAATTAGTTTAATTGGTGAAAGAAGGATGAATATGATACTGATGTGGTAATACCAATCATACCATGACAGGCGAAATAAGTTTGGAAATATAGAAAGTACCTAGGTTTTTAGTTGGACAAGACAATTTGAGATGTTTCGTCGATAACCAGACAAGTCCTTGTATACAGGGGGTGTTCTTCTTTTGAGATCAGCATACTTATTGTATATTTGTTGGTTTTCTTGTACTATCTGCTGAGCTTTTGTAAACCCTGTATCAGTTGCTGTAAGTGTGTAGCGACATCTGGAACTGGTGTGAGTGAAGGACTCCCAGTAAGGGTATTTGGATGGAAACCATAATTTAACATGAAAGGGGAACTGTGGGTGTAATCATGTTGCCTGAAGTTGTAAGCGAACTCGGCTGTAGCGAGCAAATCTTTCCAATCAGATTGCAAATGGGTACAATAGCAGCGGAGATATGTTTCTAGGGTTTGATTTGTCCTTTTGGTTTGTCCGTTGGATTGGGGATGAAAGGCAGTTGAAAGATCTACTGTAATCTTGAGAGATTGACAAAATGCTCACCAGAAACGGGATGTAAATTGAGTTCCCCTATGCGAGATTATAGATTCGGGTATCCCATGTAGTCATAATATGTTATCAAGAAAAAGAGAAGCAGTTTGTTTAGCAGTAGGGAGTCCTTTAACAGGAATAAGGTGTGACATTTTTGTCAGGTGCTTAACTACAACCATAACAGTATTATATTCTTGTGATGGTGGCAGCTCTAAAATGAAATAAATTGGTCTGGATGGCACTGGTAAGGGATGTAGTAAGCCAGCTATTTTAGATGTGCGACCTTTAGCACGAGCACAAGTTGTGTATGATCCAACATAATCTTTGACGTCCTGTTGAAGAGATGGCCACCAGAATTGTTGTCAGATGCTTTGAAGTGTCTTTCTGTGTCCCCCATGATACAGTACAGTACTTTCAGAAGCCTTTTCTCTGGAACGTAGATTTTCCCATGTGACAAAGGATAGCCTTCAGACAAAGTGGGAAGTTTGTTGGGAGGTGCAGTATTCTGGATCTATTGTAAAATAGACAAGACCAACAAAATAAGACCAACAAAATGATGGTACTGTAGGATGGTTTCATTCTGTTTGCATTTTTGACTGTCTGTTGTATACATTCTGGAGAGCGCATCAGCCTTTACATTTTTTGATCCGGGACGGTAGGTGATATGAAATGAAAAACGTGAAAGGAACAGCGCCCACCTTGCTTTACGGGAATTGAGACGTTTAGCAGTATTCCAGGTTTTTATGATTGGTATATATAGTTATGGGGAATTTATCCCCTTCCAGTAGATGCCTGGATTCTTTGAATGCTGTATTAATAGCCAATAATTCCGTATCTCTTACATCGTAATTGGATACTGCCTCGGTACAACTTATGAGTGTAACCGTCTGGTTGAGCTGTCTCTGTGATAATACTGCTGCCGTAGCTGAGTCGGATGCATTATCTTCCAGGAAGTAAGGTTTCTCTGGATCAGGTAAATGAAGGATAGGTGCAGTGGTGAATAGGATCTTTAGACTGTCAAATGCTTTCTGTTCCTTTGGGGTTCAGTTTCATTTTATTTCTTTCTTCGTAAAGGTGAGTGAGAGGCTAAATTACTTTCGAGAAGTTACGGATAAATTTCCGTCAAAAATTAACAAATCCCACAAATCTTTGGATTTGTTTCTTGTTTTGGGGTATGGGCCGTGTAAGGGTGGTGATCATTTTTCAGGGATCCATCTCCACTTTGCCTGTTTTGATGATGAAACCCAAAAAATCCACACACTCGAATATGCATTTCTCTATTTTTGAATACAGATTGTTTTTTCGTAAACGTCTCAGCACTTCAATGACATGGAGATAGATGATGAGTATGCAGATCGGGAGAGAAAATTAAAATGTAATCTAAATAAATAACCACATATTGGTCAAGGAGGTCATGGAATACATCATTGGGAAAGTGTTGAAAGGAGGAAGGAGCATTACAGAGCCCATAGGGCATGACCAGGTATTTGTAGTGACCATAGCGGGAGCGAAATGCTGTTTTCCATTCAGCTCCTTCACAGACTCGGAGCAAATTGTAGGCACCCCTTTGATCCAGTTTGGTATATATTTGTAAGTATAGGTGAGAGTGAAACTCTCAATTTAGGATAGGCAGTAATGGCTGTGATACTACTCTTATTATATATAATCTTTGATATTGCTTAAAGACGTATTCAACA
This sequence comes from Pelobates fuscus, assembly GCF_036172605.1. NCBI lineage: Eukaryota > Metazoa > Chordata > Amphibia > Anura > Pelobatidae > Pelobates > Pelobates fuscus. Next base: position 208,967,880 of record NC_086321.1, read on the forward strand.
CACCATAACTACTCCTGGTAATCTATTAGATTTTATCTAATAACTCTCTTTTTTCCTGGTATATATTCGTGCTGATTGAAGACATTCAATACGTTCTGGAATAAGAGGAAGGGGGTATTTATTCTTGATGGTGATGTGATTGAGATCTATAGTCAACACAGGGTCATAAATTTCCATCCTTTTTCCCAAGAACAAAGATTCCGGCTCCAGCAGGGGGATGTGGAAGGCCTGATGAACCCTTTTTTCTGTAAGATGAACACCTCAGATTTACTTCCCTATTTCCCTCAGGACTCTAGGAACATGCACATGAAAATAAAACATTTGTTTTTCCATGCAGGCTGTGGCAGAAGTCAGATCCAGGTAAAGTGTGACTAGGGCTGTATAAACAGAAACAAAAGTGATTTAACTCCTAAATCGCGGAAAATTGATCAGTGAAACTGTAAAGGCATGATCTATACAACAAAACTACTTCATGAAGCTAAAGTTGTTTTGGTGACTATAGTGTCCCTTTAAATGTTGTCAGTATATTTATGACTATGGCCCTGGGGTGTATGGCCCTTTAAAAACATTAGATGAAGTAGGTACGTTCGCACGCACGCACGGACGAGGGGGCGGAGTTACGGAGGTCGATGGTGGAGGAGTGTGGCGGGAAGTAATGCACGAGCGATGAAGCAGTTAAGAGCAGAGCAGGTTATCCGGAGGCTGTGTACTCAGAGTGTACCCAGAGTGTTGGAGCAGTGATACGGACGGAAAGGGGAAGCTGCTACTGGAGACAAAGGGTGAAAGGACGATACCACTCTGGCAGATAAGTGCAATAATTATTGTATGGAAGAGGATGCCATAATATTGAAAAAAACACTAGTCAGACTTGTTATTAGTCCCAATTAAGGTGCAGTTTCATCTCAATAATTCTATTCTTGCCTCGGACATTCTTCCTCTAAAAGAGAAAGGGAAGGGTTTTTTTTTTTTTTTTAGACAAATTTCTGAGATAATTGGTGAAAGTTTAGAATAAATGTCATCTAAAACACAAGAGAAATCAACCCTAAAAAGGGATAAGAAAAATTCTAAACCAGAAAGAGAAGCAACTAGTTTTTTCTTACCAGTTAATAAAAAAAACAAAAAAAACAGAGGAGGATTCATTAACGACATCGAGACTAGAACAGACACTAAATAGTTCTGAGAATTGTCTGAGTAGTCATATTACCACAGAGTTTTTGGAGAGATGTCTAAATACTCAGTCAGAAATATTAATGAGGGGGCGTGGTCTGACCGTCGATGAGACTAGACGTGTCTCACTAGAGCTCCCGGCGAAACGCGCCCTAATAGCTCACAAAAGCGACCTTTTAACTGAATATTTACCCTAAGGAGGTTCCCGAGATGGAAAAGAGGCTTTCTAAGAAGCAGCCGAAGAGGGGCACCGACTCCGGAGGCACAGTTCTCGACCTCATGTTGGCACAAAAACAGGGCCGCGTGGGGACCCAAGATGGCGCTGGCTCGACCCCGCAGGCTTCGCCCCGTACTGACAGGGAGGCTTCCCCGGATGATCGGGACACAGTCCTCGCAAAATTAGCGGAGGTGAGGGCCTTCCTTGCGGGCGAAATCGCTAAGTCTACCGCAGTTCTGCAGGCTGAGATCGGGGCCCTGGGTGAACGTACTGCCAAACTTGAGGACCGAGTGGAGGCCTCAACGCAGGCCCACAATGCCGTCGTGGAGAGGGTGAACAGCATCTCGGCACAGATAGTGGGCATGGACCTTGCCTTCGAAGACATGGCAAACCGGTCCAGGAGAAACAATATTCGCCTGAGGGGCCTGCCAGAGGGAGCAGATGAGGACCTACAGGGGACCATACTTGCCATCCTGAAGCCTCTGCTCCCGCACGTTCCGGAAGAACACTGGCACATGGAGCGGGCTCACTGAGCCCTGAGGGGCCAAAAGAACGATCCAAATACCCCACGGGATGTCATCATCCGATTCCTGTACTACCGCACTAAGGAAGCACTTATGAAAAAGAGCCGCGAGGTGCCCATTCGGTATGATGGCAGGGTGGTATCCCTCTTTCACGACCTGGCCCCATCCACACTACAACGAAGACGGGACTGGCGGCCTATTACTGAAGCATTACGGACTGCAGGCATAAAGTACGCGTGGGGATTCCCCTTCAAGTTAATGGTGTTTCGTGGAGACCGGGCTCACATCCTTACGCCGGGAGGGGATCCCCATCGTCTACTGAGCGGCCTTGGAATTCAACCGCCTACTGACCTTCCCAGTGTGGCTATGTATCCGGAGGACCTTCCTCGGATGCCCTCGGAGTGGCAGGGAGCGGGATCGAGAGGACACTGATAGCTACAGATGGTATCGTATGAAATGGCCGCTGGTGTCCCTTCACTTTCTCTCCCCTGATGGCATGGGGCCCGAGGGAGGCTGATCTCCAGATCTTTTCTTTTTTTGCTTGGGGTGGGGGACGGGGAGAGGTCCCACGTTTACGTGGTTGGGTTTGTGTTTCTGCCGTGGGTCTTCTGGAGCGTCCCCCCCCCTCCCCTACTCACCTTTATGCCTTCAGCTTGAGATTTTGGGGGATGCTCGCCTCCCGTTACACCGGGGCTACGGGGAACACCGATGCCGCACCCCCAGCGTGGGGAGGTTTACCGGGACGTGAGGCCTACTTTTTGGCCGCTTTTTGCATGGCTTGGGAGGGGGAAGGGGTACAGTACTCGCCTGCTCTCAGTAGCGGCACACCTTTGGCCTAGCTTCCTGTGGGACTCCCCTGGTGAAGAACTTTCAGCGAGTGAGGGGTTTAGTCTTCCAATTCGGGTCTGTTCGAATTTACCAATTCAGTGTTGATTGTTTTGTGTTTGGTGTCTCTGCTCTCCCCTGGGGGGCGCTCTTGTCCCTGGCCGCGGCTGCGGGGGGCTCCGGTGGGCCCTTGCGTCTCCTCTTGTAGTCGCATCCCCACGGGTTTGGCCCCTCCGTTCGGTGGCTGGGGATGACGTCGCCCCCAGGAGAATAGAGTCTAGTAGTTGTGTTTGGAGAACAAGGCTTTCATTTAAAAATTTATAAAAATGGTTAAAAAAAAAAAAAAAAAAAGCAAACAAACAAAAATTATAGTGATTTTGGGACATAGAAATGGTGTTTAAAAATCGATAAAATTATTTTTACGTTGTCTATAGGGTAAGAGGGGGGGAATAGAGGGAGATAAAAGTTAACAATAGCAAATTAACTGAAACATTATAATAACTTCAAAATCCTAATGGGTGAAAATTGAATTACACACTAGGACATGAGAGAGCATGAACATTACAAACATAATAAGCAATGATAGCAAATGCCGGGCGTACGATCTACTGTAACCTACTTTGCACATGGTGATATATTCTGTTACTTTTCTCTACGATTTGGGGGTGGGGGGGGGGCGGTTCACTGCATCTCATGTCTAGACTCTTTAGCAGGAGGGAGGGAGGATGACAGGAACGAAGGGGGACATGTTAATTTCGGTGGTGCCCATGTTGAAGATGACGTTTTATTCTTCCTTGGGGGTCCTAAGGGGTAACCACGGCATGCCTATCACGACACCCAAACAGTAGAGCCATCATCACGTGGAGGATGGGTTAGTGTAGACGCGGGTCTTATTGCACCAATGGGATAATGTACACAGGTTAAGATTTGAAACTGCGCAGGTACAAAGTGTCTTGCTTTCAAGGTTCCGATATAGCTGGATCCAAACAACAATGTTGCACAAAAGAAAATGTTTCAAAAAAAAAAAACCTAATAATTAACACGCAAATGACATACAAAACACCAAAAACCAAAAAGGAGAAAAACAAAGCACAAACCTAATATAAAAAATTTAAAAAAAAGCACAAAATTGTAAAAATATGGTTAACGTTATGTTGTATTTTTCAGGCCATGTGTGATCCTGGTTTATCCTAAGATGGGCGGGTTTCTGGGGTGGTACTTTAATTGATGTACTGATTATTGCTGTGATTACGGTCCTACATATTGTTAGATGCATTCTTACTTGTGCTCCTCTACAATTGCACCCAAGTATATAAAATGTTTACAAAGCTTCTATGGCGCAGGTGGTCACCATGTGACTATCTACTGGAAGGTGTCCTGCCTATGCTTCCGTAGCTTTTGCCTGCCCCGAAAGGGAGAGAGGGGAGCCTTAAGACTTGGGGCGGCTGCATCATATGGCAAGGCAAGTGTAGGAGGGAGGAGGGGGGGCTCCTTATCACTCCTCTTATGTCCCGAGGGCCCTATGGTAGCATCAAACTGTAAAGGGACCTCTCTCGCTTACTGTACACCTTGGGTCACTGACCAATTGGGATATAGGCCGGGAAGCGTGCTGCTGACAGGTGGTAACTTCTCCGTCCGTTTGGGCAAAGATAGAGAGGGGGATGAATGTTAATGGATGGGACCCCAGTAAGATGGTATGGAGCAGGGGCCTCCTCCACTGACTCCAGAGGGGTGGGGGAGGCGTGGCTGGGGACAGGGTGTGTTTCTTGCCTGTATGACAGGGGAGTGTAGGGGGATGGGATTCCGATTATGGGTACCCAAGACATTACGAGGAGGTTACCGCTGTACTTCACATCTTTGGGAGAATTGGGGACGGCCACGGGGATGAATAGCAGTGACATGCAGAGGTCTCAGTAGAATGTGTGGGGCGCGTGGGGGTCGGGGCTTTAGGGATTCTCAGTTCCCTCCACACGTAGATCGTGAGGGGGAGGTGGGAGCACACTACCCACTGTTTTCTTGCAGTTGATAAGACCAGAATTTCTCTTACATCGGACGTTGTCCGGATGTTTTTTTTGTTACTCTTTCCTTTCCTTTTTCTTTGTCTCTCTTTTCCCCTCCCCTCTGTTCCCTTCCTTCCTTTGACCCCGGGGGGGGGGCGTGCGGGGGGTTGGCTCCTTGGTGTAACCCTAATGTCCGATTGATGCTTACTTATCCATGCAAGGGAGATATTGTCTTAGCAGGGTTCACCATGTCTCTGGATGGCGATTAAACTTACCACTCTGAATGTTAAGGGCCTCAATGCCCCAAACAAGAGACGTCTTATGTTCAGGGTATTAAAACGGATGAACTCAGACATTGCTTACTTGCAGGAGACTCACCTCCCCAAACAGGCTACTTTTAGACTAAGAGACCATGTGTATACGGGTTCCTTTGAAGCTAGATCTCATCGTAAAAGGAACGGGGTGGCCATAGTAATTAAACGCACTTGCCCCTTCCAGATGGTGGCCCAAGATGTTGACCCGGAGGGACGATACATAATCGTATCCGGAACCTTACACTCCCACACCACTCATTTAGTAAATATTTATGCCCCGAATCAACCGGATGCTGGATTTTGGGCTATGATCCGAGGAAAGGTTGCAGCGTTGCCGCATGGCATGATCCTCATGGGAGAAGATTTCAATGCTACCCCGTGCCCGGCGATAGATAGAAGCTCGAGAGACGGGGGCCCGAGGTCGCATGGTAGGGGGGGGCAAGATCGTTTGCTTAAGGCTTTTATCGCGGATACGGGTCTGGTGGACGTATGGAGGGCGCAACACCCGCTGGACCGGGACTATACGTTCTATTCGGCCCCTCATGGAACCTACTCTAGAATCGACCTCTTTTTGGTCAACACGACGGGTTTATCCAGGCTCTTGAGATCTGAGGTCGGAAATATCTCCTGGTCTGATCATGCTGACGTCTCTATCGTCCTTGGTAATCTTTGTACCGCGAATCCTTGGTCATGGCGACTGAATACATCGTTGTTGAGGGACCAGTTGATCACGGAGAACACTCGCACGGCTCTAACGGATTACTTTACGGAAAATACCACCCCGGACGTGAGCATTAGCACAGTATGGGCGGCGCATAAGGCTGTGATAAGGGGGCACTTGATCAAACTGGCCACGAGGAAGAAGAAACTGAAGCATCATCACCTGGAGGCCTTGCTCAAACAATTACGGAACCTCGAACAGAAACACCAAGCTGCCCCGGATAGGGAACTATTCCGAAGACTAGAAGCTGTTAGGAGGGACATCCGTTCCCTTCTACTTGATGACACGGCTCGGGCCATGACATGGTCCAAACGTACGTATTTTGATAAGGCTAACAAGATGGATACGCTCCTGGCGAGGACGTTGCGGCCCAGGCAAAACAGACCTCATATTACGGCCATCAGACACCCGGAAGGCACGATCAAAACGAAACCGACCGATATTGCACGGGTCTTCGAAGATTTTTATAAACACCTGTATAACCATACACCGGACGGACACACTCAGGAGGGACGAGGGGAAAACGACATCTTGCATTACCTGGACGGATTGGGTATGACCAAAATAACACGGGAGGCAGCAGAAACCCTAGCTGCGGAGATCAGTGTAGAGGAGGTTCACAAAGCAATATCGAGTCTGAAAGGAAACAAGGCCCCAGGTCCGGACGGGTTCGATGGGACGTACTACAAGGTCTTCAGAGAGGAGCTCGCGCCTCACCTGGTGACGCTTTTCAATTACCTCAGGCAAGGGGGACGTTTGGGCCCGGAGATGGCGTTGGCCACGATTGTCCTCTTACCCAAACCAGAGAAGGACTTGCTCCTACCCGAACATTACCGGCCAATATCATTGATAAATCACGACTTAAAAATCTTAGCTAAGATACAGGCGGATAGACTAAACCCCCTCCTGACCTCACTTATCCATGCTGACCAAGTAGGATTCATACAAGGCCGGCAGTTGTTTGAAAATACCAGGCGGACAGTCGACCTAATCTGGAAACAAGTGGCAACTGGAACACCTTCTCTGGTAATCTCTATCGATGCGGAGAAAGCCTTTGATAGGGTAAGGTGGGAGTTCCTGTTTGCGGTCCTGAAACACCTTGGGTTTCCGGAGGAATTCGTGCAAGTTACAAGAGCAATGTATCACGATGTGCGGGCACAGATACAGATAGCAGGGGCACCACTGAATCCTTTTAGCCTACACAACGGGACCAGACAGGGGTGTCCCCTGTCCCCCCTTCTATTCATGCTGGCCTTGGAGCCTCTGCTTCAGGCAATACGCATGCACCCAAACATTAGTGGGGTCACGGTTGGGGGGGAGGAATACACTGTCTCTGCTTACGCGGACGATGTCCTCCTCACTGTCACGAACCCAATTGAGTCAATTTCTGCGCTACAGGGTGTCATTCAAGAATATGGGGCCCTGTCAGGTTACAAGGCGAATATGCAGAAATCCAGCGCGATGTCTATAGGCTTACCACTAGCAGATTAAACTTATATAAAGGAAACGCACCTTCTGAGGATGGAACCGAACTCGCTAAAATATCTAGGGGTATACTTGACGGCGGATCCAACCCGTCTATATGCCAGCAACTACGATCCTATGTTAAGGACTTTGATGAGTGATTTAGAAAAATGGTCGGACAAACCTATTTCTTGGCTAGGGCGCATCCACTCTGTGAAGATGAATATCCTACCGCGCATATTGTTTCTCTTCCAGGCTCTCCCTACCCGCGTCTCCAAATCTCAACTGATACCCTTGCAGAGGGCGATATGTGATTTCGTGTGGCACAATAAGAGACACAGAACAGCCAGACAAATTTTGTATAGGCGAAAGGACAGAGGGGGCTTGGGACTCCCGAACTTGTATTACTATTATTTAGCGGCACAACTGTCTCAAGTGGCCATGTGGCACTCCCCTGTCGGGGAACGGAGGTGGGTAGACCTTGAATCTTTGATGGTAGGCATAGATATCCCCCAATTTACGTTGTGGGTCCCTAAAGAACACAGGCCCATGATACGGGTGACCTGCCCGGCCATCCTTAACTCTATCCGAGTATGGGATACGAATAGCGTTAAATTTAAACTCGCTTCCTACCCTTCCCCTATGGCTCTGATACTCAGAAATAGGGAGTTTCCGCCGGGTATGGCCCCCAGGAACTTTCAAAACATCGAAAAGACTGGGTTACAACGCCTTTACCAACTAAATAGGGAAGGGGATATCATACCCTTTACAGACCTCCAACAGGATACCCACCTGACTCCAGCAGATTTTTTTAGGTATCTCCAGATCAGGGACTTCGCTAGAAAACCCCATATAAAAGCCGCAGCCCTGAGACAGTTCACTTTTTATGAGAGACTGTGTAGAGAGGGTTCTACCCCCAAGGGAATGATCACACTCCTGTATGCTCATCTTAGCACGGAAACTAAAGAATGGGGTAGTCTGAAGTATACTGATAGATGGGAGTCGGACCTGGGGGAGGTGCTGGAGGGAATAGAATGGCAGGAGATCTGGGAAGCCACCAAGAGCGCTTCTATGTGCGTCACGCAACAGGAGCAGGAATGGAAAACCATGCTTAGGTGGTATACTACTCCAATCACCTTGCACAAAATGCGCAAGATAGATACGGACGAGTGCTGGAGGGGGTGCGGATTCCGAGGCACGTATCTCCACATGTGGTGGGAATGCCCGAAAATCTGTGGTTTCTGGAAGGCTGTCGAGGACCTGATGCGTCAGACCTTTGGCAGACCCCTGGCCTTGGACCCGTGGATCTATTTGTTAAATAGAACTATTGAGGGATGGACGAGAGGAGAGCAGAAACTAGTACGGGCAATAACTTTAAGCGCACGCAGAGCGGTAGCAACGGCGTGGCTCTCACCTGAAGGCCCGGAGTTTGGGGGGGTGATCTCTAGGATAAAGGAAAGCAGAATCATGGACGATCTGACCGCTAGATTGAGAGGTACAACCATGGCCTTCCAGAGGACATGGGCACCCTGGGACAATAGCGTAATGGGCTCCAGTAACAATTGACGTGGGAGATCTCCAGTTTGATTTGGGATCTGGCCCTACGGGGCCATTGCAGGACTGAGTTGCTTTAACCTCATACGCCCCCCCCCCTTCCCCTCCCAACTTCTATCCTCATATTTTTCTCTTCCTTCTAATTCACCTTTCTTTCTTCATCTCTTTTTCTCTTCTTTAGGTTTTTTCCCTTCCTTGTTTTTGCTATACCCTTGATCCACAAGGGTGCTATTTTTGTGCTACATTCTTTCGTTTTTATGTTATAGGCTATGTTGTCAATATTTAATTTCCTCACTCAGGCATGAGTATAATGATAGAGCATTGAGGATGTCTAAAGTACAGCCTCACATGGATAGAGTCAGGGCTCCTCTATAAGATATGCAGCCTGATTATTCCTTACGAATCCTAGAGGGGAGACAGGTGGAACGACCTTCATGCTGAGGCTTGGCGTTAGGGCTGATATCGAATATTGTGTACTCAACTCTGACCTTTAGCACAGTGGCTTCTGCGCAAGCCACGCGGTCATGTTACTCTCACCATGCCTATTTTCTACGAGCATACAGTAATTCGATAACATAGCTGTACAAAAACATAAAATCCTCGATGGGGGCAAGTTGTTCAGAATGTATAAAACGGTTTGTCATATGGGCTGATGCCAATTCTTATGTTTATAAGTTTGATATATTATATTGTGGCTTCTGCGTAAGCCCTCAGGTTGTATTATGCTTGCCTTACCTATCGTGTGCAAAAATAAAGAATTTAAAAAAAAAAAGAAACATTAATGAAACAAATTAATCAGAACTCAGAGGAGATTTTAAATCAAATGAAACTCCTAACTGAGAAAATAAACATGGCTGAAGAAAAGAATCAATTGTTTGCAATTCAAGAGAAATTAATGAAAGATCAAAATACCCAACTATTGGAAAAAATCAAGGAATTGGAAACAAAATTGGGTGATTTGGAGGATCGCTCGAGACGCAATAATTTACGGTTAATAAACATTTCAGAAAAGATAACCCAGGATAAGATCCCAGAATTCCTGTTAAATTTATGGAAAGCCTGGGGATAGAGATAGAGAAATTCAATTATTGTCCAGAAAGATATCACAGATTGTATAGACCAAAAAACATACCAGATACCAAAGCAAGAGATATAATCTATTGTTTTCAATCATTCCAATTCAAAGAGGAAATTCTAAAAGCAAGTAGAGCCAGGAAACCACAAGGAGAAGAATTTAGAGATTTGTCTTTCTTTACTAGAATGCAAAGGAAAACATTTGCACCTGCTACAGCTATACTAAGAACCAATAAGATAAAATATACATGGGGATTCCCCACTGCAATAAGAATCTTCATAAATGACCATCTTGAGGTCTTTGACTCAGTAGACAAAGCCATGGTTTGGCTAAAAGAGAAAAAGCTGATGTAATAGAAAAAGACCTCTAAAACGGAGAGTTTAGCTTTAAAGACTTTTTTTTGGGGGGGGGGGGGGGGGTTATTAGGAAATAAGTAAGTAGAAATAATGTATAGCACTTTTATAAAAAGAGGAAGATTTTTGTCATTTGAATTTATACTAAAAGAAATTCCATAGTAAAATAGGAAAGTAAACTAAATTTATATTAGTAGAGAAATAAGTAAGATGCAATAGGGCACACGAAGATTCTAGGTAAGAAACTTAACACGAGTAAAGATGAGAGTAGTTTAAAGCACGATTAAAAGATGAGAATAGTTTAAGTATACAGAAGTATTCGGAATTTGAATATTATCACGTAGACATATTCACAAATAAATAATTTACAAGTAGTAAATAAGGAATAAAAATAAAGATTTTATGGGTTTCACCAAAATATATTTAGCCAATAAGAGGAAGCTATTCACTAGTGTAAGTGTACATTTGCATTTAGTAAAGTATACTACAGTGGAACAAATTTAAACACTTAATGCACTTAGGATATATATATAAGATTTTTTTTTTCTCTCTCTCTATAATGGCAAAAAAGTAAAATCTTATGATTCTAGTAGAACTTAGTGATTGCCTTGATAAGGCATCAAATTATGTATGAAAGAAGGTCTCCTAGGATTAGAGACCAATATAAAGAAGATAGTATGAATGTGTATAAATGGAGGATGAGTATGAATAGTACAGCGGTGTTGGCAAGTACAGATTATGTGGTTAGTTGTGGGCAGGGCCGGACTGGGAGAAAAATTCGGGCAAGGCATTTTTTATCGCAGCGGCCCACTAAGAAGGGGGCGGATCAGAGGAGGTGTGTTTTGTCATCACCAATGACAAACACGCCCCCTCTCAAAGTGAGCATGTTGGTCAAATGCTCTTCCAGGGCAGACCATGCGCAGAGCTCTGCTGAAGAGCTCTAGCATGAGAAAAAAGCCCTGTATTTGTTCTGCACAGCGCACGCAAATTTAATAACATGCTTGCACTGTGTTTCCTTGCAATTTGTCTCTGGTGTCTCTATAAATGGATACCAGGAGACAAAAGGGCCAGGAAAGAGCATGTGTTTGGAGCCTGCTTTGGGATTGCGTGTGTGTAGAGTGAGCTGATTGTGGTGTGGTATTGTGTAATAAGGTTGGTTTTAGTCATGTTGTGTTTGTGGTGTAATGTGATGCATATGTGGCTAGGGGCTGTAGAGAATGTGTGTGTGTAGGGGATATAGCAAGTGTGTGCATACAGGCTATAGTGTGTGTGTGTGTATAGGTGATGTAGTGTTTGTAGAAAGTATATGTTTAGGGGTTTAGTATGTGTTTGCTTACAAGGAATCTAGTGTGTGTATAGGGGATCCAGAGTGTGTGTGTGTGTGTGTGTGTGTGTATATGTGTATGTGTATGTGTATGTGTATATGTGTATGTGTATGTATATATATATATATATATATATATATATATATAGTCTAGTGTGTGTTTGAAGGACCCAGAATGTGTATAGGAGATCTAGTGAGTGTGTATTTATAACGGATTCAGAGTGTATATAGGGATCTAGTGTGTGTATATGATCCAGAGTTGGGTAAGGGATCTAGTGTGTGTCTGGAATGTAATGTGTTTGGGGTGCAGTATGTGTGTGAGGGGTGCTGTGTGCGTATGTATGTATGCATATATATATAGAGAGTTATAGATAGATATATTTGGAAGTAGTGTGTATGTAAGGGGTGCAGTATGTGTGTGTGATGGATGCTGTGTGTGAGGGGTGCGGTGTGTGTGAGGGTGCGGTGTGTGATGTGTGTGAGAGTGCTGTGTGTGATGTGTGTGAGAGTGCTGTGTATGATGGGTGTGAGAGTGCTGTGTATGATGTGTGTGAGAGTGCTGTGTATGATGTGTGAGAGTGCTGTGTGTGACAGTGCGGTGTGTGAGAGTGCGGTGTGTGATGTGTGTGAGAGTGCTGTGTGTGATGGGTGTGAGAGTGCTGTGTATGATGTGTGAGAGTGCTGTGTGTGACAGTGCGGTGTGTGACAGTGCTGTGTATGAGAGTGCGGTGTGTGACAGTGCTGTGTATGAGTGCTGTGTGTGATGGGTGTGAGAGTGCTGTGTATGATGTGTGTGAGAGTGCTGTGTATGATGTGTGTGAGAGTGCTGAGTGTGATGTGTGTGAGAGTGCTGTGTATGATGTGTGTGAGAGTGCTGAGTGTGATGTGTGTGAGAGTGCTGTGTATGATGTGTGAGAGTGCTGTGTATGATGTGTGTGAGAGTGCTGTGTGTGCTGTGTGTGACAGTGCTGAGTGTGATGGGTGTGAGAATGCTGCTGTGTATAAATGTTAGAATGGATTGTGTGTGTGTGTGTGGGGGGGGGGTAAATAAACAAATAAAATAATTGGCATTATGTCCCCCCCTCCCTTCTTACCTTTTAGCCTGGGGGGGGGGGACCGGCATGGTAGTATCTGGGAGGGGGGACCGACACTCTTCCATCCCTGGTGGCCCAGTGGTGAGTGAACTCTAGCCTGCAGGCTAGAGTTCACTCTCGCGAGATCCGGTCGTTGCCATGGCAACGCTCCGGATCACGCGAGAGGAACCCGGTGGAGCTGCAAGATAGAGCTCCGCCGGGTTCCTCTGCTGGTAGGCTGGCTCCCTCCCTCTCTCCCCACCGGCGGCCGCAATATCCTGCATGTGGGCCGGTGAGGGAGATCTTTGATCTCCCCACCGGCCCGCCATGGACTACTGCAGGGCCGGCGATAGGATAGTGCCGGCCCTGCATAGACAGGCAGGGGTGATCCTGTGATCTCCCTGCCGGCCTCGGCCCCTGGCCACCGCGGCCCACCGGGCATTTGCCCGGTGTGCCCGATGGCCAGTCCGGGCCTGGTTGTTGGGAATTGTCAAGTTCTAGAGATCTAAGAAAAGGGTATGGTTAAATTTGCATCAATTAACATCCAAGGTCTAAATCTTCCACACAAAAGATGGGCCTTTAATGATTATTTAGTAGCAGAAAAAATTCAAGTGGTCCTGATACAAGAGACTCACTGGACCTTAGGAGATAGTACTAGATGGATTGGCAAACAATTTCCATTACTATTGATCTCCTCAAAGAAAGATGAAAAGAAAGCTGGAGTGGCTATTTGTTTTTCTAAATTACTACAAGTAGAAATAAAGCATGAGGACATTGATATAGCGCAGTGATGGCGAACCTATGGCACGCGTGCCACAGGTGGCATGCCGGGCCCTTTCTGTTGGCACGCGGCCATAGGTCCGCCATTAATGCAGAGTAGGCACCTGCCTGCCTGAAACGGCAGGCGCCTACTCTGCTTCCGGGTCGGGAGGCAGGGGGAGGGATCTGTAATGCAGCTCGCGTCCTCCCGCGCGATGCAGTGTGGAGTGTTGCCGAGCGTTACCATGGCAACGCTCCACACAGCATCGCGCGGGACGACAGGGGAGCTGATTCACAGATCCCTCAGCCTGCAGTGCTTTCCACCACCGGACCACCAGGGATGGCTGTGCCGCGCCCCCCCCCTCCCTACTTCATTAAAGGTAAGAGGGAGGGAGGGAGGGGGGGGATACTGACACCCAACACACGCACCCCTACCCCCCCAAGCACCCCTATCCCCCCAGCAGTACCCCTACCACCCCTTCCACAACAGTACCCCTATACCCCCGGCAGTACCCCTACACCCCCAGAAGTACCCCTACCCCCCAGCAGTACCCCTACCACCCCCAGCAGTACCCCTTCCCCCCCCCGCAACAGTACCCCTACCATCCCCACAACAGTACCCCTACCCCCCAGCACCCCTATCCCCCCAGCAGTGCCCCTACCACCCCCATTAAAGTTAAGAAGGAGGGGGTTAGGAGGAGGGAGGGAGGGAGCAGGGGATACTGACACCCCCCCAGCAGTACCCCTATCCCCCCAAGCACCCCTATCCCCCCAGAAGTACCCCTACCCCCCAGCAGTACCCCTACCACCCCCAGCAGTACCCCTACCACCCCCACAGCAGTACCCCTACCACCCCCACAGCAGTACCCCTACCACCCCCACAGCAGTACCCCTACCCCCAGTACCCCTACCCCTACCACCCCCACAACAGTACCCCTACCCCCAGTACCCCTACCCCCAGCACCCCTATCCCCCCAGAAGTACCCCTACCCCCAGCAGTACCCCTACCACCCCCCAGCAGTACCCCTACCATCCCCAGCAGTACCCCTTCCCCCCCACAACAGTACCCCTACCACCCCCACAACAGTACCCCTACCCCCCAGCTCCCCTACCCCTCCAGCAGTACCCCTACCCCCCCCAGCACCCCTACCCCCTCAGCACCCCTACCTCCGCCCAGCACCCCTACCCCCGCCCAGCACCCTTACACCCGCCCAGCACCCTTACCCCCGCCCAGCACCCCTACCCCCTGCCCAGCACCCCTACCCCCCACACAGCACCCCTCTCACACACACACATAACCCATCATACACACACACATACAGCACCCCTCTCACACACACAGCACCCCCCCACACACACACAGCACCCCCCCCCCACACACACACAGCACCCCCACACACTTACACAGCACCCCTCATACACACAGCATCCCCCCCACACACAGCACCCCCCATACACTTACACAGCACCCCTCATACACACACACACAACACCCACACAGCACCCCCCACACACACAGCACCCCCACACAAACGCAATTGCTGTGTTGGCACTTTAAGGAAAAAAAGTTGCCATGTATTGCGGTTTGGGCACTCGGGCTCAAAAAGGTTCGCCATCACTGATATAGAGGGTAGATTCATAATACTGGTTTGTGAAATTAATGGGGAACTGTACACATTAGTGAATGTATATTTACCTAATAATAACCCGATGAGACTGCTCTCTCATATTCTAGAGCGAGTTGGAAAAGTTTCTATGGGGTATGTGATAATAGGAGGAGATTTCAATTGTGTTTTGGACACTGTATTAGATACATTTAATAACAATAAGACAACTTTGGATAAAAATGGCGTAAGAAATGCAAGTACCTTCCATAACATAATAAAAAAAAATAACTTATATGACATTTGGAGGGTTCAGAACCCCCTAGCTAAAGAATATACGTTTTACTCTTGGCTGCATAATTCATATATAAGAATCGATTTCTTCCTAGGAGACCCAAAAGTAATAGAAAAAGTGACAAATATAGTGATCAAAATAATGATTTGGTCAGATCATTATATTATTTTAAAGGATTTAAAGGATGGAAAATATATTTACCCTAGCACTACCTGGAAATTAGATTACTCAATATTATACAGCACTGAAAACCAGGAGTTATTGAAATAACTGTCACAGCATTTTTTTGAGGAAAATAGACCAGAAGATACCTCAGATCTAAATACCTGGTGTACATATAAAGCGACTATAAGAGGACACTGTATAAATATTAAAAGGAGAGCCAGAAAAAAAGAAGGAATAGGACTATCAGAATTATATATTCAATTATTTAAAGTTTCTAAAGAATACAAATTAAATCCAGATAAAGAAGGACAAATAAAAATAGCTAATATTAAACATATTATTAAGAAAAAAAATATTAGAAAACATAGAAAAGAAAATGACTAAATGAAAAATCAGATATTACTATCGACAAAATAAAGCAGATAAAATCTTATCAAACCAATTAAAAAAGAAGTTAGCAGATAACCGTATAGATAAAATTATACATGAAGGTAAAACATACAGAGCTCCGAATGAAATAGGGGAGACCTTTAATCAATTCTATAAGTCCTTTTACAACTTGCCTAACAGACCTACGGACGAATCAATAGATAATTATATAAAAGATCTTGACGTACCAAAAACATCTCCAGACCAATTAGAATTATTAAATAAAGCCATTACTAAAGAAGAAGTAACAGAAGCAATAAATAAATTAGCCAATTTTAAAACTCCTGGACCAGATGGCTTCAGTAATAAGCTCTTTAAGATAATGAAAAACATAATTGTGGAACCATTAACTAGAACTTTCAATGATGCTGTAAATAGAGGATCGTTTCCACAAGAGATGTTGAGGGCTAATATTCTGACAATCTTGAAAACAGGCAAAATATCAACAGATGTAAAAAGTTATAGACCGATCTCTTTAATAAACGTGGATGTCAAGATTTTTGCTTCAATTATTGCAAAGAGATTAAAAACAGTCTTGCCTGAAATTATTAAACCAGGTCAGGTTGGGTATGTCCCTGTGAGAAATGCAGGAAACAATATTAGAAGGTTAATAGATTCAATCGACTTATCAGATAAGAAAGGGAGTCCCCTGCTGATCCTGTCATTAGACGCAGAGAAAGCGTTTGACAGGGTCAGCTGGGGATTCATGTTTAAGGCTTTAAAAGCCTTTAATATCTCGGGATGGGTGTTGAATGCGATAGGCACCTTGAAAAAGAAACCGGCAGCTAGGTCCATAGGTCAAAATATATGTTCAAATTGGTTTGGTTTGGAAAATGGTACGAGACAAGGTTGTCCTTTGTCGCCAATTTTGTATGCCATTACTGTTGAAATATTTGCTTCGAAAATCAGACAAAATACTCTAATTAAGGGTCTCCCTATTTCTAAAGGAGATCTAAAGATCTCACTATATGCAGATGACACTCTCTTGTATATTGCTGATCCAGAAAACTCTTTGCCATATGTGATAGCAGAAATTGAACAATACAGTAAGGTATCCAACTATAAACTGAATCTATCCAAATCTATTGCAATGTATAAGAATATAGTACCAGATAAAATAGAAAAACTACAAAACAGATTCAACTTTTCTCAACCAGAAGTATTTGTCTACCTAGGAATTAGAATAAATAAAAAGCTAGAAAGAATAATGGAATCAAACTTTATGCATCTTTTGAAAAATATAAATAAAGACTCAAAAGAATGGCGCCATTTAGAAATATCAAGGTGGGGTAGAGTTAACACTTTGAGATCCTATGTTCTTCCTAAGTGGATTTATCTGTTTAGGATGTTTCCATTAATTATTCCTATACCATGGCTAAAAATGATCAAATCCTCTTTTGCTAACTTTGTCTGGAGGGGGGGAAAGCCTAGAATAAAAATGAATACAATGAGCTGTAATATAAATAAAGGGGGACTAGGCTTCCCGAATATCGAAAGATATTATGCAGCTGGGATAATTTACCATATTGCAATGTTGCAAAAAGAGATATATCCAAAAGAGGCATGGTGGAGGATAGAAACAGATCTATGCCAAACTAAAAATGTATCTAATATCATATGGAATAACAACGTATGCGATTATTCATTATCATTTGTGTTGAACCAAATAATTCCCATATGGGAAAAAGTAAAAAAGAAAATAGATATTAAAGGACCACTCTAGGCACCCAGACCACTTCAGCTTAATGAAGTGGTCTGGGTGCCAGGTCCCTCTAGGATTAACCCTTTTTATTATAAACATAGCAGTTTCAGTTTCCAAATCCTCTAGTGGCTGTCTCACTGACAGCCGCTAGAGGCGCTTGCGTGATTCTCACTGTGAAAATCACAGTGAGAGCACGCAAGCGTCCATAGGAAAGCATTGTAAAATGCTTTCCTATGAGACCGGCTAAATGCGCGCGCAGCTCTTGCCGCGCATGCGCATTCAGCCGAAAGGGAGGATCGGAGGCGGAGAGGAGGAGGAGAGCTCCCCGCCCGGCGCTGGAGAAAAAGGTACGTTTAACCCCTTTCTCACACCAGAGCCCGGCGGGAGGGGGACCCTAAGGGTGGGGGCACCCTCAGGGCACTATAGTGCCAGGAAAACAAGTATGTTTTCCTGGCACTATAGTGGTCCTTTAAGAATAAGATCTTGGGTTTTCAAAATATAGAATGTCTTGAAACGGATATAATAAATATCTCGCTAAAAGCCTGGAAAGTTGTAAATATTAGAAAGGTTGAAGATCTAATGGTGAATAATGATTTAAAGACCTTTGACATATTAATAAGGACAATGTCCCTTCCAAATCGAGAGGCTTTCTCATACTTAAGAGTCAAAAATTATTTGAAGAATAAAACAATTATGAACAATGGGGAAACATACAATGTGTTAAAAATAATCTTTAATAGGAAGGATTCAACGAATCTTTTCGCTAAATGCACAAAATTACTTGATATTACAAAAACAGAGAACTTTCTAACGGCAATAAAAAGTTGGGAAAAAGTTCTGAACTGCCCCATAGAAATAGAAGAATGGTATTAAGCAATAATTAAAGCAAATACATATGTGCACAGTCTTTCTTTAATTGAAACATTTTACAAAGTGATCAATAAATGGTATTTGGTACCGTAAAAAATTTCCAGAATGTTACAGGATAATAATGACTAATAATAATTATGTTGGAGATGTGGAGAAATGAAAGGGGATTATCTCCACATATGGTGGAATTGCAAAAAAGTAATACCCTTATGGCTTATGGCTAAATCATTACTGTGTAGTTTAAATGATATAAAAATAAAAGCTACACCAGACATTATGTTGTTGCACTTAAGATGGCCTCTTCTTAGCAAAATGAAACAAGTACTGACAACACACTGTCTGGTAGCGGCAAAGATTATTATTGCCAGGAATTGGAAAAATGCACAGCCGTTCAATGAGTTACAGCTCATTCAACAACTGAAATACCAGATCCAAATGGAAACAGGGCTGAAAATCAATATAAGGAGTATGATAAATGGGTAAATTGGCTAAAAAAATTGGAGCAACAAGAGCGGGAATTGATAATAGTGAATCAATAAGCCCCAGAGGGATAAGAACGAAATAGACACTATTCCTCACAAAAGCATTAAAGATGACTGACATTGCTGGAAGATATGGTGTGAATGATGGTATGAATGTGGTAATTTTGTTTTTCTTTTTGTACTTGAAGATTTGTTGGGTTTCCCCTCCTCCCACTTTTTCTCTTTAGTAAGGTTGATACCCCTCAAGGAATACTAATAGGAAAGGGAATAAAAGAGGTTATAAAGTGTAAATAAGCAAGGTAGTTTTAAGTAATGAATAAGATAGAGGAGTTTGGGATGAGCCAGCAAATATTTATGATGACTAATATACCAAGCCATAAATTATGAAATATTCTAAACTATTAATATTCGGGTATGGTCTGAAATATTTTCTTAAAAAAAAAAAAAAAGAAACTGTAAAGGCATGACCTATACACCAAAACTACTTCATGAAGCTAAAGTTGTTTTGGTGACTATAGTGTCCCTTTAAATGCTGTCATTATATTTATACTGGCAGACATTTTGTGTTAAGACAGAAATTAAAAGTGTATACTGTAAGTCACCATCAGAACAGAGGTGACTCCATTTTGTATCACAATGCAAAGACAGAAACATTTTTTTCTCTTTACTCTATTCACTCAAGTCTGAGCTAAGGAATGCGACTAATGTAAACATTGGCAGAGATAAGACATGATGTCTGCAGCAAGGAGGGTTGAATACAACAACCCAGAGACAAATATATATATATATATATATATATATATATATATATACACACACTATCCACATGTAACTAACTATATTTATATTAAAGGCCCACTATAGTGCCAGGAAATCATACTCGCCGGGCTCTAGGGGGAGGAAGGGGTTAAACTTACCTCTTTCTCCAGCACCGGGCGGGAAACTCTCCTCCTCCTTAGCGACGTCATCGGCTGAATGCGCATGCACGGCAGGAGCCGCGCGCGCATTCAGCCAGTCCATAGGAAAGCATTATTAATGCTTTCCTATGGACGCTGGCGTATTCTCACTGTGAAAATCACAGTGAGAAGCGCGGAAGCGCCTCTAGCGGCTGTCAATGAGACAGCCACTAGAGGCTGGATTAACCCATTTATAAACATAGCAGTTTCTCTGAAACTGCTATGTTTATAGAAGAAAGGATTAATCCTAGCTGGACCTGGCACCCAGACCACTTTATTAAGCTGAAGTGGTCTGGGCGCCTACAGTGGTCCTTTAACCCCTTAAGGACCAAACTTCTGGAATAAAAGGGAATCATGACATGTCACACATGTCATGTGTCCTTAAGGGGTTAATCATATATAAATAGTACTAAGTTAATAATATAGAATATTCATGGATATAATATCAATGAAGAAATGTCATATTATTTACTAACGTTAGTGAAATATGTGTAATAGACATATGTAATATTACTATGTGCTACACACAGTTTCACACAAGAAAGCCAGACACAAGATTACCAATGACAGATAACACTAAGTAGTTAATTTTACTTTTTAAAAACGGAATCTTACAAAGTTTCATTGTGTTAAGAGAGTGAAACTGAGGATAAGACGTGCCAAAGTCTAAATTAATGGCGCAAAAGTAGACATTCTGTCTGGTAAAAAAAAACCCAAAGAAAACGCTTTGAAGATGGACAGGTCTTTGACAAATAGATGTCATAAAGATAACCAAGATGATGTCAAACGCATCACGAAATTCAGTTAACCCATTATACAAAAAGGTAAATAGACCCCTTGACAAGAATTTTCTGTGATGTAATTGCGCCATCTACTGACCAAAATCTAGATGATAGTCTCTAGGGAAGACACACCCACCTTACTCTATTGGTCACTATCAACTAGTGACGTATGGAGAACGTCTCCTTTAAAAATTAAGGACAAAGGAAAGAACAAGGACACTCTGAGGATGGACTCACACCTAACATCTAAGATCTGACATCTGGAGCCAAAGCTGTGCACACCTAATTCTTTGTATCTTTTCCAACTAACACTTAACTTTAAAATTCAGAACTCTGAAAACTTTTATTTTTCACACAATTCTCTATACTCATACTTGCGTTCACAATTCAGGGGACATATCTTCAAGCCTGATAGAAACTCTACAATATAACTGATAATTATGCTGGTTTTATTTCATTTAATTAATTGATTTTACTAAAATGAAGAATATACTTGGATAAAAGCTTGTGATTCCAACATTAAGGAGTCATGATTCGTTAATGATATATAGAATTTGTAATTCCATTCCTGCAGGTGATGAGCCACAGCTGTTAGTTTGACACTCGGATCTGCTGCTGCAGGAGGAGATCAAGTTCAAGATTCCCCGTGAGTACCGGTCTTTAGCGTGCTTTGCTGTGGGCTGGCCCTTCCACACCGTGGTCTTTTTTGAAGGCACCGACCGCGGTGTAACATATTTTATCCCATTCACGGGTAATTATTATATATAATTTTTCTGGGAGTAGGAGTGCTCTTCCACCATACCGCGGTCTTTTTAGAAGATACCGACCGCGGTACCATACCCCTCAGGACGGAATCTTGTTTTGTTTCTAACATTACTCTTGCTTATACCAAGGCAAGGTACTTTTATTGAGTTTATTTACATATATGTGTTTTACTTTGCCACATTGTATGTTTTTTGTATATTTAGATACTTGTGTTTTATACATTGTACCTACAAGGTTTGCTGCTGAATATTCACTTTGACATCCATTCCAATCAGGATGTATTCATTTTATTTACTTAATCCGTTTCTTAATTAGTGAATATTGTTTAACAATAGATCTGTTTAGTCATGTTCTTTACCTATTAATTTACAGAATTTTTTTCTTAAGCTTTTTAGTAATAAATATATATATCTGTATAATTCTTGATATTATTTTAGTTTATTTAGGCGCGCACATACATTTTATATTTTGAGCTTACACTCAGGCTAAGTCGCTTGTGTATGTATGCTGCTGCCCACTTAATTGTTTGATACTGATTACACCATTTCCATTGGTTCATTCCTGCAGGTGGACTAATGAACTCTATATTACTTTTAACTTTAGAAAATAGGCAATTATCCAGATATATTAGCTTACGTAATTTAGAAATAGTCAATCTTAATTAGGAAAGTTAAAATTCTGCAAATGTAAAATCTGGTTATACTTATTCCTATTGGATGGACATAGGAATGGTCAAATGATCTAGTATGAGAAATATTGTATTTGTCATTGCAATATAAAAGGATATCTTGAATGGCAGCCAGCAGTGAGAGTTAATTCAGTGTGATTTGACTGTCAGCCAAAGCTTTTATTGCTTTACGCTGTGCTGCTGTTAGATGTTGTGTTCTGTATTAACCCATTAACCCCTTAAGACCGCAGCCAAATGTACAAGTTGTGATCCAAAAAAAATGTAAACAAACCACAGAATTTTACTATATGTCTGTTCAACAATAATTTACCTCTTTCATACTAAGTGCACCCACACTTATTATATATCATTTTGTTCAGGGGAAACAGGGCTTTCATTTAATATCAAACATTCATGTATGGAACTCCATTTTATATGAATAAAATCTAAAAAACTTGAAAAAATTATGAAATCTTGTTATTTTTCAATTTCAGCATGGCAATTTAACTGTTAATGTCAGAATACTATTCGGTTTTCCTGCAATAAAACATACATATTTGTATTCAGAAATGTCTCACGAGTAAAACAGTACCCCCCATGTATAGGTTTTATGGGGTTTTGGAAAGTTACAGGGTCAAATATACGACTTGTCCATTATTTTATTTTCTGCATAGAAATTTGACAGATTGGTTTGAGTGACCTAGGTTGCCTTTTAGACCGTATGGCAGCCCAGAAATGAAAATTACCCCCATCATGGCATACCATTTGAAAAAGTAGACATCCCAGGGTATTCAAAATGGGGTATGGCCAGTCTTTTGTAGTAGCCACTTGGGCACAAACCCTAGCCAAAGTTAGCTGTTTTTTTTGTGTTTTCTTTTTTTTACATAAAATCTGTACTTTCACTGATAATATTATTGTTAGTATATAGTTTACTGCCCTGAAACACTCCTAGTTCTGCTCAGTGATGTCTCACGAGCGCCATGGTACCCCCCATGTATAGGTTTTATGGGGTTTTGGAAAGTTTCAGGGTCATATATACGGCTTATCCATTTATGCTTTTTCACCTTGAAATTTGTCAGATTAGTTTGCAGTGTCCAGGCTGCCTTTGAGACCGTATGGCAGCCAAGAAATGAAAATTACCCCCATCATGGCATACCATTTGAAAAAGTAGACATCCCAGGGTATTCAAAATGGGGTATGCCCAGTCTTTTCTAGTAGCCACTTGGGCACAAACCCTAGCCAAATTTAGTGTTTGTTTGTTTTTTTTTGCATTTTTCACATAAAATCTGTACTTTCACTGATAATATTATTGTTAGTATATAGTTTACTGCCCTGAAACACTCCTAGTTCTGCTCAGTGAGGTCTCACGAGCGCCATGGTACCCCCCATGTATAGGTTTTATGGGGTTTTGAAAAGTTTCAGGGTCATATATACGGCTTATCCATTTATGCTTTTTCACCTTGAAATTTGTCAGATTAGTTTGCAGTGTCCAGGCTGCCTTTGAGACCGTATGGCAGCCAAGAAATGAAAATTACCCCCATCATGGCATACCATTTGAAAAAGTAGACATCCCAGGGTATTCAAAATGGGGTATGCCCAGTCTTTTGTAGTAGCCACTTGAGCACAAACCCTAGCCAAATTTAGTGCTTGGTTTTTTTTTTTGCATTTTTCACATAAAATCTGTACTTTCACTGATAATATTATTGTTAGTATATAGTTTACTGCCCTGAAACACTCCTAGTTCTGCTCAGTGAGGTCTCACGAGCGCCATGGTACCCCCCATGTATAGGTTTTATGGGGTTTTGGAAAGTTTCAGGGTCATATATACGGCTTATCCATTTATGCTTTTTCACCTTGAAATTTGTCAGATTAGTTTGCAGTGTCCAGGCTGCCTTTGAGACCGTATGGCAGCCAAGAAATGAAAATTACCCCCATCATGGCATACCATTTGAAAAAGTAGACATCCCAGGGTATTCAAAATGGGGTATGCCCAGTCTTTTCTAGTAGCCACTTGGGCACAAACCCTAGCCAAATTTAGTGTTTGTTTGTTTTTTTTGCATTTTTCACATAAAATCTGTACTTTCACTGATAATATTATTGTTAGTATATAGTTTACTGCCCTGAAACACTCCTAGTTCTGCTCAGTGAGGTCTCACGAGCGCCATGGTACCCCCCATGTATAGGTTTTATGGGGTTTTGGAAAGTTTCAGGGTCATATATACGGCTTATCCATTTATGCTTTTTCACCTTGAAATTTGTCAGATTAGTTTGCAGTGTCCAGGCTGCCTTTGAGACCGTATGGCAGCCAAGAAATGAAAATTACCCCCATCATGGCATACCATTTGAAAAAGTAGACATCCCAGGGTATTCAAAATGGGGTATGCCCAGTCTTTTCTAGTAGCCACTTGGGCACAAACCCTAGCCAAATTTAGTGTTTGTTTTTTTTTTTTGCATTTTTCACATAAAATCTGTACTTTCACTGATAATATTATTGTTAGTATATAGTTTACTGCCCTGAAACACTCCTAGTTCTGCTCAGTGAGGTCTCACGAGCGCCATGGTACCCCCCATGTATAGGTTTTATGGGGTTTTGGAAAGTTTCAGGGTCATATATACGGCTTATCCATTTATGCTTTTTCACCTTGAAATTTGTCAGATTAGTTTGCAGTGTCCAGGCTGCCTTTGAGACCGTATGGCAGCCAAGAAATGAAAATTACCCCCATCATGGCATACCATTTGAAAAAGTAGACATCCCAGGGTATTCAAAATGGGGTATGCCCAGTCTTTTCTAGTAGCCACTTGGGCACAAACCCTAGCCAAATTTAGTGTTTGTTTTTTTTTTTTGCATTTTTCACATAAAATCTGTACTTTCACTGATAATATTATTGTTAGTATATAGTTTACTGCCCTGAAACACTCCTAGTTCTGCTCAGTGAGGTCTCACGAGCGCCATGGTACCCCCCATGTATAGGTTTTATGGTGTTTTGGAAAGTTACACGGTCATATATACGGCTTATCCATTTAGGCTTTATTACATTGAAATTTGGCAAAGTGATTTTCTGGGCCTATATCGCATTTGAGAGAGCATGGCAGCCTGGGTAATAACATTTCCACTATTATGGCATACCATTTTCAAAAGTAGGCAACCCAGAGTATAAGAAATGGTGCATTGCAAGATGTTTGGTCTAACCACTTTATCAGAAATGAAGGGCCCACATAGGGGTTATAGCTTTATTTGTGCTTTTTCACGCACATGAACTCCATTTTCACAGGACATTTCATATTCCTGATATGAGTTATTGCAACAAAGCCTCACTATTTGTATTTAACATTGTCTCCTGAATGTAACAGTACCCCCATGTACTAGATTCTCTGTTTTGGGGGGGAAGTCATGGGGACAAAAATATTAGATGTCCTTTTCAAAGTTGGCAATTTAACAAAGTGATTTTCTGGGTCTATCTCGCCTTTGAGAGAGCATGGCAGCCTGGGTAATAACATTCCCACCGTTATGGCAAACCATTTTCAAAAGTAGGCACCCCAGAGTATAACAAATGGCATAATTTGAGATGTTAGGTCTAGCCATTTTAACAGAAATGCTGGGCCCATGTAGCGATTTCTACTTTGATTTTTGTCTTTTTAATCAGATAAATAGCATTTTCACTGGAAATGTCATAATACAGATATTAGTTAGTGCACTAGAGACTTGGTATTTTGATTTAACACTGTCTTCTGAATATAACGGTACCCCCACGTACTATTATTTCAGATTTTACTGATAAGTCACAGGGCGAAATATATTAGATGCCCTTTCAGCTTGTAAGTTTGCCAATATTATTTTCTGGGCCTATGTAGCTTTTCAGAGAGTATGGCAGCCTGGGTAATAACATTCCCACCGTTATGGCAAACCATTTTCAAAAGTAGGCACCCCAGAGTATAACAAATGGCATAATTTGAGATGTTAGGTCTAGCCATTTTAACAGAAATGCTGGGCCCATGTAGTGATTTCTACTTTGATTTTTGTCTTTTTAATCAGATAAATAGCATTTTCACTGGAAATGTCATAATCCTGATATTAGTTAGTGCACTAGAGACTTAGTATTTTGATTTAACACTGTCTTTTGAATATAACAGTACCTACATGTACCATGTTTCCAGGTTTTTATTATATCACATGAATAGAACAGTACCCCACATACACTTTGATCTGAAGGCAGAGAGAGGCAGATAGATCTTTGATATCACATAGAGAGTCACTGTGCGAAAAGTTTGAGAAGTAAAAAAAACGAAAAAAAAAAACTATTTTTTGTAACCCTTTCAGTGCTAATCACAGCATTAACCCTGTGATCAGTTTTTTATTGGGAAGTCACATTTCAAGTACTACAAATGTAGTATTTTGAGTTGTTTGGTGTAGCCACTTTAGAATGGCTAGCGTAAACAGGGACAGGCCAAGGTCAGGGGAATCCAGAATTCAGAGTAGTCGGTAAAACAAGCCAATGGGTCGGTACAGGCAGCTAACAAAGCGTAGTCAGGACAAGCCGAGGTCAGAAATCCAGGTAAATCAAGCAAACAAACTGCCAAAGTCCCATACAGAGTGATTCAGAAATTCAGCTCTGTATGGTAGACTTTGAAACAGTCTGTTATGCAGAGGGCGGGTAGAGATGGGCAGGTTGGACAATAAAAACTGGAGTCCTTTCGGACTCCTTTCTTGTAGCAAACACGGCACTTTTTTTGGGGAGCTTTTTTACTAGGGGTGGATGGGATTCGGGAAGGGAAGTGTTTGCCACAAAGTCTTTGGAGATCTCCTGATTCCAAAGTGGGATTGGGGGGCTGGGTAAATAACATACGGGACAAAATGCTTAATGTGAATTCGAGGAAAGGGCAGGGCCTACCTATGACCTCTTTTGTATAGAGGACATAGGCATTGAAAATTGCAATCTGGCTCACGTAGATTGCAATTTTCTTGTACCAGGTCCTAGTTTTTCGGTTCACCAGATAGGGCTGTATGCATTGGTCAGCCAAGTCTACTCCCCCCATAAACTTGCTGTAGTCTACAATGCACTTCGGCTTTTCCAGATGCTCAGTGCTACCTCTCACAGACACTGGCACTGTACTTTCGTCATGCATCGTAGACAGCATGTATACATCTTTCCTATCTCTGAAGCGAAGAGCAAGCAACTCATCCTGGCGGAGAGCTGAAGAGGAACCTCTACTGCTTCTGCCACTTGCCAGGGCTTGGGGGAAACCCCTGCGATTCTTCCTCACTGTGCCACAGGCTAGGGTTTCAAAACAATATAAATTTTTAAATAATTCTATACTGGTATAATAATTGTCAACCCATAGCCTATATCCCTTATTCAACAAGGGAAGGATTAGATCCCAAACAATCTTGCCACTTGTACCCACAGAATCAGGGCATCCTGGTGGGTCAAGATGGCTATCCTTCCCCTGGTAAATGCGAAACGCCCATGTGTAACCAGTACAGGATTCACATAATTTATAAAATTTAACGCCATATCGGGACCGCTTCGATGGAATATATTGCTTAAATAGCAGTCGACCTTTAAATTTCATAAGGGACTCGTCAATTGAAATATCTTTATCGGGGACATAATTTTCAGAAAATTTGTCTGACAGGAGTTGAATAAAGGGCCGAATTTTATATAGCCTGTCAAACAGTGGGCCGTTTCTAGGGGGACACAGCGAGTTATCATTAAAATGAAGGAATCGCAGCAGTTGCAGGTAGCGATCCCTCAACATAACCTCAGGGAAAAGAGGTGTAGCCAGGATACGTTGCTTGCTCCAGTAGGACCTGATACTGGGCTTTTTTACAATACCCATCATTAGGGTTAAAGCCCAAAACCGCTTCATCTCTGCGACATCCGTGGGTCTCCACATATTCCTGCGACCATGATGGGACCCCGGATGTGCAGAGAGATACTGCATAGCAAACAAATTTGTTTGCTGAGCCATGAGCTCAAATATATCGTCTGACATAAAGAGCTCAAAAAAACGAATTGGCTCGCAGTCGTCCACTGTTACAGTGATGCCAGGTGTAACAGTGAACGGCGGTATTTCTGGGGCCATCATATTTGGAGGCACCCAGTCTCCGCCTGGCATTGGGCTTGCTGAGCGTCCTCTTGTGAGTGGTGGTGGGGCACCATCACTTGAGGTCTCACTCAGAGGCTCAATGTCAGAGGCAGTGATAGTGTCACTGTCTTGCAGAGTGTCACTATCACTGCCTGCCAGAATGGCATACGCCTCCTCGGCTGAGTAGCGACGTGCCATTCTAGGGGGACAAATTAATTAATTTATATACTAAAGTGGGTAATTAATTATCTACCTGCCTAACACCTACTACCCGCCCTCAAAAAATAATATAAATGTACTGATCACAGTATAGGCAGCTGCAATCAGTACACTGAAAGGGTTATTTTCAGATCTATAAAAATAACCCTAAAAAAAAGTCAGTCTGATCAGAGAGCCCTCTGATCACAGTGATCACTGATACAGTACTGTACAGCAGATAAACTGTACAGGTTAGTGATCACGGCAGCGGGGAAAGGGTAATGGAGATTTGGGTTGCTGCGACTGACACAAAGGGTAAAAAAAAATTAGAAATAATTTTTTTGACCCAAAAAAGTTTTTAAAACTGAAAGGGTTATTTTTTGATCTGTAAAAATAACCCTAAAAAAGGTCAGTCTGATCAGAGAGCCCTCTGATCACAGTGATCACTGATACAGTACTGTACAGCAGATATACTGTACAGTATAGTGATCACGGCAGCGGGGAAAGGGTAATGGAGATTTGGGTTGCTGCGACTGACACAAAGGGTCAAAAAAAATTAGAAATAATTTTTTTGACCCAAAAAAGTTTTTAAAACTGAAAGGGTTATTTTTTGATATGTAAAAATAACCCTAAAAAAGGTCAGTCTGATCAGAGAGCCCTCTGATCACAGTGATCACTGATACAGTACTGTACAGCAGATATACTGTACAGTATAGTGATCACGGCAGCGGGGAAAGGGTAATGGAGATTTGGGTTGCTGCGACTGACACAAAGGATCAAAAAAAATTAGAAATAATTTTTTTTTGATCCAAAAGAATAATAATAAATAAATACCCTAATCAGGTTGATCACAGTAATATGCTGTGATCAGCACTGAAAGGGTTAAATAAAATATAAATTTTAAAACTTTGAAAAAAAAATTAAACTTTCTTTTTCCACAGGAGCTGCAAAAACCACGATCTCTCTGCCTCTCTCTCTCAGATCGAAGTGAGGTGAGGAGAGGGGCAGAGACAATGTGTCAGCCAGTGATCTGAGATCATTGGCTGACACATACTAACAGTGATCACAGTGACTGGCTGTCACTGTGATCACCTCCTACAGATCGCGGTAATTGGCCACAGGGGGATGCCTGGGAGGTACAGGCATGCCCCCACCGCGATCTGTAGGGGGCTAATGGCTGCAGTTACATGTGTCAGCCAATGGGCTGACACATAGTAACACTGATCGCACTGACAGGCTATGGCAGCCTGTCAGTGTGATCAGACTGCAGCCTGACAGTTCAGATCGCGGTCACTGACCCCAGGGGGGCTGCCTGGGGGGCCAGGCATGTCCCCCGACCGCGATCTGCTGCAGAAGAATGCGGCCGGCTCCATGTGTCACCCGATTTCAAATCGGCTGACACATGGTAAATACCGATCGCAGTGACAGCCTGTCACTGCGATCGGAAGCTGCAGACCGCGGTCCCCAGGCACAGGGGGGCTGCCTGGGGGGCCAGGCATGCCCCCCGACCGCGATCTGCAGCGGCCATGTTCCGCCGGCCACGTGGGGCTGAAGACCGCCCAGGACGTACTATGCCGTCCTGCGGCGTTTAGAGCCACCAAAATAAGGACGGCATAGTACGTCCTGCGGTCTTAAGGGGTTAAGGACGGCGTGTGTTCTATGCCGTCCTTAGGGAACCGGCTCTAAACGCCAGAGGGCGGCATAGAACTCCCTAACCGTCCTTTCTACTTACCCGGTCGCCAGCGATCCCACGCCGGTGATCCCAGTATGGGGACTTACCTGGGAGCCCAGGGAGTCCCCCTCTGTCCTCTTCGGCCCTCCGGGCCCTGTGATCGCAAGGTCCTTACGAGCATAGCCGTCCATGTCAGTGCCAGCAGGGGGAGTGCCTGTAATGACAGGTACTCCCCCTGCTGTCTGTAAAAACAAAAAAAAAAGTTAAATCAGTGTAAAATACAATTATATATACTTAGATCATATATATATTTATTATATATATGATCTAAGTATATATATATATATATATATATATATATATATACATATACATACATACACTGTCTAAATGTATGTATTTTAATATTAATATATATATATATATAGTTATATATACAAAGTGTAAATATTGGCTAGCAATCATGGTCTTGAAGTAAAATGGTACTTTATTGAAAAATCTTAAAATCGACTTTCAGCCCACGACCGGGGCTTTCCTCAGGATCAACAAAGAGTAACCATGAGTGCAAGGACTGGATATTTTTGTATAGTTATATATATATATATATATATATATATATAAATATCAAAATACACGTACAATGATATTTGTGGCGAAACCGACCTCGCCACGTGTCCTTGGAGGGGGCTGATTGCCCGCCTCTTGCCTTTGGACTATGGACCAGACTTTATGGGAATGTGATACCCCAGATAGCCATACCATGGAGCCTATTCATATAATGAAAGACTATGGGAAAGACTTTAGCTCCATGGCAATTGTACTGTGTGAGTAGGATCTGCGCGCTATTCGGTAGTTTTGTGCGTGCAGATCCCAGCTATCTTGGGATAGGTGAAATGTCTGTGTGTTATGTGTAAATGTGACTTTATGTATTTTAAAGTGTTTTATGTCGTTTTGCAACCATGTGGTTAATGGAGTCTGCCTTTACTCCTGGGTAATTGGATTACTTCTCCAATTAACTCCAGGGCAGAAGGGAGGAAACCAGGGTGCATTGTGGGGATGTTTTTCTGCCAGCCAGAAAGGAACAAAAGATACTTTTAGTAACTTTTGAACCCCTGGTCGGATTCATGCCATTTTTTAATATGTTGTTCCCCTGAATGGATTGATTGTGGATATGTATTTTTATGTGAATGTGATGTATGGTTTTAAAGTTATGAAAGTTGTGTAAAAGTATATTTTACACTGTATGCATAATGGGATTATGTGTCACACTAAGGGGAGGGGATGTGTGGGAGGTAACATCTATGTCATTGGTTCTTTTATGCCTCCCCCTGGGTGTGGCCTGTATGTGTGAGTTGGAAATAAAAGCCAGGCTGGATGAGCCAGTCCAGAGTTCCTGTTTTACCCTCAAAGTGATGTGTCGTCTCATTATTGGGGGGAAGGATTTATTGCATGCTGTTCCAGTTGACTGCTAGGAGTACAAGCCTATTCGTATGGTTCCTATTCAATGGTCTACAGCATTCATATGCTTGGGAGAATTTAAAAGGTTTCTCGGATTCGGTGATTGTGGTGTCTGCCAGAGTGCTTGGAGTCCTCAGGAAGCACTAGGAGCATCCATTAACGGAGGTACCAAGTCGGGGTGCCAGGCGATCCGTTACATTGGTGGCAAGCGGTGGGATGGCGTCCTAGTGCGAGGTAAAGCAGCTCGGAGACACAGTACGTTTGGATTTACAAATTGAGGGCGACGCTAGTGTGCCTACAGCGTCCCTGTCTACACAAAGATTTGGGAAAATGGGGTTCGTAGACCCCTGGGCAACACACACACCTGAGGAAGAGAGTGAATTAGAATGGAGAGATAATGCCCGGAAAGAATTATGGTACGATGCCCTGGAGGAAGTCCAGTATCAACGGCAGCAGCGCCTTCCTGGTGTCGCATACCAGTTGGAGGAACAAATGGCCTGGCGGATACCACTTCTGGGAGACCAACCTGGAGGGCAGCGGGTAAGACAACTCGAGTACCTCGTGGAAAGGGAACTGAGCCTGGACGCCTCATACCGGGCACTGTGGTGGTGCACTGTCCAGCCAGAGACGTGGAGGGCAGAGGGCATCCAGCCAGAGGGGGAGAACTACACAAGCCCTGGCCTGTTGTGGAAAGCCTTAGTGGAGGATGTCGACTTCGGCAGTCCAGCAGAGTCACGGTACTGGGCTATCTTTCATTACCGAGGTGAGATGATACAGGGCCCGAGATCTATTGGACAGGGAGAAGACCTCCGCCGTTTCGCTGCCATGGAACGAGAGCTGGAGATGGACTATGTAGAACTATTAAATTCCTGCCAGCCGCAGAGCAGGGACGCAGACCGGGAAAACTGGGTGGCAGACCCAGACCTGCTAGCCTATAGCTGGGAAAACGCGGCAGAGGTACCCCCTGCTTCACTACCAGTTGCAGAAGTAGGGGACCTCATAGACTGGTCCTGGAGAGACCCACAGATGGCAGGTGGAGATGGGATAGAGGTCTCTCTACCGGCCCTACAGGGATGCTGGGCAGTCGGCCCAGATCCCCAGCGGCAGGTTACAGTTCAGAGAGAGGAGCTTGTTACACCCTCTCTCCAGCGGCAGCCTAACCCACCAAGGGGAGACCGTAAGCCCCACACCAGCGCAGATGGGACCGTGGTCTCTGCGCCCAAGTTACAGGGAGCTGAAGGAGCCGTCCTCCCTCCCCAGCGGCAGTGTGATTTGTTGGGAATTGGGAGCCCGGTCTCCATTCCCCAGCGGCAGAGTATCCAGCAGGGAATAGAGGGCCCAGCCCCCTTTCCCCCACAGCAGGACTCTGTGCTGGGAGGAGAGACAGTCGGTCTCCCTCCGCAGAGACGGGAAGTATGCATGGTAGAGGAGATTGTTACCACCTCTCCCCAGCGGCGGATCATTAATGTACAGGGAATAGAGAGCCCAGTCTCCATTCCCCAGCGGCAGAGTGTTCTAATGGGAGAGGAGTTGGTTACCACCTCTCCCCAGCGGCAGCTTAATGTACCAGGGGGAGACTGTAAGCCCCACACCTGTGCAGATGGGACCGTGGTCTCTGCACTTCCAGCACAGGGGGTAGGGACGGTCGGTCCTGCCCCCCCACAACAGGGCTGTTTAGCCAAAGGGGAGACAGTCTGTCTCCAGCAGCAGAGCTGTGTAACTAAAGGGGAGACAGTCGGTCTCCAGCAGCAGAGTTGTGTAACTCAAGGGGAGACAGTCGGTCTCCAGCAGCAGAGCGGTGTAACTCAAGGGGAGACAGTCGGTCTCCCGCAGCAGAGCGGTGTATTTAAAGGGGAGACAGTCTGTCTCCAGCAGCAGAGCTGTATAACTAAAGGGGAGACAGTCGGTCTCCAGCAGCAGAGCTGTGTAACTCAAGGGGAGACAGTAGGTCTCCAGCAGCAGAGCGGTGTAACTCAAGGGGAGACAGTCGGTCTCCAGCAACAGAGCGGTGTATTTAAAGGGGAGACAGTCGGTCTCCAGCAACCAGGCTCCAACCAGACTACTCCCGTGGTAGTGCTGGCAACAGGACAGAGTACCGCTGGTCTCTGCCCCCTCAGCAACCTACCAAGACAGCCTACCAGTCCCCCACACAGCCGTGGTGAGGCACCTGAACCTGGACAAGATTCTCCCTCACCCAGGTGTAGTAACTGTTTATTGTGGGTGGGCTGCTCTGCTGTTTCTGTCTTGTGGGTGGGCTGCTGGACTAACAAGGGCACTGACCGGCATGAGGTCAAGTACCCTGTTAGTCTGGGGGGTAAAGGGGAGAAGTGTGGCGAAACCGACCTCGCCACGTGTCCTTGGAGGGGGCTGATTGCCCGCCTCTTGCCTTTGGACTATGGACCAGACTTTATGGGAATGTGATACCCCAGATAGCCATACCATGGAGCCTATTCATATAATGAAAGACTATGGGAAAGACTTTAGCTCCATGGCAATTGTACTGTGTGAGTAGGATCTGCGCGCTATTCGGTAGTTTTGTGCGTGCAGATCCCAGCTATCTGGGGATAGGTGAAATGTCTGTGTGTTATGTGTAAATGTGACTTTATGTATTTTAAAGTGTTTTATGTCGTTTTGCAACCATGTGGTTAATGGAGTCTGCCTTTAGTCCTGGGTAATTGGATTACTTCTCCAATTAACTCCAGGGCAGAAGGGAGGAAACCAGGGTGCATTGTGGGGATGTTTTTCTGCCAGCCAGAAAGGAACAAAAGATACTTTTAGTAACTTTTGAACCCCTGGTCGGATTCATGCCATTTTTTAATATGTTGTTCCCCTGAATGGATTGATTGTGGATATGTATTTTTATGTGAATGTGATGTATGGTTTTAAAGTTATGAAAGTTGTGTAAAAGTATATTTTACACTGTATGCATAATGGGATTATGTGTCACACTAAGGGGAGGGGATGTGTGGGAGGTAACATCTATGTCATTGGTTCTTTTATGCCTCCCCCTGGGTGTGGCCTGTATGTGTGAGTTGGAAATAAAAGCCAGGCTGGATGAGCCAGTCCAGAGTTCCTGTTTTACCCTCAAAGTGATGTGTCGTCTCATTATTGGGGGGAAGGATTTATTGCATGCTGTTCCAGTTGACTGCTAGGAGTACAAGCCTATTCGTATGGTTCCTATTCAATGGTCTACAGCATTCATATGCTTGGGAGAATTTAAAAGGTTTCTCGGATTCGGTGATTGTGGTGTCTGCCAGAGTGCTTGGAGTCCTCAGGAAGCACTAGGAGCATCCATTAACGGAGGTACCAAGTCGGGGTGCCAGGCGATCCGTTACAATATTGATTAAATATATATATATAATTTTTATTATATATATATATATTTATATATAATATAAAAAACATATGTAAATACGTTAAAAAATAAAATAAAAAAATTAATACAAAATAAATAAATAAAATATATATATGTGTAAAGCCGTTCTAACTGTATTTTAAAATATATATTGATATCAAAATACACGTAGAACAAAATAATATATATATCTCTATACATAAGTATATCAAAGAGATGTGGCTGCATATGTAAATCATCCTGATGAAAGTCCACATGCTGGACTGAAACGTCGATCGGTTTTATGGATTGAATAAAAGTTAAGTTTTAAGAAACTTCCGTGAGTGCAGCCACATCTCTTTGATATATGGATACACAGCCCTGGTAATGCACCCGGTTTTTTGGACAATTTTGGAATCCACTGGCAGCCTGAGTGCAAGGTACTGTACATTTTTTTCTATACATAAGTATATACGTATATATCACTTTGTGTATGGACTTAACATGCGGCAGGGGCAGGGTCAAACTGCACTGAGGGCGGGGGTTAAATGTGCCCCCCTACTTTTGCCACTGCTGTCACTTACCTGATTCCAGCTCCTAACGACCCGGATGTCCACCTAGTAGCTTTCTTGCAGACAGCCACTAGAGGTGTAGTTAACCCTCAAAGGTAATTTTTATAAAATAAAAAAAAAAAACATTTTTTAATTATAACAAATCTTAACATGTGGTGAATATGCTTGTGTACAAACAGTGAACATATAAAAGGTATTAGAAATCCATAGAGAATAAACAAAAAAAGAAAAAAATGCCATTCTACCTGTGTATGATTTACTGAGAAGATTATAGGCTTAAAAAGTAACTTTTAATAAATAAATCTAAAATAAAAATATATTAAAGAAAAATCATATGAACAACAGGAGTGGGTGGAGACTATACAGTGAGTAAAACTCTGACTACTCATACAAGCTGTAAAAGTGTATACATAACACTAATGCTGAAGCAATACTGTTTTGCTACAATATAACATCAGTGTATTCCCAAGTAATAGAAGTGATACTATATTATATATCACTAATAGCTGTAACAAGAGGGGGGAGATAAGACGACTGCTAAACCAGTGCTGTCAATAGTTAAAAGATTTATGGATAAGTAAATCCCTACATGAGAAAGATCCAAGATAATGGTTCAGCTAAGACAGATTTCTGACAGACGGTGATTAGCCAGTTAAATAACACAAAAGCTGCCTAGATCATAGCAGCATATTGATAATAAATAAATAAAGGTTGCTGTCAAGCAGTAAAGTGTAAAATAAGGGGTTGCTGACCTGGCTCCGTTTTTTCTGCAAGATACCTAGCAGTATATTCTAGTGTAACAACGGCTGCCTGCACTGAGTTATCTTATGCTTTACCACAGTGGAGCACAAAGTAGTAGCTCACCTGTGAAGGACTGCTGACAGGCAGCAGTTAACCGGTTAAAAGTCACACAAGTTGCCTAAGTGCTAGCTGCATCAAAATAGTAGGTCAAGGTATAAAGAGAGGGTTTGCAAACAGTTTTGAACAGGTTGCCTAGGTAGTAGAAAATATACAGACAGTGACAGAGGAAGGCGTATAGAATAAAGATTCCTGAGTCTTGTGCCTTCGAGGGCACCCCTTAATAAAATGCCTGGTCTTATCAATCTCCCCCCATGAACATAATAAAGGAAAAAGAAAGAGAAATAAAGTATGTACAGAGCACATAAAATTAGTGTTAAGAGTCTCCAATATGCACTCCTGAGATGCTGGACATGAAAGAACTTGATGTCTGTAATTTAGCAATTGATAAGCAGAGAGTTAGGTGCCAACACCAATAATGAGTCAGTATGTGTCAAGGGCCCCTGACATGCACGTTTCGCCAGTGAAGCTCATCAGAGGGGACCCTCGCATAAGTATTAGAAATCCATACCCTGTTAAAAAATGCCTACTAGTATTATGAATTAATATAGCAATGTAAACAACTGAGCAGGACTGCACATGAAGATTGGTAAGTATGGAGTCCTCACAGTTGCTGGGTGGAGATGATAGCAAGATGGTACTTAATAGTGTAGAAGCACTATCTAATCTGCCTAAAGATAACAATTCAGCAGGGCTGATTAACCCCTTAAGACCGCAGGGCGTTCTATGCCGTCCCTATTTTGGTGGCTCTAAACGCTGCAGGGCGGCATAGAACGCCCTGCGATCTTATGTACTTACCCGGTCGCCGGCGATCCCACGCCGGCGATCGCGGTATGGGGACTTACCTGGGAGTCCCCCTCCGTCCTCTTCGGCCCCCCTGGGCCATGTGATCTGTCTACGTGTATGTTAATATTATTATATACATAATTATATATACATATATATATTAATATCAAAATACACGTACAATGATATTGATTAAATATATATATAATTTTCATTATATATATATTGATATCAAAATACATGTAGAACGAAATAATATATATATATCCATATACATAAGTATATATCACTATATTTATCCCTATATATAAATAAAACTAATAAAAAAATTATATATATATATATATATATATATACACACATATATATATATATATATATAATAATTCTACATATATATTTATGTAATAATTTTACATAATTCGGTCATTTTAGTAATTACAATTTGCAGGACCTGCCTGACAACCCAGGCCGAAAGTTCAGGGAACTTAATTTTCTAGCACTATATTTAACCCTGTAACTTTCCAAGACACCATAAAACCTGTACATGGGGGGTACTGTTTTACTCGGAAGACTTCGCTGAACACAAATATTAGTGTTTCAAAACAGTAAAATGTATTACAACGACGATATCGTCAGTGACAGTGAAATGTTTTGCATTTTTCACATACAAATGGCACTTACACTGACGATATAATTGTTGTGATACGTTTTACTGTTTTGAAACACTAATTTTTGTGTTCAGCGAAGACTCCCGAGTATAACAGTACCCCTCATGTACAGGTTTTATGGTGTTTTCAAAAGTTACAGAGTCAAATATAAAGCTTGCTTTTCAGTTTTTTCACATTATAATTCGCCAGGTTGCCTTTGAGACCGTACGGTAGCCCAGGAATGGCATATCATTTGCAATAGTAGACAACCCAGGGTATTGCAAATAGGGTATGTTCCGTTTTTTTTAGTAGCCACTTAGTCACAAACACTGGCCAAAATTTGCGTTCAAATTAGTTTTTTTGCATTTTCAAATATTAACACTAACTTTGGCCAGTGTTTGTGACCAAGTGGTTACGAAAAAAGACTGCACATACTCCATTTGCAATACCTTGGGTTGTCTACTTTTGCAAATGGTATGCCATCATGGGGGTAATTCTTATTCCTGGGCTACCATATGGTCTCAAAGGCAATGTAACCAATCTGGCAAATTTCAATGTGAAAAAAATGAAATATGTAACACGCTACATTTGACCCTGTAACTTCCCAAAACACCATAAAACCTGTACATAGGGGGTACTGTTTTACACATGAGACATCGCTGAATACAAATATGTGTATGTTACTGCAGTAAAAGCAAACAGTATTTTGACATTCACAGTTAAAATGTCACGTAGAACTAAAAAATTTTTAAAAAAATCTTATTTTCTCCCATTTTGTTAATATTTTTTCCATATTAAATTATGTTCCATACCTAAATATTTGATGTTAAACGAAAGCCCTGTTTCCCCTGAATAAAATGACATATAATAAGTGTGGGTGCATTTAATATGAACAAGGTGAATTACGGTTGGACAGACATATACCGCAAATGTCAGGTTTTGTTCACATTTTGTTTTGATCAAAACTTGTACATTTGCCTGCGGTCTTAAGGGGTTAAGACCGCAAAAGAAAATTAACAAATAGAAGTCCCAGCAGTCCGTGATTAGATAAGCTGCTGAATGAAGGTAATGACAGGATAATACTAATGGTAAAAAAGGAGCTTATTTTTCAAGGAGAATTTAACTTATATTAAAAACCTAGATATAGTTCTAGAAGTCCTATAGTCAAAACTGTCTATTCGTCACTATTAGTGATGGCCCGAACGGTTCGCTGGCGAATAGTTCCTGGCGAACATAGCTTGTTCGCGTATGCCACGGATGGTGAACATATGCGATGTTCGGTCCGCCCCTATTCGTCATCATTGAGGAAACGTTGACCCTGTACCTCACAGTCAGCAGACACATTCCAGCCAATCAGCAGCAGACCCTCCCTCCCAGACCCTCCCACCTCCTGGACAGCATCTATTTTAGATTCATTCTGAAGCTGCATTCTTAGTGAGAGGAGGGACAGTGTGCTGCTGCTGATTTAATAGGGAAATTGATATCTAGTGTATTCAGTGTCCACTACAGTCCTGAAGGACTCATCTGATCTCTGCTCTAAGGACAGCACACCAAAAAGCCCTTTTTAGGGCTAGAACATCAGTCGGCTTTTTTTTTTCTTTTTTTTCTGTGTAATCTAATTGCAGTTGCCTGCCTGCCAGCGTGTGTGTCAGGCTCACAGCGTATACTGTGCCCACTTGCCCAGTGCCACCACTCATATCTGGTGTCACAATAGCTTGCATTTAACAAAAAAAAAACTTTTTGGACCGTAATATAATAGCAGTCAGTTTCCTTCACACATGTGCGTTTCAGGGCCTGCCAGGGCACAGTGTCACACCAGTGCAACTCATATCTGGTGTAACAGTAGTGTACATTTAAAAAAATAAAATAAAATTTTGACTGTAATAGATTGAATAGCAGTTAGTTGTCTGCCAGCGTGTGTGTCAGGCTCACAACGTATACTGTGCCCACTTGCCCAGTGCCACCACTCATATCTGGTGTCACAATAGCTTGCATTTAGCAAAAAAAAAAACTTTTTGGACTGTAATATAATAGCAGTCAGTTTCCTTCACACGTGTGCGTTTCAGGGCCTGCCAGGGCACAGTGTCACACCAGTGCAACTCATATCTGGTGTAACAGTAGTGTACATTTAAAAAATATATAGAGGGGGGCGTGGTTTGGACGACGATGAAAATGGCCGCATAGAACGAGTGCTCCGCACCCCGGCGCTCAATAAAGCCTTGTAATCTGCTACAGCCCCGATCTTGGAGCAGTGAACCGTGCCCTGATCACCCCCTTTACTGCGGCCGAATGTCCAACCGCAGACCTTCTAATAAAAAAGGCACCAAAGAAGCTTTATCCGTGGCGAACATGTTTGCTGCCCAGAGGCCTGCTGCACGTGGCGTGCCTTTGACCACAAGCCCCAGTGCTACTCACCTCGTGGACCCCCTCCGGGCCCAAGACACCCCACCGGAGGCAGCTTCTAGCGCCATCCTGCAGTCCCTAGCAGATGTTAAAGGCTACCTGGCCGAGGAAATCCAACGCACGGCCACGGAGGTCAAAGCGGAGATAGCCGCCATTGGAGGCCGTACAACCCGCATTGAGCTACAACTAGGCAAGGCGGTACAAGCGCATAACCAAGCGGTTACCATCACAAACTCCCTCCTTACCAGAGTGACGAACCTGGAGTTGGAACTTGAGGACGTCTCCAACCGCTCCATGAGAAACAATCTGCGTATACGCGGACTACCGGAATCGGTGGCGGATACGAACCTTGAAGAGACTCTGGTCGCCTGTTTCAAACAGAGCCTCCCCGACATCCCGGCACACCTGTGGATGGTAGACAGGGTACATAGAGCCCTGCGGGCCCGAGGGCCGAAGAATAGCCCGCCCCGTGATGTGATCATGAAATGGCACTACTACACGACCAAGGAGCCCATCATGCGACACAGCAGGATGACGGCCTTTGCCCATGAAGGGACTAGCTTCCAAATTTATCAAGATGTGGCACCGGCCACTCTCCTTCGACGAAAGGAGTGGAAACCGGTCACTGATTTGCTACGAAATAACGGCCTGCGCTTTGCCTGGGGATACCCATTCAAGATACTGGTCTTCAAGGGCCCCAAACCATCGGTGCTGCTCCCTACAACGGACATACCCACGTTTCTGGCTGATCTGGGCTTGGACTTACCGGAGGACTTCCAGACCCCACATTCTCACGCAGGGACTCTTGCCAGGCTAGACATCACCGCCGAAATGCAGGATCTCCAGCGGGAATGACGCTGGGATGGAGCGCCCAGAAGGGCTCAAGTGCAGACAGCAGGGGGATCTGCGATGGCCTTTGGACGCTTTGAAGCCACCTGAGTATACATATGATTACAGAAATGCCTTGTTTTTTGTTGTTGTTTACGTTCCTTTTTTTTTCATAAGCACAGATAATATGGGGATATAATAGTGTGGGGTCATGTAATATGATATATGTTACTATAGTGGTAGTCCTCTGATAACCTGGTGGGGTGCTAGGATAGCTAGGCTTTGGTGCTCAAATAGCAAAATGACGCAGCACGATACACCAGGGTACTGAGATAGCAGCCGCTGTTCCACGGACATAACCTGTTAAAGCAATACAATAATGTACACCTATACGCTGGTAGTATGTAGACAACGATAGTGCGCCCTGATATGCCATGGCAACAGGAGTTTATCCAGTGTTCCCATTACAGCCCGATGCTAGCGAGGTAGACGAAGGTAACATGATGACACACACTGTTTAAGGTGCTGGGAGGATGAAATGGTATAGTGCGCTTTAGCACTCCATCAAAGACCATTGACGGCACGCTCACCTCTGGCAACAGGGGGAGGGGGGTGGTCGGGAGGTGACTACTGTTGGGGGGGGGAGACTCTGCTGTCGAGGGGACGCTTTGAGGTGGCAGGTTATTAACAGTTTATTTTAACCAACAAAAAGCAAAAAAAAAAAAAAAACGGAAAAAAGGGAAAAAAAAGAAAACAACAACAAACGGAAAACACAGAAAAAAAAAAAGAAAAAGACAGACAGACAGACAAACGACAGCTGCCCACACAGTGAGCGATCTGGCGGCCGGGCCCGTTATGGCCGGCGGGACGAAGGGTGCAGGGACCCCCAAAAGACCATACAAGCTGGTGGAGTCTGAGGCGTTCAAAAAATTTGTAGCTATTGGGACACCGGAGTGGAAGGTACACGGCCGAAATTTCTTTGCACAAAAGGCAATCCCCAACCTGTACTCGATTGTGCAAAAGGAAGTAATGGCATGTCTGGCACACAGTGTTGGGGCAAGGGTCCATCTGACCACTGATTTCTGGTCTGCAAAGCATGGTCAGGGCAGGTATACACTGCGCATTGGGTAAACCTGCTGACGGCTACCAAGCATGGAATGCGTGGCTCTGCAGAGGAGTTGGTGACACCGCCACGACTTGCAGGCAGGCCTGCTGCCACCTCCTCTACTCCTCCTACTCCATCCTCTTCCATAACCTCCTCGGCTGAGTCCTCTTCTGCTGCTGCGTCTTGCTCCACATCAACGCCCCCGCAGCCCAGCTCCCCAGGTACTATTCCACATCCCGGATACGGCAGTGTCACGCTGTCTTGGGGTTGACTTGCCTGAAAGCAGAGTGTCAGACCGGACCAGCACTCCTGTCCGCCCTGAACGCACAGGTGGATCAGTTGCTGACTCTGCACCAACTGGAGATCGGCCAAGTGGTTTGTGACAACGGAAGAAATTTGTTGGCGGCATTGAATTTGGGCAAGTTGACACATGTGCCGTGCATGGCACATGTGTGTAATCTGATCGTACAACGCTTTGTGCTTAAGTACCCAGGCTTACAGGACGTCCTGAAGCAGGCCAGGAAGGTGTGTGGCCATTTCAGGCATTCCTACATGGCCATGGTACACTTTTCAGATATCCAGCGGCGAAACAACATGCCAGTGAGGCGCTTGATTTGCGACAGCCCGACACGTTGGAATTCAATGCCTGCTCCAACAAGAAAAAGCCGTTAACGAGTATTGGTATGACCGGGGTGCTAGGACAGCCTCTGTGGAGCTGGGAATTTTTTTGCCACGTTACAGGACGCTCATGCGCAATGCCTGTAGGCTCATGCGTCCTTTTGAGGAGGTGAGACACCGAAGGCACCATCAGCGACATCATACCATTTGTTTTCTTCCTGGAGCGTGCCCTGCGAAGAGTGCTGGATCAGGGCGCAGATGAGCGTGAAGAGGAAGAGTTGTGGTCACCATCACCACCAGAAACAGCCTTATCAGCATCGCTTGCTGGACCTGCGGCAACGCTGGAAGAGGATTGTGAGGAAGAGGAGTCAGAGGAGGAATGTGGCTTTGAGGAGGAGGAGGAAGACCAACCACAACAGGCATCCCAGGGTGCTCGTTGTCACCTATCTGGTACCCGTGGTGTTGTACGTGGCTGGGGGGAAGAACATACCTTCAGTGAGATCACTGAGGACGAGGAACGGGACATGAGTAGCTCGGCATCCAACCTTGTGCAAATGGGGTCTTTCATGCTGTCGTGCCTGTTGAGGGACCCTGGTATAAAAAAGCTGAAGGTCCACCCTCAGAGAACGACTCGACCGACAGGTAGCAGACTACCTCGCCTTAACTGCAGATATCGACACTCTGAGGAGCGATGAACCCCTTGACTACTGGGTGTGCAGGCTTGACCTGTGGCCTGAGCTATCCCAATGTGCGATAGAACTTCTGGCCTGCCCCGCTTCAAGTGTCCTGTCAGAAAGGACCTTCAGTGCAGCAGGAGGTATT
This sequence comes from Pelobates fuscus, assembly GCF_036172605.1. Taxonomy (NCBI): domain Eukaryota; kingdom Metazoa; phylum Chordata; class Amphibia; order Anura; family Pelobatidae; genus Pelobates; species Pelobates fuscus. The sequence goes on from NC_086321.1 coordinate 209,011,358, forward strand.
GTCACTGAGAAGAGAGGTCGCCTAGGTCACCTTTATTAAAATGAATGAGGGATGGATGCCAAAGGGACTGACAGTGGGCAATACATTTGACTAAAAAAGGCCTGATGAGGGGGACTACTTAACACACCACTCCTATCTGGTGGCACATTAGATTACACGCGCAGTGCCCCAAATTTGAAGTAGGAGGACCAACTGATAGGAATAGTACTACTTAACACACTTTATAATAACGCAGAGAGAGGCAACGCATAGAGAGGAGTCTAAAGAAGAGGAGTCAGAGGAGGAAGGTGGCTTTGAGGAGGTGGAAGACCAAACACAGCAGGCGTCCCAAGGGGCTTGTTGTCACCTTTCGGGGACCCTTGGTGTTGTACGTGGCTGGGTGGAGGAAGAGACCTTCAATGACATCAGTGAGGACAAGGAACGGGACATGGCTAGCTTGGTATCCAACCTTGTGCAAATGGGGAGTTTGCGGTTGTGCAAATGGACTGTTTGCGGTTATTTGCGGTGCGTTAAACGGGGAGTTTGGTCTTTCACTGTGAAGCGGGTGTGGCGGAACCAGCCCCGCCACTTGTACCTGGAGAGGACTGCTTGCCAGCCTCTTGCCCTGTGATTATGGTCCCTGGGAGGTTTGGCCCTTGAAATAACTGATTTGGGCATGTTGTATTGTATTATGCTGCTACTGGCCCTTTAAGAACCATCTGGGGACATACGGTGGAGTTACTGGGTGGCCACCATTTCATGTATCAGAGGCACATGGTAAGAACAATGGATGAAGCACATGATGAGAACAATGGATGGCGGCCATTTTAACTCACAGACACTGTTGTGACTTTTCTACACGGTGCCATCTCGCCGGTATTTGGTGCACAAAGACATTGTGCAGTAGTTTTAAACTATACAACAGGGGACACATTATACAGTAATTATTTTTTATATAATCTGTATATGTTCTGCGGAATCTGCATTAAACTGTATCTTCCAAACTACTGAACAGATCTGGGTGAATTTTGGATATGTGGTTCACCCAGATCCCCCGGTTCTTATGATATTTATATGAGGTTATTGCATGTTTTGGGGTCCCTGTGATATGTTTTATAAAACTGTATTCCTCTGCCTGTGATAATGAGATTACCCATTGTGTTCAGTAATCATATCACAGGTAGAGGGGAGGATTTTGTGTGGGAGTGTCTGTGTGTATTGTACTGATTGATTGGTTCTTCTGTAAAACCCTGTGGGCTGTACTATGTTTGTGGATTGAGAATAAAAGAGACTGTATGTGCTAGTACAGTCAGATTCTGCTTGACCCTCAAAACGAAGTGTTGTCTCGTTATTGGGGGAATTGGATTGTATGCTGACTGCCAGGAGTGTAAACCTTTCGTATGTTTTTTCCTGTTCAGCTGTTTCCAGGTTCGTCTAGTTTGCAGTTCGGGAGATTGGTGCTTACAGTAGCTGCCTGTGTATCTGGAAAGGGGGATATAGCCTAAACGGTTTTTATCCTCTTGTGGGCGAAACGGTCCGTTACAGCGGGCGTAACCCTTACGCTACCTGATCGATACAACATCATACCTGATGTTTTAAAGCACGTTATTCCAAACAATTTAGGAATGTTAGCTGATTTATGCCCTTTATGGATTAAAACCAGACTCTGCATCAACTATGTAATTTTCCATGGGAGTTTTGCCATGGATCCCCCTCCGGCATGCCACAGTCCAGGTGTTAGTCCCCTTGAAACAACTTTTCCATCACTATTGTGGCCAGAAAGAGTCCCTGTGGGTTTTAAAATTCGCCTGCCCATTGAAGTCTATGGCGGTTCGCCCGTTCGCGAACATTTGCGGAAATTCGCGTTCGCCGTTCGCGAACGGAAAATTTTATGTTCTCGACATCACTAGTCACTATTAGTGTTCCACTTGACACTCACAGAATACCATATACATATCAATCTGTAACAGGAAGAGAAGACATCTAGATCGTTTGGCAGGCAGAGAAGGCAGTCTAAAGACTCATAAGGGGGGGGTGTTTGAAGTTGCTAGTGGGTCCTATAGCTAGATCTCTAAGTACTAAGTGTATAAAATTTCTGTTAGTGCTAACTCTTCAAGATATAAAGACTTGTCAGGATGCTGATAGCTGCACAATCAACTGGCTATACTTCAAATCCTACAGCTAGCACTCCCCCTGTGCCTTCGAGGGCACCTGCCACTATTCCCACTAAGCAAATGCCGATATGGTAGTAGAAAAAAAAATAATAAAGATTAATTGATGAAAGAAAATAAATAAACTAATAAATCAAATAGCTCGGTCGCAAGTTCAAGTGAGGGTTACTGAATGATAGAAACAGCACGCTAGGAACCCCGACGAGCGCGTTTCGCCTGACCTTGCTCATCAGAAGGGACTTTAGTAAATAAAGAGCATCTTCTGGCTATCCATTTGACAGCTGTGAGGGTACAATTAAGACACTTGGCAAAGAGTGACAAAGACAAATCGGGAACACTGTTAATCCCTAAAGCACATCAGCAAGCTGGCACACACCTTCCGGCAGGCCGGCATTGGGAGGCATGGAATAGGGAGGGGTTGTAGGAATTCAGATGAGGTGAGCAAGCTCCACAGTATGAATATTGACTACGTTCGGTATTTTGTTCATTTGGAAACTACCGAACTAGACCGACCGCAAGCCCTGATTCTCTGGAACTGTTTTGGGCATGAGACCATGCGTGTGGTCTGTCAAATGATGACTTCCATGGAAATCCCGAATCCCTGAACCGATCTGGGTGATTTTTGGATATATTGGTCCTCCTGATCGGGGCTATCAGGGGATATGACTTTTGTGGGGTTTCCGTGGGTTTTAAGGGTACTTTAGGGCACTGCTGAAATGTGTGTTCCCAAACAGGATAGCAAAAAGGCACGAACAAAGTCTTTTATGAGCCTTTTTGCATGGCTCATAGTCCTGCGTCAGGAGGCCGGCAAACAGGCCCCTCCAAGGACCAGTGGAGAGGTTACTTTTGCCACAGCATCTTTTCAACTTGAAACGTTGCACATGCATAACCACCTCAAATCCACAGAAGTGGTCACGGTGGATGGTGTAACAGTTTTATTTTGTCTCCCTACCCTTACTCATATGTTAGAAGAGGTGCTGCTGAGAACAGGACAATACGCACAAACTGTGATGGTGACCACAGACAATTTTTTTACCATACTTACTACAATTAACTGTAGTGGTTATGGTGCTTAAAATGCCATTTTAAGATCGAAAGCAGTTATTCTGTCTAAATTGTAGAGAACAGAAAGCTGAATTGCATAATTCGGCTAAAATAGCAAAGCTGTGACTATAGCTATAGACCTATTTTTGCCAATGTTTTTCTATTCTAATTTCAACTTGCTTCAACTCCCAGTTTAGTGAATAACATTCTCCCCTCTCCAGTTTACCTTTTATTAGAGGTTAACCCCTTGAACTACTATTCTCCTATACTGCAGAACTGCATTTAATTATATGAGCATTGCTGCCTTTATCTTTACAATCTGATGGATCTAGCAATAACACAATAAAGACTGGATGAAATGTTATATACTGTAACTGTATATAAAACACTGCCACCCCATGCCAGACAGTCACTCCCATCCCGGGATCTGCCCTCATTGCCCACTCACTGAGTCTAAGTGAAGCTCTGCCCACACTCGGAATGATACTCAGTCTGAACATTGGGCAACTTCAGCTGTGACGTCACGATGAAACGTCAGCAGCATAAACTATGCTAGAACTACGGTTACTGCACGCACTGTGTGAGTGTTGGTATTTTCACCGCTAACGTTAGTTCTCATTTCAGACGCCGGGGGCGCGCTAACACCCACTAACCCGCACATGTTTGACTCTCACAGCTATCCGTAGGCTGAGCGGCTGAGCGGGCGGTTCGTAACGAACTGCTTGGTTGCCAGGGAAACGGGAGAAAACAAGAGAGCTACGTCATTAAGGTGAGGATAGCAGAGCCCGGTAGGAGACCCCCCCAGGTATGATGTCACCCTGCCCCAACTAACTGCAATGACCTGCGCCATCTCTGTGTGTGTACCGGCTAAGGAGCGAGCGGTTACCATTTATACTGCACCTTGTGTCTTACAGCAGCCAACCCGAACCAGCCCTGGGCAGCCACTGGGCACAGTGTGTAAAAGTTTGCATCTCCCCACTGTGCGAGCAATGAGTGTGAGTATGACTGCATGGGTATGGATGTGCGCCTGCTTTGTGAGATAGTCACTTTGTACATGTTGGCTGTGTGAGTGTGTGTGGTGGTATTAAGTGTGTCTCTGGAGGGCTTTGTGGCATTGCGTGAGTGTGTGTAATGTTTGTGATATTGTGTGTGTTTATGGGTTGACGGTTATGTTACATATGTATGTATACACACACCCACCCACACCACAAACAGCACACATACATACAAATGTGTATGTGTGTGTGTATAAATATATATATATATATAATTTATATGTATGTGTGCTGTTTGTGGTGTGTGTGTGTATGTATGTGTATATTTACGTGGACTGTTTGTGGTATTGTGTGTTTTTGTTGGCCTTTTGTTGTTTGTGTGTGGGATGTGGACAATGTTGAGTGTATATTTGTAGGTTGCTTGAATACTTGTATGTGTGGTGTGGGCATTGTGTGTGTGTGTGTGTGTGTGCGCGCAGACCACTTGGACCTCTGGCGCATTTCTGGCAAGACAGAGAGTAGCTATGCTAAGCAAGGCAATATTTTTAAATCGCTGATAAGCATTGGAGTGCGAGGGAGGTGCAGACCACAGGCCCCTGCATGCTTTTAGATGGACGCTCTAAACTCATCAACTGGCCAATGTGGGTCTGGTAACTTCTCATGCCAAATAAAGGCATCACGTGTACAATAGGTTGCCAACCCCTGTCTTAGAGTTTGTGTTGTTTAGCAACAGTTTAAATCTGAAACCTGCTGCCAGTGAGTATATGAAAGAAAACCTTTTTTGTGCAAAATAATTTCAAAATGTGGGCAGTGTTGAAGCTTTTGTATGTTACAGCATGTAAAACGTTATAGTTTAGCTTTTAAATAGACTTAAAGCGGCACTGTCATGCCGAACTTACCTTTCCCCAATCGATTCCTCTTATCTCCCTCTCTCAGGATCTGTTCTCCGTTTCTTCCTATCTGCTATAGCTTTCTTTAAAACTTAAGAAAAAGTAGGGATTATATCTCTTCTGCAGGTTTCCTACGCAGTGACCAGCGGATGAGCAAAGTGTGCTTCGTTTACGGTGGTCACAACAATTTTCCCATGATCCTTAGCTTTTCTCCCTGTTCCCACGATGCTTCCTGTCACTTAGACAGAACGCTGGCAAAACTGCCGAATTGCGTTCTAACAGTTTCTCCATACGTATTAGAACGCAATTCGGAACTTTGTTCGGATCGGAATTTCATTCGAATGAATGAAACTCCGATCCTATTCATTGCTGTGGCTGCATCTTGCAGCCGCTTAGTAGATAACTCCCTAATTCCCACGGTATTAGGGAGCTATCTACTAACAGGCTGAAAGACCTAAATTGGTCTTTCAGCCAAATTTACTACTAAGTAAAGATTACTTAGTATTAATAAATAATATCCCCCTACTCGCTATACTGAGAGTAGGGGCATGTCTAGTAAGCAGTGAGCAGCCTGTGGCTGCTTACTGTAAAAAAAAAGAAAAAAAACACACACACAAAAAAAAACCTATTGGCCCCACCCCTGTGCGACGGGTGGGGGCCATAAATTACAATGAGGGGGGACCTACTGTCCTGCCCCCACCCCTGCGCGTTGGGGTCTATAAATCACAATGGGTGGACCTGTTGTCCACCCCCACCCCTGCGCGGCGGGTGGGGGCCCTAAATAAGGATAGGGGGGGGACCTACTATCCTGCCCCCGGCCCCCACCCCTGAGCGGTGGGTTGGGGCCCTAAAAAACAATAAGAGGGGGAGGACCTACTGTCCTCCCCCCCCGGCCCCCACCCCTGAGCGGTGGGTGGGGGCCCTATATAAGAATGGTGGGGGGGGACACCTACTGTCCTCCCCCCCCGGCCCCCACCCCTGAGCCCTAAATAAAAATCCCCCCCCTCCAATCAAGGTGACTAGGGGTCCCAAGCCCCTAGTCACCCCCCCCTCTACTTAAATAAAACTATCCCCTACCTACCCCCCTCACACTAAAAATAGTGAGGGGGGAATAAAATACCTAACCTGTAAAGAAAAAGTCAACTTACCATTTGACGTCTTCTTTTTTCTAAAATCTTCATTTTTCAGCCCCAAAAAAGGCCAAATAAAAAGCCATCATACCCGTTGAAATTAAAATAAAATAAAAAAAACCCGAGCGCAAAAAAAAAACCCGACGCTTAAAAAATGAATCCATCTTCACCCATGGAGGGCTCTGCGCAGACTGAAGCCTTGCCCCGCCCTGCAATTAGGCTAAGAACACTCTGATTGGCTGGTTTAAGTGCTCTTTGTCATTTTACACAGCGTGGGAAAATTCCAAATATCTTTCCCATGCTGTTTAAAATGACACAGAGCACTCTGATTGGGTGGCTTGAAATCCATCCAACCACAGTGCTCTGTATCATTTTACACAGCGTGGGAAATTCCCAAAGAACTTTCCCACGCTGTGTAAAATGACACAGAGCACTGTGATTGGTTAGATTCCAAGCCCACCAATCAGAGTGCTCTTTGTCATTTGACACAGCGTGAGAAAATTCTAAAGAACTTTCCCACGCTGTGTAAAATTACACAGAGCACTATGATTGGATGGATTTCAAGCCACCCAATCAGAGTGCTCTTTGTCATTTTACACAGCGTGGGAAAATTTAAAAGAACTTTCAATTTCCCCACGCTGTGTCAAATGACAAAGAGCACTCTGATTGGTGGGCTTGAAATCCATCCAATCACAGTGCTCTGTGTCATTTTACACAGCGTGGGAAAGTTCTTTGGAATTTTCCCACACTGTGTAAAATGACAGAGCACTCTGATTGGCTTAAACCAGCCAATCAGTGTTTTTAGCCTAATTGCAGGGCATTATAAGCCTTCCCCCGCCCTGCAGAGCTCAGTCTGCGCGAACAGAAGGTTCTCCCCCCCCCCCCCCCTCATTATTTTTATGGCCCCCACCCAACGCTCACGGGTGGGGGAGGGGACAGTAGGTCCCCCCCATTGTGATTTATGGCCCCCACCAACCGCGCAGGGGTGGGGGAGGCCATAAGCCCCCCCTTTTATTTTTATGGCCCCCACCCAAAGCTCACGGGTGGGGGCGGGGAGGAGGACAGTAGGTCCCCCCATTGTGATTTATGGCCCCCACCCACCGCGCAGGGGTGGGGGCCAGGGGGGAGGACAGTAGGTCCTCCCCTCTCATCTTTAGGGCCCCCACCCACCGCTCAAGGGTGGGGGTGGTGGGGGGAGGACAGGTGCCCCCCCCTCCCCATTGTAATTTATGGCCCCCACCCACCGCGCAGGGGTGGGGGCCAGATAGCAGGTTTTTTGTTTTTTGTTTTGTTTTTTTACAGTGAGCAGCCACAGGCTGCTCACTGTTTAGTGGACATGCCCCTACTCGTGGTATAGCGAGTAGGGGCATTGGGGAGATTCTAATCTCCCATATGGTATTATGGGGGTCATATTGACCCCCATAGAGTGAGGGGGGAGGACATGGGAGGCTTAGGAAGTGGTGGGGAGCACAGCTCCCTGCCGCTTCTATCTGTACATATTACAAGGAGGGAGCTGCGCGCAGGTACCTCCCTCCTTTTAATAAACTGAACGAACAAACGAACACTGATACTCAGTGTTCGTTTGTTCGTCTGATTTTTTTCTATTCATTCATTCGTCTGTCTGATGAATGAATGAATAGATGAAATTCCCGTTCGCATGTCCAGGTGTTTCACTGGGCATGTGCGGGAATCTCACAGTGCTATCTAGTGTGGGCAGATGACGTGTCCCACAGAACTTCCTCTACCCACACAAAGATGGCGGCGCCCTGAATATAGATCGGGGCAGAAAATAAAGATTAAAAATAGGTAATATGGGGGGCTTAGGGGCATTTGGGGGTGACTAGGGGGTCAATTGGATGTAGTGGAGGCGGGAGGGGGGGTTAAAAAAAAAAAACGGGATTCGGCCATGACAGTGCCGCTTTAATATGACTTTTGGTAGTATAATGATTTACATGAAAAGCTTTTAATATTATTAGCATTTATATAGTGCCAACATATTCCGCAGCACTTTACAATTATAAAATGGGGTTATTTAATAAGTTATTTACATGCAGTCATTGGAAAAAGAAAGTACACTCTCTTTGAATTCTATGGTTTTACATATCAGGAAATAATCATTGTGGAGAAATTTTGTCCCACTCCTCTTCAGGTCATTGAGGTTTGCTGGCATTTGTTTATGCACAGCTCTCTTAAGGTCCCGCCACAGCATTTCAATCTGGTTGAGGTCTCGACTTTTACTAGGCCATTGCAACACCTTGATTCTTTTCTTTTTCAGCCATTCTGTTGTAGATTTTTTGGTGTACTTTTAATAATTTCATTGTTCCATTACCCAATTTCGGCCAAGTTTTAGCTGCCGGGCAGATGGCTTCACATTTAACTCGAGAATACTTTGATATACAGATGTCATGTTCTCGATCAGGTCAGATAGGAGACGATTGCCAAGGTTAACTGAAGTGACTTTATTTGTAGCTTTTGACATTACAGCGGTATATTTAGTAGAAAGAATAATAAGCAAAAGGGAGAAATAATAATTTAGGCAATATGCCCTATATAGAAAATAACTAAGAGTGCAAATAATAAAGCTAGAGAAATATAGTGAAAATAACAAGACCGGTATTAGTAACTTTTAAAGAATCCGGAATGAAAGGAACATATTAGATATCAAATTTCAGCAATGTTCAGATTGTGGGTTTTGCAGGGTTGTATTAATCAAGGTAGACTAGTCGGGATAATTCAGTAGTAATCCAAGTAGGAATGGTGCAGGGTTGAATTAATCCAGTAAGCAGGTTAACCCCTTCAGGACGGAGTCAATAGTGCACGTTCTGATCAAAACAAAACGTAAACAAAAACTGGAATTTGCGCTATATGTCTGTTCACCCATAGTTCCCCTCTTTCATATTAAATGCACCCACACTTATTATATATCATTTTGTTCAGGAGAAACAGGGCTTTCATTTCATATAAAATATTTGTATATGAAACAATTTATTATGAATAAAATAAAAAAAAACTGTGAGAAATTTTAATTTTTTTTTTAAATTTGTAGTTCCGCCTCACATTTTAGCTGTAAATGTCATAATACTGTTAGGTTTTACTGCAACAAAATGCACATATTTGTAATCAGCGATGTCTCACGAGTACAACAGTACCCCCCATTAACAGGTTTTATGGTGTTTTGGAAAGTTACAGGGTCAAATATAGAACGTTCCATTTTCAAATTGAAATTTGCCAGATTAGTAATGTTACCTTTGAGACGGTGTGGTAGCCCAGGAATGAGAATTACCCCCATAATGGCATACCATTTGAAAAAGTAGACAACCCAAGGTATTGAACGTGGGGTATGTTTAGTTTTTTTTTAGTAGCCACTTAGTCACAAACACTGGCCAAAGTTAGCGTTCATATTTGTTTTTGTGTGAAAAAAGCAAAAAACTAATATTTGGCCAGTGTTTGTGACTAAGTGGCTACTAAAAATGACTGGACATACCCCATTTGCAATACCTTGGGTTGTCTACTTTTGCAAATGGTATGCCATCATCGGGGTAATTCTTATTCCTGGGCTACCATACGGTCTCAAAGGCAACATAACTAATCTGGCAAATTTCAATGTCAAAAAAATGAAATGCAAGCCTTATATGTGACTCTCTAACTTTCCAAAACACCATAAAACCTGTACATGGGGGGTACTGTTATTCTCGGGAGATTTCACTAAACACAAATATTAGTGTTTTAAAACAGTAAAACATATTACAACAATAATATAGTCCATAAAAGTGCCGTTTGTTTGTTAAAAATGCAAAAAACTTCACTTTTACTTAAAATATCATCGTTGTAATATAATTTACCAGTTTTAAACACTAATATTTGAGTTCAGTGAAGTCTCTCGAGTAAAACAGTACCCCCTATGTACAGGTTTTATGGTGTCTTGGAGAGTTACAGGGTCTAATATAGTGCTTGCGAATTAAATTCTCTGCACTTTCTCCCTGTGTTGTCAGGCATGTCAATCAAATTTTAATTAATCAAATGACATAATTATGTTAAAAAATTACTTAAATATACACGTAGAATTTTATATATGCATTTATAGGTATATAAATTCTACGTGTATACTAATGTAATCTTTTATGTAATTATATGTATTTATCTCTATATATATATATATATTTGCGGTTATTTGTATTTTATATATAGATAGATATATATAAAATGTCATTCTAAGTGTATTCTGTTTCCAATATATATATATATTAATAACAAAATACAGTTAGAATGAAATTACATATGAATATATAATTTATTTTATATTTTGTTTCAATATTTTATTTATTTAATTAATTTATTTATTATTGTAATTATACGTATATATAATATATATATGTAGATCTATTATATATATATAATATATATACATATTATATATATGTAACGTCATTCTAAGTGTATTTTAATATTAATATATATACTAATATTAATATTAAAATACATTACGTATGACGTTACATATATATAATATGTATATATATTATATATATATAATATATATACATATATTATATATATAAAAAGGCATTTAATTTATTTTATAACATTTTAATATTTTTTTTTTACACTACCTACCAGCAGGGGGACTGTCTAATATTTTAGACAGTCCCCCTCCTGGCAGATCCATAGCCAGCTATAGGGGGCCATGTGATCGCTCTTTGAGAGCGATCACATGGCCCCCGGGGGCCTCATTTGCCGGAGGGGGGCTGCCTGGGCTCTCAGACAGCCCCCCAGAAGAGGATCGCGGCGGAGGTGAGTACACCTCTGCTCCTGGGGCTGCAAGCCGTTACGGCGTTCTATGCCGCCGCAACGGCTTTAAAGCCCTTTAAAGCCGCGACGGCATAGAACGCCGTAACGGCGTTAAGGGGTTAAAGCAATTGTAGTTATGATGCAGGGTTGAAAGAATCAGGTAGGAAGGTTAAAGCATTATTAATCCAAGTAGTTATGGTACAGGGTTGAATGAATCAGGTAGGCAGATTCGAACAATAGTAGTCCAGGTAGTTATGGTGCAGGGTTGAAGCAATTCAGGTAGGATGCAATACAAGCAAGTACAGGAGAGTTGCTAGTAATCCGAATTAGGAAGGAGTAAGGAATGTAGCAATTCAAGTAGGATGAAATTAAGGTAAGTTCAGGTTCTCTTACAGGAGCCAGGATCTGAAGTTCTTGGTATGTACACCAACTTCAATGTAATGGCCTCTTGCTTTGTTGGGTGTGGCCATTTATAGCAGGACTTATTAAAGGGACAGTATAGTCACCTAAACAACTTTAGCTTAATGAAGCAGTTTTGGTGTATAGAACATGCCCCTGCAGCCTCACTGCTCAATCCTCTGCCATTTAGGAGTTAAATCCCTTTGTTTATGAACCCTAGTCACACCTCCCTGCATGTGACTTGCACAGCCTTCCATAAACTCTTCCTGTAAAGAGAGCCCTATTTAGGCTTTCTTTATTGCAAGTTCTGTTTAATTAAGATTTCCTTATCCCCTGCTATGTTAATAGCTTGCTAGACCCTGCAAGAGCCTCCTGTATGTGATTAAAGTTCAATTTAGAGATTGAGATACAAATATTTAAGGTAAATTACATCTGTTTGAAAGTGAAACCAGTTTTTTTCTTTCATGCAGGCTCTGTCAATCATAGCCAGGGGAGGTGTGGCTAGGGCTGGATAAACAGAAACAAAGTGATTTAACTCCTAAATGACAGTGAATTGAGCAGTGAAATTGCAGGGAATGATCTATACACTAAAACTGCTTTATTTAGCTAAAGTAATTTAGGTGACTATAGAGTTCCTTTAACATAGGATACAGGTGAGTATTATGTGACTAGTGGCTAGGGAAGCCACTGGAGGTGAAAACCAGGAATTGCATTTAAAGGGATGGTAATAAACAGAAAAAAGTCGTACTTATCATAAGAATGTGACAACATAGGAGTTCATGGTCAATAGTGATGTCCCGAACAGTTCGCCGGGAACTGTTCGCCGGTGAACATAGATTGTTCGTGGCGAACGCGGCGGGCGAACATATGCGATGGTCGGCCCGCCCCCTATTCGTCATCATTGAGTAAACTTTGACCCTGTACCTCACAGTCAGCAGACACATTCCAGCCAATCAGCAGCAGACCCTCCCACCTCCATGACGAATAGAGGGCGGACCGAACATCGCATATGTTCGCCCGCCGCGTTCGCCACGAACAAGCTATGTTCGCCGGCGAACAGTTCCCGGCGAACTGTTCGGGACATCATTAATGGTCAACTCAATGACTGCAAGGTTCCCAGGTGCAAACCAAGCCCAAATCATCACTCCTCCACCATTGTGCTTGACTGTTGATATGAGGCGTTGTGCATTGTGGCCAAATATCTCCACTTTTGTCTTGTCTGTCTAAAGGACATTGTTCTAGAAGTCTTGTGGTTTGTTCAGATGTGACTTTGCAAACCTAAGCTGTGTTGCCATGTCCTTTTTTTACCTAATTTTAAGATCTACTAAGGAACAGATGAATATTGTATCCTGATATGTAAAACCATAGAATAAAAAAACGGTGTGCTTTCATTTTTCCCATGGCGTACATAATATAACAGAGCTAAACATGCTTACAATATATGATATAATTTGTTCAAATTGTTATATATGTTTTATATATATATATATATATATATATAATGTGTGTGTTTTGTATGTACAGAGAGAGAATGTATATATTAACTACAGGCTGTGAATATATTTAGTAGTGACTCTTCTAATACATTTCAGATAATATAATGGATTCATGAGAAAAGAACACATTGATTGCCATCTGAGAATTCATGACAGATTGTAAGGATAATGGAAGAGATTCCAGTGAAAGTAGCGGTGAGAATCCGTCCTCTGCTGTCCAAAGAAATCCTTCATAACCATCAAGTGTGTGTAAGGCTTGTCCCAAACACACAGCAGATCATTATTGGTAAAGACCGTGTATTCACATTTGACTTTGTGTTTGGGAAGAATTCTGCCCAAGATGATGTTTATAGATCATGCATTCAACCACTTCTGGTGTCGCTGATTGAAGGATACAATGCCACTGTCTTTGCCTATGGGCAGACTGGCTCTGGCAAGACATACACTATTGGAGGAGGGAATGTTGGTAAGTTGAAAAAAAATATAGTTTTGTTCAGTTATCTTGGTCTATTCCCAGGTGGAAAACAGTTTAAATTGGCAATGTTACTAAAATGATTTTTTACACAAAATAGTTTGCAGCAGTATACCCAACGGGTAATGCAATTTTCATTTAATCAGGCTATAGTAAATGTAGCTATAATTAAAGGGATAATGTAGGCGTCAAAACTTTAACTAAAATGGACACCCCAGTCATTAAAACAACTTAATCTAAATTTGAGATCTCCAGAGGCACTCTTACCTCCACGGGTTAAACCGGCTTCTGAATTTTCAGATTCAGGAAACAAGGAGTGCTCCCGGGTTGCCACTGATTGGTGGAGAGTGTTCTGCTGACTCTCACAGCCGATCAGTGACTCTCCACTCACTAAACTGGATTGGAATATGTACATTTCTTTCCAACCAGTTTAGTGAATGGGGAGTCACTAATTAGCTGAGAGCGTTTGATAAAGCATTTAGATTAAAAGGATTTGGTGCCTGGAGTGTCCTTTTAACCCCCTTGCGATACAAGACGAAAAATTTCCGTCATTTACTAATATTAGCCCCAGATCATAGCAATCGGGGTTAATGCTGCTGCAGTCTGTCTTAGTGTCTGAGACAGACGGGCAGCAGCAGACTGCGCGGTCCCAGCTCATGTGATTACTCTGACAGTCAGTCAGAGCGAGCACATGTGTTGCAGAGACTGCTGATCAGCCTTCCGTGTCCAGTGTGAAATGCAGGGAGAGGGATCAGTGCTGATCCGTTTCTCACCAAAAAAATACATGCTAGCAAAAATCCAACTCCCCACAACCCTTTCCAGTAAAATTAAACCCCTTCCCTGCTGTTTGATCACTGCCTGCAGTGCTCAAACATCAGATCACAGTACTTCAAAGGAGCACTAAAGGGTCAGGAACACAAACATGTATTCCTGACCCTATAGTGTTAAAACCACTATCTGGCCCCCTTTGCCTCACTAAAGATAGTAAAATCTTACTTGTATTAAAGTCTGAAGCTGTTGCCTCTGCCTGTGAACCTCCTCTGTCCCCTGACATCATCAGAAGTGGTGGCCTGATCTAATCACAATGCTTCCCCATAGGATTGGCTAAGACTGACAAGTAGGCAGATCAGGGGCAGAGCCTGCACAATTCAAACACAGCCCTGGCCAATCAGCATCTCCTCATAGAGATGAATTGAATCAGTGAATCTCTATGAGGAAAGTTCAGTGTCTGCATGCAGAGGGAGGAGATACTGAATGTTTGGATGCATTTTAGGCAGTCATGACCCAGGAAGGATCTCTAACAGCCATCTGAGTAGTGGCCAGTGAAGTTATCACTAGGCTGTAATGTAAACACTGCATTTTCTCTGAAAAGACAGTGTTTTCAGCAAAAAGCCTGAAGGTAATGATTCTACTCTCAAGAACAAATTCAATAAGCTGTAATTGTTCTGGTGACTCCAGTGTCCCTTTAATGTGATCTGACTTTTTTTTTTTTTTTTTTTTTTTTAAATACCGTTTTTATTGTGCATATCAGGTTGAACTAATACGTCAAATACTATCATTCTCCAAAGTTTGTGAATAAGAAGCAGTTATACAGTTGACATAGCAAGGAAATACAGTACTGTTTTTATTTTTTTTGTTTGTTTTTTGTGAAGGTAACAATTCATTGAAAATCAGAAGGGAACAAAAAACAAACAATATTACATAATTACATAGCTGAAAAGAGACTTGCGTCCATCAAGTTCAGCCTTCCTCACATATGTTTTTGCTGTTGATCCAAAAGAAGGCAAAAAACCCAGTCTGAAGCGCTTCCAATTTTGCAACAAACGAGGAAAAAAATCCTTCTTGACCCCAAAATAGCAGTCAGTTGTCTCCTTGGGTAGGGTAAAGCAGCTATTACCCCACTAATTAGAAATTATATCCCTATATGTTATGTTAAGCAAGTATTTATCCAATTGCAGTTTAAACATCTGTATGGACTCTGATAAAACCACCTCTTCAGGCAGAGAATTCCATATCCTTATTGCTCTGTAAAAAAAAAAAAAATTATTTGCCTTAGAAATCTCCTTTCTTCCAGACTAAATGTGTCCTATGTATAGCCCTGTTTATGAATAGATTTCCATATAATGGCTTTTACTGACCCCGAATATATTTGTATAATGTTATCATATCCCCTCTGAAGCGCTGTTTTTCCAAACTAAAGAGATTTACGTTTTTAACCTTTCTTCGTAACTAAAATGCTCCATTCCTTTTATCAATTTTGTAGCTCGTCCATGCACTTTTTTTAGTGCCATGATATCCTTCTTTAGAACAGGTGCCCAAAATTGCACAGCTTATTAAAGGTGTGGTCTTACCAGCAATTTAAAAAGAGGCAAAATTATATCATCCTGAGAATTTATGCCCCTATTTATATATGACAAAACCTTACTGGCCTTAGCAACTGCAGATTGACATTGCATATTGCTGCCTAATTTGTTGTCTATAACAATTCCCAAATCCTTCTCGTGTGTGGTTATCCATAATTCACTATATCACGGCTAGACGTGGGCGTAATATTCGTGATTTATTGGTACCTAGTCACTTCTTCACTAAACAACAACCGCGTGCCACCTGGTTGGGAACTCCCCCAGTTGGCACTTACGGCTGTGGTAGGTGTGTAGCTTGCAAATATATCTCCAAAGATTCTAAGATCATCAATGAAGTGCAGGACAAGGATCCTTTAAAATCAAAACTTTTTTAATTGTAATACGAAGGGCCTTGTACTGTCCTGTTCATGTGGACAGAAATATGTGGGAAAAACATTCAGGGCCTTCAAAGACAGGATCATGGAACATGTAAGATCCCCTAGGAATCGTCTCGAGACACCTCAAAGAAAGTCATCAAGGGGACTCTAATAACATTAGGTTTTGTGGACTCGAATTGGTAAAAAGGAACCCTAGACGCAGAGATTTTGATAAAATCTTAAGACAGAGGGAGTCTAGGTGGATATACCAACTCAAGACACTCCAACCTCTAGGTCTGAATGAGGGTTTTTCTTTTTCTCCCTTTACATAACTAATTGATAGCTATTATTTATCAATTATTGTTATCATTATTTTTTATTTATTTATGTGTGTCTCCTTTCCTTTTGTTGATATAGCCAGCTGTGATTCAATGTTTCATATATATCCACTCTTTTGTCTTATTTACTATTATTATTTTTGTATAATGAATCCACTTGAAATTGTAATGATTTTTTCTTTAAATTTCTATGTCACCTTGAAGTAATGTTCTCCTTGATGGTTATATCTCTGACCACTTTATATACCCACCTATCTGGGGGGCATCAAACTACTTAGCCTGTTGCTTCCTATATGTTTTATATATATATTAGGACATGATGGATGTGATACTTCAGTACTAAGTGTTGATATGTGTGCCGACAGTCCGGCACATACAGGCGCATTTTCATGTGGAAAAATCGAGATCGGGACTAGCACTTTGCGCATGTGCCGACTTTTTTATTTGGACATGCTTGCCGCATACGCCGATGGTCCGACGTGCACATGCGCACTGTTGTCCGGACCCAGGGAGACTGTGACTAATACTTTGCGCATGCGCCGGTATTACGGCTTTGACATGCGCACTGACTCCACTCCCACCCCGTGAGAAGGAGGGACCTCATTAGCTACTGTGGACCAATGACGGTTCCTATCTGATAGATAAGAGGCGCGTACAAGATATTTAACCGGTAAAGGGGGAACCACTGTTTTTTGTTTGTTTGGCCCTTGAGAAAGGCGGTTTAGCCCGCCGAAACGCGCGTCGGGCTTGTCCCCGATGTTCATCATCGTTGATTTTAATAGTTTCTAGTGTACTCTTTTTTTTCTGGCAGTAATCTTTGCACTACTTTGAGACCTTGATCGGCTGATCTCTAGGTCAAACAAGGACATCGAGATATATACATAAGTTTACTTTAGGTGGAGTTATCCGGTCTTTTTGGCTTGGACCCCCTTGGGACATTCTTTATTCTTTCTTCCCCTTTTTTTCAACTATACACTCTCCTCTGTCCTTTCGATTTCATTTGTAGCTTAGTAAACTGCCTTTTTGGCCCCAGTGATGATCTGCAGAGTTTAGCATATTTTTCCAACATGTTTCTTTATTAGTCACTTATTTTGTATAGAGCTTGATTGCTACATTTATATACTATTGACACTTACTGCCACAGCTACACATTCTTGCAGCTTATCAGGAGCCTATGCTACCTATGAGTTCCTAGTTTCTTTTTATTAGTATTTTTTCATTAAAGTTGATTTATTATTTTCTTGTAACGACATATCTATAGGGATGGCGTTTTGAGGGGGATTATCTCTTTTGGATAGGGGGTGACCCCACCTCATTCTTCCTTTCTACCGATAATGGGATATAGTCAATATTGGAAAGTTCAAAGGTATGGAAGAGAAGCTTCAAGTTCACATCAACTGATGTCTCAGTTTCTCTTCCATACCTTTGAACTTTCCAATATTGACTATATCCCATTATCCCCTATTTTTCTTTCCATTTTCCCATGCCTGTTTGAAGACCAGTCCAGTCTGGAGTGTAGAGTTTAGATGTTGAATAAGTGGCTTGTGTCGAGGACCACAGCATGGTGTATAAAGGGTTCTCCTAATCCACTTCTGTGAAAGTTTGAGTGATAGAGTGGTGGGTAGGCAAACCATGGGATTGGAACGTCTGGGAATCTCTCCCGTATCTCCGACAGTGTTAAAAATCTTTGACCCGTGTGGTGTACTAAGGAACGGAGAGCCATGACACCCCGGCCCACCCACAACGGGAAGGGCTAGTTGGTACCCACGGCAAAAAAAAGGGAAAAAATGCTTATTACCTCTACACTTGGTACAAGCTAGTGGAAAAATTATCCCATGCTAAGGTTCAAACTATGCCTTTTAAAACACCCTGGGGTGTCTTCTATAAGAAATCGTATGCATTTATGGGGTAGTTGGAATAAGCAACTTGCTCAAATGCTAAAACAATGTGACATGGACCCATTAAAACCATCTATGAAAATTCACGGTTAAAAACCTGAAATTGCCACGTCTCTTTTACAGCACTGTAACTTCACAAAATAGTGTCTATGTCCTACATTGATCATATTGTTTTACTCAGAAGATATAACTGAGCATAATTTAGGGGATTTGATGACAGTGGCACATATCAAAAGTATGAAATACCCAGCAAAAATGCAACGTGTAAAAAATGCCTATTTTTATTTTTTTATCACTATAAACTTTGACATAAATTTGTGAAAATATGGCGGCAAGTTAAGGCACAGTATACCCCATATAAGATACCCTGGAGTATCTGCTTTCCGAAATGGAAGGCCTTTGTGGGGTTATTTGAACAGTCAAACTGTTAATATGCCCATCAAATCCATCTATGAAAATTCTAACTAGAGAAACTGAAATAGTCTGGTCTTTTATATGGCATTGGTGCTTCACAGAATAGTGGCAGAGGCATACAATAGGGGTGTCATTGTTCTCAGCAGCTTTACAAAACACATTAAAGGGACACTATAGTCACCTATAGTTGCTTCATCTAAGTGTTGCTTCTAAGTGTGTGGTTGGAGATATTCATTTTTTTTTTTTTTTAATTCTTTATTTTTGCAGTGCGTATATTAGTCACAGGCATACATATGGTACCCCAACGGCATTCCATATGCAGGTTTCAAGACATTGGTTACAGTGGGGGGTAGATAGACAATGCACTTTTTTTTTTTTTTGTATACATATCACGTAAAGCTAGCAAGCTGATAGGTGTCGCTTTGTGGCCCTACATCGGAAACAAATATTGCGACAGTGACATAGTTAAGTTGCAGTATAAATGATTACAAGCTTTAGGTATAGACATAGTGTGTCAAGAGGAACTGCACACATTTTTGTTGAGAATGTAAAGCAATAACTAGTTGCTGCGTCAGCGTATGCATACATGTCATGTCGAGACGGCCTAGTGTGTTACTTCACAGTAGTAAGATCTGAGACATGGCTTGCCAAGGACCTACATTTTTACTGGCAACAATAATAGGCTATAAAGAACTTAGTTAAGTACAGGCTGTTATTACCACTGGGAGACCAGGCTCCGCCGCACACGTGGTTGGGGCACTTTCACACAATAAAAATAAGGCATAACAATTTAAAATGATGTGGTTAACCGAGGCTCACTGGTGAGGTGAGTTAAACTGAGGGCACAACATTTTGTGGGTGTCTAACGTTGTACATCTGTACCATTTTATAATAGTAGAGACAGTAGGCCACAGTTCTGTCCTGTCAGGTGACTGGTAAGAGTACTGGGTGTAGGGACAGATCTGGAGATTTGCATTGGGATACAAAATGGTCACCTCGAGGGTCCTTGCAAACGAGTTCTGGTTCGGTTGATGGTGTCAGGGTGTCATGAGTGCTGAATCCCTCCTGTGTGGCCCCCATGTTGTGTAGTTTGAGTTCACCGGGGCGGTTAGGCTTAACGTCCGCGTGAGTCTCTACTCCACCAGTGTTCCCCGTGTGCCTCTCAAGCTGTTGCTGCGTGCCGGCTGTCAGATGTGCTTCACGGCTCCTTTATGGCAGGTTGGGGACGATAGTCCAGCATTGCGGCAGGGGTATGCGGCTCTGTATGTCGGAGACCAGTACCCCGTCTTGGCGGGAAGGTAGGCTTTATCCGCGGAGCGTTGCTTATCTTTTCTGCGGGGTGAACGCTGGCTCGTTGTGTCCCCTTGGCTTCGCCGGCTTCTGGCCTGCTGAGGTGCTGCAATGCTTGCAGGAGGTTAGCTGTAGTTGGTTCCTGGTCAGCACTTAGATCTATGCTGTCGGGCTTGAGTGTGGGGGAAGAGTGTTCCTTTCCTCCGCCGTCAAGCGCACATGGCGTCCGCCAGTTTGGATGAGGTGTCTTGCATGTGCTGCAGCGGTTGATGTCCCAGGGCAAGGACCGGGATCACCCCCCCGGTCCAGAGGGGGGGGGGGACAGGGCCAGTTCCACTCTGCACTGGGCCTTCAGGTTAGGCATCGTTAGGCGGGATAGTGGGGCAGCGGCCGTCTGTCCCGCTCACTGCCGGAGTAGGCCCCATCTGGGGCTTCAAAGATTCCTCCTCCAGGGGACTGTAGCTCGGGGAGCCAGCCTCTCCCTGGATCCAGTGCCTCCTTTGGGCCGATGATCTTTGCTGTCGGTCAGCTTTTAAGTTGAAATTAGTAGTTTTAAATGCTTATAATGTTGGAAGTTGCAGGAGCTGTTCAGTTTCGTGACCGTCCAGCTCGGCGGTCCGGCCCCGCCCCTATGGTTGGAGATATTCTGAAGAGTTTTACATAAACTTCAACTGTCTAAGATTTGTGCTAAGAGTTTTCTTTTTTACTGTTACAGGTAAGATTCATCTGTAGGAAAAGGTTACTGATTGCACAAGGTTTGATTTCCTGTTGGTAATTATAAGGCATTTGATTTGATTAGTTAGCTACTTGCTATTGATTGCTGTTCAATTAGCTATTGTTTGCAAATGTCATTAGCTTGGCTAATATAGCTTAGTTGCTTTATCTAAATGTTGCTTCTAATTGTGTGGTTGGAGATATTCTGGAGATAACCTGGATGTAATCTGAGGTATTCAGAAGGATAAATAAAATGTTAAGATTCGTTTATTTAAATTATTCACCTCATTGGAATGGCAGACTTAGTTCAGTGTAATAGTTGCTATGCATTTGTTTCACGTTCCACTTTTTGGAGGTTTGGCTGTTGTCTAATCTGTAGACAGTTCTCTCTCTTGCGGCAGGAGATTTGTATTTTTGAAGTCTGAGATTTGTAAATTTTCTGGTAAACAAACTCAGGCTGGAACTGCTGCAAAGCCACTGCCGCAGAGACATACTAGGAATGGCAGATGGATCACTGTAGGATCTGGTAGACTTAGAGTTGTGAATAAAAGGCAAATTGCACAGTCTGTTACTCGACATAACTCATTTTCTGCACTCTCAGAGTGTAATGGTGTTATGGAGACAGGCACTGAGGGTAGTGGTGTTGTGGAGAAAAAGGATAACTGAGTCATTTATTACACGTGAGTTTACAGAGGAAGAGGTTCTATTTCAACTGTCAAAAGTAAAGACAAATAAGTCAATGGGACCTGATATCCCAATCCAGAGGGAGGAGTTGCGAGGCTATCAAAGGCATAGAGGTCACAGCGGGACCTGAGCAGGGGGGGGAATCGGTCGCCTCCACCAGACATCAGGCCATGTGTCAGGCTAGGCCACATGGTCAGACTGCGTGGGTTCCCTGATTAACTGCAAGAGACGGGTACCCCTTTGTGCACATTCGGGTCAGGTCAGTCCTCCGGTCTCTCAGATTTAAAACCAAGTCATCTGTTTACTGTTCAGGCTTGTTATTTGTGCATTAATGTCAGAGCTGTTAGCACGTACGGCCAGCTTGGCAGTCAGGTGATAGACTACGTCAATGGATAACTTTTTGGAATCCCGCTTAGGTAGAATACTGGTATTGTGCTTGGAGAGGTTCCCACCGCAGAACAATTTAGGAGTGCCTCCAAGCTGACTATAGTTCGTGCGCCGTAGGCCCAGGTCTTGGGCTGCTTGGAGTAATGAAAGAAAGGCATCGACAGGTGCGGTTTACCTTCCGGAAGTAGGTTAGCTGCTTTGTGGAGCTGGATGGATTCGTAAACTTTGGAATTTTGCTAGCAGAAATTACGTCTGAAGAGGGTGATCGCTGGCACCGCCCCCCTTTTTAAAAATTTTTTTACATTTTTTTTATATCTGAGTGCCACTGGAATAAAATTCCTTTAATTCTACTTGGAAACATCTCATGATTACCCATATGTATATCTTTGCAAAGTAATCCTAATCACATCCCTAATCCTAATCATAAACTTCACTTTAGTCCGAACACAAAATATAATTCTATGCCTAATCTTAATCCTAATCTTACCCTTGCAATAGTGATAAAAGGATTGCCAATGCTGATGTAAGCAGAGAAATTCCCTTGCTGTGTCAGCAGAAGAATTCTCTTGCTGGCCCTAATCCTAAAACTAATTCTAAACATACTATTAATCCTAAACTGACAGAGGCAAGGTCCTGATATCTAATGATACCTAGGGTTCCCTTGTTATTAGCATGGAAAAGTCCTTGTTGGTAAAATGCTACATGATGGAATGTTTCCGTCATGGGTCTTTGAGGGAAGGGCAACCATTATGGAATAATTCTGTCATCGGATCTTAAGGGGCTGAATTGTCAGGTAAACAACAATACAGTAAATGTGTTAAAAGCCAACAGAAATCTATGACTTGACAATTCTTACTGCAATCTGATGTTTCTTAAAAATTATTTACATTTTTTTTAACCTATTTCAGCTTCTGTGGCTGAAGAAGATAAAGGTATCATCCCCCATGCCGTTGAAGAGCTTTTCCAGAAAATTTCAGAACATCACAATGTGGATTTGATTATTAAAGTTTCCTACATAGAGGTTTACAAGGAGGAACTACGGGACCTACTGGAACTGGAGACCAACATGAAAGACATTCATATCAGAGAAGATGAAAAGGGGAACACAGGTGAGCATGCAGTTATATGTAATTTATTTGTTTCTATCAAAGAAGCGAATGGGGAAAAAAACTTATTTAAAAAAAAAATATATATATATATGTTTATGTAACAGTGGACACATTTTTACCAGCTAACCTCGGATAGACAAAGGATACTGTTTTCTGTTGCATTCACTTATGCATAAATTTACCGTAACTATATTTTAAATAGGGATCGACCGATATAGATTTTTTTTTTTAGAGCTGATACCGGTAATCTGTGAGCTTCCAGGCTGATAACTTACCGATATTATGTACATTTACCGTTTTGAAAAAATGAACTATTTCTACACAAATCTATTGTTAACTGAACATGTTTATTATCTATTTATTTTTTTGCAAATGTTTTTCATTTATTAAGGTAAATGCACAAAATAGACATGCCAGTCAGAATTTTTTGTTTTCAAGAATATATGTGTGTAGAGTATGCAGTGAGAGTATTTGATTGGTGAATGCAGTGTGTGTGTTTGTGTAATGTCTATATAGTGAATACAGAGTGTGTGTTTGTGTAGTGTGTTTATAGTGAATTCAGTGTGTTTGTGTAGTGTGTGTGTATATAATGAATGTATTCTGTGTTTGTGTAGTGTGTGTAAAGTAAATGTATTGTGTGTATATAATGAATGCATAGTGTGTGTAAAGGGAATGCAGTGTGTGTAGTGTGTGCGTGTGTATATTGAATGCAGTATGTTTGAGTAGTGTGTGTATGGCAGAGGGGCATTTGATTACTGGATGCAGTGTGTGTGTGTGTGTGTATAGTGAATGCAGTGTGTTTGAGTAGTGTGTGTATGGCAGGGGGACATTTTTTTTTTTTAATATTTACATTTTTAACATTTTGTTTTAGTCCCCCCTCCCTGCCTGGGAGAGGGGGATATGGCATTCCCTGGTGGTCTTATGACATAGACTGTGCAAAGGGGGCCATGCAACATTCTTACTTCCCTTCCCAGCAGCTCCCCTGTCTAACTCTCGCAGCCTGCGTGCTGCGCAGATAGTTGCCATGGTAACCCGTGGCAACGCTCTGACGGCCGCGGGGCTCGCAAGATTTAGACATGGGAGCTGAAGGGAGTTGCTGGGAATGTAAGTAAGAGTGTGCTGTGGGCCCTCCAGGACCGCCGGGCCCATGACAACCGTCTCGGTTGTCATGCCCTAATGGCGGCCCTGGTCTGCATTATTGGCAATATCGGTATTTTTATAGGCCAACATTCAGAATATCGGCCAGACCGATAATCGATTGATCCTTAGTTTTAAAGAGCTGTTCCAAAATAGAGATGACCTGTCTTGGTTGTAAATATATTATGCAAATAAAGAATGTGTGGCGAAAGTAACCTCATCACTTGTACTTGGAGGGGCCTGCTTGCCAGCCTCCTGCCCACACACTATGGGCCCTGCAGAGAAACCTGTAATAAACAACTGCGCTTGACTAATTTCCATGGAACTGTTTTGGGCATAGGACCACGTGCACGGTCTGTCAAAACTATGACTTCCAGGAAATTCCTGAACCCCTGAACCGATCTGGGTGATCTTTGGATATGTTGTTGTTCACCCAGATCGGGGCTATCAGGGGATGTAACTTTTATGGGGTTTTATGTGTTTTTAAGGTACTTTTTGAGGTTTAATAAAATGTATGTTTTTTTTTTCTGTGCTTGGAGATAATTTGATTAGAATTAGTACAGTTCCTGATTCAATCATCTCCCAAGCACAGAGGAGGGATTCTATTGTTTGGGTGTGGGAGTGTCACATGTTGTAACTATATGGTTATTGGTCTGTAACATTGTCACCCTGTGCCCTATCAGGTCCAGATGGGTGTTCCCCTTGCATGGGGAGTTGCATAAAAGGCCAGCTGTGGCTCCATTAAAATCTATTCCAGCTTACACTCCAAAACTGTGTGTCATCCTGTTATTGGAGGGAAAGAAGATTTGCTCCTGTGTCTGCTGTTCCAGCTTGCAGGGTATTCAACGTGGAAAGTCCTTGTAAGGACTAGAGTTAATTCCCCATTCGGTTCCAGGAAGGAGCGGTCAAGCCACGGTGACTGTGGGCAGAAGTGCTGCGGTTTTTCCACTGTTCCTGCTTGCCCTCAACATAGAGTCTCATCTCATGTGGGGGGGAAATGGCTGTATCTATCCTGGGGATTGCTATATCACTATACTCCCCAGGAATTATAATCACTAGCTCTTATAAGAGCTGTTCCTGCTACGCTCTATGGAAGTAGGAGAGGTCTGCCCACTGGAAGCTGGATCCTGGTCTTGGGTCCAGGTTGGGTGAAGGACGGTGAGACCCCAGCGCAGCTGCATCGCTGGAAGTGGGGTCTGCAGTGCTTATGGTGTCTGGTGGAGTGCTGTAATTCCTCGGTGAGCACTAGGAGCATCGATTGGCAGAGGCACTCGGTTGGAGTGCCACGCGGTCCGTCACATTTGGTGGCAGCGGCAGGATAGCGTCCAAGTGCGAGGAGAAGACACCGGTAACGTGTTTATTATAGTGAGGGCAACGCTAGCATTCGTGCAGCGCCACTGGAAGCAGAAGTGTCCATTGATT
Organism: Pelobates fuscus; assembly: GCF_036172605.1. NCBI lineage: Eukaryota > Metazoa > Chordata > Amphibia > Anura > Pelobatidae > Pelobates > Pelobates fuscus. Next base: position 209,036,834 of record NC_086321.1, read on the forward strand.
TGGAGCAGGCAAGTATGTCATACTCTGACTCTTGCGAAGATTTGCTGGCCGAGCTGAGGCAACAAGTGGCCTGGTATGGCCTTGATGTGTCCATGGATACCTTCCAGGCGATCTGGAACCAGGTAACTGTCGAAAGACAAGCGAAGGGGGACCAAGAGTTCCTGCTGGCTAAAGCGAGGAAAAGAAGTCTCCAACGAAAGGAGGTTAGCCTCTCTCCCCAAAGGCAGCCGGAGGTACCCGAAGTAGGGGACCTCATAGACTGGTCCTGTAAGGAACCCCAACAGACAGGTGGAGATGGGAACAAAGTCTCTCCACTGGCCCCACAGGGATGCTGGGCAGCCGGCCCAGATCCCCAGCTGCAGCCGGAGCTACTGGAAGAGGAGGCAGGTGGTCCTTATTCCCAGTTCCTGGAGGACCTCATAGACTGGCACTGGGAGGAACCTCAAATGGCAGGTGGAGATGGGAACGAAGTCTCTCCACCGACCCTACATGGATGCTGGGCAGCCGGCCCAGATCCCCAGCGGCAGCTGGAGTTACAAGGAAAGAGGGACAACCGGCCTCTCTCCCCAGCAGCAGTGCATCTCACAGGGAGTGGAGACAACTTGTCTCTCTCCCCAGCGGCAGTGCATCCTACAGGGAGAGGAGACAACCGGTCTCTCCCCAGCGGCAGTGCATCCTACAGGAAGAGGAGACAACCAGTCTCTCCCCCCCGTGGCAGTGCATCTCTCAGGGAGAGGAGACAACCGGTCTCTCTCCCCAGCAGCAGTGCATCTTTCACTGAGAGGCGACAGCTGGTATTTTCCCCCCACTACAGGGGGACAACACCCCTGACCTCAATGGTACAGATGGGACCGTGGTCTCTGTGCCGAATCTACAGGGATGTTGGACGGCCAGTCCAGATCCCCAACTAAACCCGCAGGGGTACCAGGAGGAGGAGTTTTTTTCCCCTCCCCAGCCAATTCCCAGCAGGGTTCTGGGGTTAATGGATGGGACTACCATACCCAGTGACCCCTTTACAGCAGAAGAGCTGGCATCAGGGCAGAGCTCTTCTGGCCCCTGCTCTACCTGCCCCCTTGTTACAGGGCAGGACTATGTACCCGTCACCCCAGCAGAAGCGCTGGCAACCGGACAGAGTGCAGTTAGCTTCTGCCCTCCCCTGGTCCTTGATCCAGGAGCTAGCAACTCACCCCACAACCCAGCTGCAATGCTGGCTACAGGGCAGATCACCGCTGGTTTCTGCCCTTCGAGTAACTACACCCCCAAGCCAGAGAGCAACAAAGGAACTAGGAGTACCAGAGGCCCACGTAGCCCTTGGGGTCATACAGGACCGAGACAGACTACAGGAGTCACCAGGTTCAGTAATTGTTTGTTGTGGGTGGGTTACTCGACTAACTCAGGCACCGACCAACAGGAGGTCAGGTACCTGGTTAGTCTCCCCTTGGGAGGGAAGATATGTGTCACAACTACGCCTTTTGGGAAAGGCCAGCAGACTATCACAGACCCAGACCGATTGGAGGTCTGGGGTCTGGATAGTCTCCCAGGAAATGGGAAGACAAACTCCCCTTTTCAAGTAACCTTGCCACTTGTACTTGGAGGGGCCTGCTTGCCAGCCTCCTGCCCACAGACTATGGGCCCTGCAGGGAAACTTGTTAAAGACTGCCGAACTTGACCGACTGTTAGCACTGATTTCCCTGGAACTATTTTGGGCATAGGACCATGTGCACGGTCGGTCAAAATAATGACTTCCAGGAAATTCCTGAACCCCTGAACCGATCTGGGTGATCTTTGGATATGTTGTTGTTCACCCAGATCGGGGCTATCAGGGGATGTAACTTTTATGGGGTTTTATGTGTTTTTAAGGTACTTTTTGAGGTTTCATAAAATGTATGTTTTTTTTTTCTGTGCTTGGAGATAATTGGATTAGAATTAGTACAGTTCCTGATTCAATCATCTCCCAAGCACAGAGGAGGGATTCTGTTGTTTGGGTGTGGGAGTGTCACATGTTGTAACTATATGGTTATTGGTCTGTAACATTGTCACTCTGTGCCCCATCAGGTCCAGATGGTTGTTCTCCTTGCATGGGGTCTTGCATAAAAGGCCAGCTATGGCTCCATTAAAGTAAATTCCAGCTTAGACTCCAAAACTGTGTGTCGTCCTGTTATTGGAGGGAAAGAAGATTTACTCCTGTGTCTGCTGTTCCAGCTTGCAGGGGATTCAACGTGGTAAGTCCTTGTAAGGACTAGAGCTAATTCCCCATTCGGTTCCAGGGCCCCAGTCAAGCCACAACGACTGGGCAGAAGTGCTATGGTTTGTCCCCTCTTCCTGCTTACCTTCAACATAGAGTCTCATCTCATGTGTGGGGGAAACGGCTGTATCTATCCTGGGGATTGCTATATCACTATACTCCCCAGAAATTATAATCACTAGCTCTTATAAGAGCTGTTCCCTCTACGCTCTCTGGAGGTAGGAGAGGTCTGCCCACTGGAAGCTGGATCCTGGTCTTGGGTCCAGGGTGGGGGAAGGACGGCGCAGCTGCATAGCTGAAAGTGGGGTCTGCAGTGCTTATGGTGTCTGGTGTAGTGCTGGAATTCCTCGGTGAGCACTAGGAGCATCGATTGGTGGAGGCACTCGGTCGGAGTGCCAGGCGGTCTGTCACAGAATGCATGCAAAAAAATATACCCACAATCAAATATTAAAGTTACCAGTTTTCATTAGCTGTGGAACTAGATCAGCCAATTGTTGTGCACACATATTTGAGCTTTTTAAACAAAATAAATTAATATTATTATAATTTACACACATAATATTAATGCAAATTTATTGTCATTGTATACTGATTGAATCATCGCCTCTTGCAATATTTGGTACCTCACAGGAGTCTCAACTTAAAGTGAATTTGTTGCTTGAAAACCCAATGCAGTGAGATTGATTTACTAAAGTAAGAATTCAAGGTGAACGCAAAGTGAATTTCAAATTTAATGCCCGAGTAGCCAAAACTGAAAGCACAACTGTCTAAGAGACTTTTTACAGTATGGCTATTTTACTTTAAATTTTATAACCCTAAATGTACTCATATGCACTAAATGACAACAGGTGTTCGATGTTCTCATTACATAAATCCTTAATACAGAACTAAAAACATCCACTACCCAGTGGTGAGTGAAAATTCAGCCCCGGCGGGTAGAAATTCACTCCTGGTGAGTGTGCCATCAACCACCCAGGCTTGCGGTGGCTAGTAACTTTTAATGCCTGGTCAGTAGCATAGGAATTACAACTTTAAGCCCTGCTTACTGGCTCTGTCTCTTGAATTCCACAAAGAGATAGAGATCTCAATTTATGTTAAAGGGATGCTATAGTCTTCTGAACATCTACATTTTAATGTAGTTGTTCTAGTGTTTTAATCCTGTCCCTGCAGGCTTTTTAATGTAAATACTGCCTTTTCAGAGAAAAGGCTATGAGTAAGCATTTGATTGGCAAGCTTGATCTCAGCCATGGAGGCGGTGCCAGCAGCGGCAAGACCGCCACCATAAGGAAGTTGTTGGAGGCTGGTGTCCTCTGAAGAGGTAGAAAGCAGTGCAGAGAAGTGCCCAGGGACCAACTTTGGTGTTAAACTGCTTTAAAACGGTTGAACTTAAGTTGTTTTGGGGCTGGAGTTTTCCTAATTGATCATTTAAAGTCTATTCTTAATATAGGTAAGTTTTATAACATAGTTATGTCTGTTTACCCTTTTGTTTTTCTGAATTTGGAACTAAATACAATGTTCATTAACGGTGTTTCATTAATTATTCTAGTTATTGTTGGTGCCAAGGAATGCCAAGTGAAAAGTGCAGATGAAGTAATGAGTTTACTAGAAGCTGGCAGTGCTGCCCGTCATACTTGCACCACTCAGATGAATGAACACTCTAGCCGCTCCCATGCCATATTCACGATTAACATATGTCAGCAAAGGGCCATAAGTGATGACAATACTAACAATGATTCTGCAAAGTCATTGCAGATGATTACTTCAAAGTTTCACTTTGTTGACCTAGCAGGCTCTGAAAGAGTGACAAAAACCGGAAACACCGGAGAAAGGTTTAAGGAGTCCATTCAAATAAATAGTGGATTGTTGGCCTTGGGAAATGTAATAAGTGCCCTTGCAGATCCCAAAAGAAAAAGTACACATGTACCATACAGGGATGCTAAAATCACTCGTATTCTCAAAGACTCCTTGGGAGGCAATGCCAAAACAGTAATGATTACATGTATTAGTCCCTCTTCTTCTAACTTTGATGAGTCTTTGAACTCCCTTAAGTATGCCAACCGAGCCAGAAATATAAAGAACAAACCAATTGTAAATTATAACCCAGAATGGGACAGAATTGATGAAATGGAGTTGGAAATCAAAGCATTGCGTGAAGCTTTGCAAAATCAACAGAGCAGCAGAGTAAGCCGAACCAGCCAAGTATCTCAAGAATGGAGCCAAGATAAAGACAAGAAAAGTGCTCTCGAAGAGCAGATTGTTCAGTTTCAAATACAGTGTTTCAACTACCGTCATTGTACTGAGGAAGCTTTGGAATTATTCCTTGATATAAAGGATGCATCTGTCTTTACACAAACCCATAAAAATAGGCTTCAGAGCTGGCTCAATATGACTGAGGGTATGAAAAATGAATTGGCAGCCGTACCAAGAAAAGATTCCACCATCAGTGCTAGCAGGGAAGAACCACATCACATCACCATCTTTCAGTTAAAAAGAGAACTGAGAAAATGCCAGGTATTCCTTTTATTACTAAATGTTTTCATTATTGATATTTAGGTCTTGTGTAGAATTAGCTTTAGCAACCAGAACCACCAAACTCTCCTGTATGGTTTGCAAGATAAGGTAAAGTACAACTAAACTGATATAATTTGGAGGAGATGAGAAATGTGAACTATATCACATGTAGAATTTGTAGTGATAATATAACATTATGAAAATCATTACGTACTACACCATTGTTTATCAATTCACGTCTTCTTATCAATTCAATGCTTACTTACATATAAGTGTATTTTTGTCAATATATTCTCTCTGAAGGGGAAGTATAATGGAATAATTAACTTTAGATATTGTAGCAATCCTGCTGCCAGTGAGTTTAACCCCTTAAGGACCAAACTTCTGGAATAAAAGGGAATCATGACATGTCACACATGTCATGTGTCCATTAAAGTGGAATTGTAATTTCTCAAGTGTAGTGCATTAATTGTATTATGGTGTATAGTGCTACAGGGATAAAACATTAAACACCACAGAACTTTCCTGTCTATGGGGTTATCACCATTCGTCTCACTCATCCTTACTTGGGCACCTGCAGTGAAATGCTCTATGAGCACACATGTTCTCAGGCATTCTTTCAGTAATGCTGTACATGGGTATGTGTCATTAGGTTAAATTTATTTTCGTAGTTTGTCCTAGCGGTACCATGCTAATAAAAAAGTAAAATAGAAAAATGAACACTGTTAACATTTTTTTTTATTGATTTCTCTTTTAAGTGCAGTAGAAACCAATAAAAAAAAAAAAAAGACTTAAAACGTTTAATACATGTTATATATTCAAATAAATATCATGTCCTTCATGAACACTCTAGGCACTAATACCATGTCATCTCTTTAAAGTGGTTATAGTGCACAGAGTCCCCTTGCACTGTCACACAATTCGGTGTTAAACTATTTCAAGCAGTTTAACGGTGAATGAGGGTCCCTGGCCCCCACTTGTGGTATGGCTGAGGCAGAGATTAATATCTTTCTTAGCCTGGTAGCAGGAGCAGGTAAAACACACACTTTCAGACTCTGCATACAGATAACACACAGACTCCTCATCACATAAAATTCAGCCACCACTCATGCAACATTCAACCAGCACACTGTGTGTGTATGGGGGTGCAGTGTGTGTATGGGGGTACAGTGGGGGGCAGTGTGTGATTAAAAAAAAATGTTTTTTTTGTTTTTTTTCAAATAAAAAAAAATGTGCTTTATATTCCCCCCTCCCTTCTTACTTTTGCCCAGGGAGGGGGGATATCAATTGTGAACCCTGGTGGTCCGATGGAGAATCCCTGGCTGTTTGAGTGGGGAGTGAACTCTAGCCAGCAGTTCCGGGGCTAGAGTTGACTCTAGCGAGAATGGGGTAACCACGGCAACTCTTTGTGCTCATGAGAGGAGACCCGGCGGAGCTGCAAGCTAGAGCTCCCGGGTCTCTTCTCCCTCCCCTGCCGTCAATGTGCCTGCGGACCGGTGAGGGAGATCAGCAGGGCCGGCGCTTGGGACAACTTCTTTATTTTTCTAATTCTTCTATTTTGGCTTAAGTTTTGCAAGATGTTCATTACCTCACCACAATGCTCTGTTTATTGAAAAAACCCTCTAGACTTACCACAAATTTTGTAACACAAAATGTGATTGCAAACAAAGTAGTGTTGCCTTTTGTTTCAAGTGGTCCATAAGTAATAGGCTTTCTTAAAAATGCTATGTTTATATCCTGTCCCTGGGTATAGATATATGCCAGTCCTTGTACAGCTCTGTGCCCTGGTGGTCTGATTGTTCAGCACTTAAGCACTGATGGTATTTAGCACTGTCTGAGTCTTTTCAGAAAAAGTCCTGTTATTATGTATATAGTAGTTTCTAAGCAACAGCCTCTGTATTTTTGTTCATTGCTGCTGCTTCTGCTATAGAGTGGCTACTACTCAACCTTTGTTATTCACAAACCACTTTTACCCACAAAATCCATTTCAGACAAATCATTAATTATAGTTAACCCTTTCTTCCAGTTTTTACGGTTTTCGTTATTTTCAATATACCAGTGAATATGTAATGCTCTTTCTGAAAGCCTGAATCTCAATCATTTTTATTGTGACATAGATTGTAACATTGGAATCATTATAAGTAATTACTGGTATAGCTCTCTAAAAAATTGTCAAGACCTTTTTATAAACTAAAGAAAATAACCATAGAAAGCAAACAGTGGTGCTCTCAATAATATATGTAAATATATTACATAAAAAAAAAAAAACTTGAAATATAATAACTGCATAATTAAAGAGACATGTCAGCGTTCTTTCTGCACCCATTTAATGGACTTTAAAACTATACCAAATAACAAACAAACAAAAAAAGGTGAAATATGAAAGTTACCAGTGCTCATAGAGTGTCAGAGCCAATCCTTGTCTTCCCATAGCTTTTTCTGTGCAATGACAGGGTTATTTGCAAAAGTGATAACTGTCGTGAATTCAAAGTGAATTTCAAAATTGGATGCATTGAACTGAGGGTTTTTCCTGTGTAGTTATTTTTAACTTAAAGGGGCACTATAAGCACCCTAATCACTTAATCTTATTAAAGTGATCTGAGTACAGTGCCCCTGTCTGTTTAACCTTGCAGTGTAAAACATTCTGAGAAACTGCAATGTTTACAATGCAGAGTTAACTTCACCTCTAGTGGCTCTCCTTTGCATGAGGACATCAAACATCTTCTATGTTCCTTATAGGAAAGCATTCATTCAGTGCTTTCCTATGGTGAAGCTTGAGTGCACCCACGACACTCACCGCGCATGTGCATTAGTTACTACTTTGGCCGTGATGTTGCAAGAGGAAGAGATCTAGCCAGCGCCGAGGGAGCCTCCTTGGCACTAGAAATATTTAAGCTAAACAACAAACCTCTGGGTATAGTGAAAGGAAGAAGCTAATTAAATCTTTCGCCAAATTGCTAACGACAGAAGTACATTTTGCGCAGTATTCCGTGCTGTTTAACTCATGTGTGCCACTAGTCCCTGGCACAAAAGTGGATATATCTCTGTATGTGCAGCATTCCAAGCAAAAACACTGAACATATAGACCACCGTGACCACTTAAAATCACTGACGTCGTCATGGTGTTTGGAGTAGCTCTTTAAAGTACTTTTTTTTTCTGATATCTTTTTAAATGATATCTATCTGAGAGAGAGATGAATACATATAGATATATAGACATATACATTAAATTCAGAAAGTATTCAGGCACCTTTATTTTTTTTACTTTTTCTTATATTGCAGTCAAATGCCACAGTTGTTTACATTAAAAGTTTTTATTTTATTTTGTACTTTTTTTTTTTTTCATCTTTATTTTTCTTGTGCAAGAGATGCTCATGAGCATTCTTATAGATGGGAGTTAAGGTAAAAGAACACTTAAATAGCATATCAAAAGAAAGGGAGAAGTTGAATCTCAAAATTGAATATTAAGGAACATGCAATATTTAGATTATCTGCCTATTCGCATAGACGCTCTCCAATCAGCCGATTCCCTGGTTTGGAAAGTACTGAATGTCTGCTGTAAGATATCTGAAGTCCCTCATGACACGGGGTCAAGAGAAGGCTCCCTCTCTTGCCTCAGGTTGTTGGATAGACTAATGTATATACACACCACCTATATGCCAACATGTGATTAATGAAAATCAATTTATATGGATAAGAGTACTTCACTTCAGTGGGTTCAGCTTCCCAGGGGGCCTTCCCAAATAGCAACCCCTTTACAACACAATATAGATATGTACAAAAAATGGGATACAGCTGTGTATTCACAAGATATCAGTGGAAAAAACTCCTTGAATATCTCCCCTCAGGGAATTGAGGCTGTAATTACATCCATTTTCATTGGCTTCCAGGAACTGATGATATCTCTGGAAATTAATATCAAGAATCAGGATCAGATGAAAAATATTATTTTTATAGGCAAAAAATCAGCCCATAAAACATTAAAAGAATATGAATAATAACTGGTAAAAACTGTCCAATGCCTTTTCGTCTACACAAGGTGGACTTCCTCAGGGACAATCAATTGATATAAAAAATATAACCCAAATAACGGCATTTATTGCCTACTGAGAGAAACTCGCCTCCCTCAAGCCACGTGGCAGCAGGATGGCTGCGCTGCTCGAGGGAGATAAGTACATGCTACATTACCCTCCCAGGAGGATATGCCCACTGGGCATTAAGGACCAGGCTTTTACTGGTGATGGCAGTGAAAGAACCTAAGAGCATGTATATCAACCTGGGGGTACCAGGAATGTTCCTCAGGAATATATCCCTTTCCAATGGACCAGATACTGCAGATTACCCCTCCGGAACCTAGAGTCAAGAATAGCAGCAACCACTACAGGAGGTGGAAAAGTGCGAAGTCCAGTAAACCGATTACAGATCAGAGGTTTCAGCAGGGAGGTATGGAAGACATTGGGTATACGCATGGAACGAGGCAATTTTAGAGCATATGATACAGGGTTCACTTTGCACGAGTGAACTTCATGCAGGGCACGTGGAGACTGATATTTCGGGTAGAAAGCCAAACCCTATCCCCCACCACATAGGAAGGAGCTGCACAACGATGCCTATCCGCCTGTACCTTCTGTTTCTGAGCTGCATTAGCCAATAGCTGTTGAACCTGCTCCCAAGTACTACGTAAACCAGCCATGTGCTCATCCAGAGCGGGAATTCCCTGTGAGGAGAATCTAGTCGGACGAACAACAGAATGCCGACCATAGACTGCGTAAAAAGGTCTGAAACCCTACAATTCATGAGCAACATTATTGCAAGCAACCTCAGCCCAAGGAAGAAGGTCAACCCAATCATCTTGGTGATGTAAAATGAAACAACGTAGATACTGCTCAAGAGACTGGTTGCCACAGTCGGCAGCTCCATTAGTCTGAGGATGGTAATCGTAGGAAAAGGACACTTCAATGCCCATCTCCAAGCAAAAGGCCCTCCGGAAGCGAGGACTAAATTGACTACATCTGTCAGATACAATTTGTTCTGGTATGCCATGTAGACGGAATACCTCCTTGAAGAAAATCCTAGCTAATTCAGCTGAGATGGGGAGTTTCCTCAGGGGTATAAAATGTGAAAGGGGGGGGATTCTACAATAAAATTGATAGACAAGTTGGACCAAGGTTTAGTGGGTATGGTTGGAGCAATCCACATGGTACCTTGTTAATGGTCTTGTTAGCTGCACATTTATCACAAGCAAGCACAAAGTCTTTTATACCCTGTTACGGTTACTCCCAGGCTAGCTGGAAGCTGGACCGCTTGGAAAGTCTGGATCCCAGTTTAGAGAGAGAGAGAAGCCGCTTTGTTTTGATATCCAGAAGGATCCTGTAAGTGTAGAACAATCCCACTAGCTATTTTACAGCTAGGATACTCTTTCCCCACAAAACGAGTCGAGGCTGCGATTTGAAGGTCAAACAAGAACTGATTTTAATGGCACACAGGGATCGGTATTTATGCAAAATCTCAGGTCTAGGGACAACCCCCTCGGGACCTGATGGGATACAGGGATAACACGAGGCATCAACCAATGAGAATACAATGTATCATTTGAATTTGATACCGCCCAGCTTGTAGATAATGAATCCAACGGTTACAGTAATACAATTATCTCCAAGCACCCAAAACCCACGTTTATTTTCCACACAGAAAACACATTAAAAATACATAACTCTTACAGTTTCATAGATACTTCGGTACTTTCACCACTCATTTTATAGCTCTGGTCCTTGTGCACTAATCCACCGAATAGCGACTCAAACCCACGAACCCGTAGCTGTATTCCGTCGAAAGAAAGTTCGTGTTCGTGTATTTGGGTCACAGGCTGAAAATGGCAGCCATGTTTTTAAGTGCAACAATAGGCAGCGGGACCTCGGCGTCAACCCGTGGAACTAATAACGGCCAGTGTTGTGCCCGAATCCCCGCTCTCTGCCTGGATGTGATCGCTGTTCGGTATCCGAAGTTAGCCCTCCGTGAAGGGGCACTTAGCCTGCGGTTAACCGCAACGTTCTATGTTCTAATTGATGCCACACGCCAGATTGAAGGTGGTCCCCGTTCGTGCCTCTTTCGGTAGTTTAACCATCGGTAGATAAGGCACAAACGGATATATACTGGGGCCGTCAATTAGCCTGTGGTTAACCGCAAAACCGCAACTCCCTGCGTGATCAATTGATGGCACACGCTCTCAGCTGGGTGGTCGACCGTTCGGTAGTTGGAGAGGTGACCGGGGTTAAGTGGCGGCACACGCCAGGAGCCGGGTGGTCGGTTGTTCGTTTGACGAACCGGGGTATATATAATCCATTCGAGAAAAGGATGCAGCATTCAAGTACCGAAGCCATAGTATCATAAAATAGTCAATATAATCCAGGTTAAATAGCAGTTTTGTAACATAAATGTTTATTTAAAAAAATGGGTTAACCCTAGCTGGACCTGGCACCCAGACCACTTCATTAAGCTTAAGTGGTCTGGGTGCCTAGAGTGGTCCTTTTAGGATAGAGTACAACGATTTGTCATAAATGGTAAATTTTCAAGCTGGACAAAAGTGGTAAGTGGTGTCCCTCAGGGTTCTGTTTTGGGACCGCTTCTATTTAACATATTTATAAATGATCTTGAAATGGGCATTGAAAGCCATGTATCAGTGTTTGCAGATGACACAAAACTTTATAGAGTAATAAAATGTGAGCAGGATATTGCCTTGCTGCAGAGGGATTTGGATAGATTGGGGGACTGGGCAAGGAAATGGCAGATGAAATTTAACGTAGAAAAAAGCAAAGTTATGCACTTCAGGGTTAAGAATGCACAAGCAATTTACACCCTAAATGGTAGTGAACTAGGGATAACCACACACAAGAAGGATTTGGGAATTGTTATAGACAACAAATTAGGTAGCAGTATGCAATGTCAATCTGCCGTTGCTAAGGCCAGTAAAGTTTTGTCATGTATAAATAGGGGCATAAATTCTCGAGATGAAAATATAATTTTGCCTCTTTATAAATCGCTGGTAAGACCACACCTTGAATATGCTGTGCAATTTTGGGCACCTGTTCTAAAGAAAGATATCATGGCACTAGAAAAAGTGCAGAGACAAGCTACAAAATTGATAAAAGGAATGGAGCATTTTAGTTATGAAGAAAGGTTAAAAAAATGTAAATCTCTTCAGTTTGGAAAAACGGCGCCTGAGATGGGATATGATAACATTATACAAATATATTCGGGGCCAGTACAAACCATTATCTGGAAATCTATTCATAAACAGGGCTATACATAGGACACGAGGTCACACATTTAGGCTTGAAGAAATGAGATTTCATCTAAGGCAAAGAAAAGTTTTTTTTTAATAGTAAGAGCAATAAGGATATGGAATTCTTTGCCTGAAGAGGTGGTTTTGTCAGAGTCTATACAGATGTTTAAACTGCAATTGGATAAATACTTGCAAAAACATAACATACAGGGATATAATTTCTAATTAGTGGGGTAATAGCTGCTTGATCCAAGGAGACATCTGACTGCTATTTTGGGGCCAAGAAGGAATTTTTTCCTAGTTTGTTGCAAAATTGGAAGCGCTTCAGACTGGGTTTTTTGCCTTCTTTTGGATCAACAGCAAAAGCTGTGAGGAAGGCTGAACTTGATGGACGCAAGTCTCTTTTCAGCTATGTAACCATGTAACTATGAGTAGATATGATGCGACTTAGCAGTGAAGAGGATATGGATAGAACTGTTGTAGCTACAATTCTTCCCGGGGGAATGATATAACACTCCTCTGATCTCTCCTTTTGACTCACATTAACCTGCCTGGACAAAGCATCAGATTTGGCATTGGGTGGTCCTGGTCTATAGGTAATGATAGAATTCAATCTGGACAGAATTCTATAATTCAACAGTTTGGAATTTAACCGTTGTGCCTCACCGAGGTACAGAAGGTTATAATGCTCCATTGGCACCATGATGAGATCTTTTGAACCTTTTAGGAGATGTCTCGACTCCTCCAAGGCTACAATAATGGCCAATAGTTCTCTATTGTCAATATCATAATTCCATTCTGCCTGTGAGAGTTTCCTAGAAAAGAAACCACATGGGTGTAAAGGTTGGTCAGGAGACAAGCCTGGGAAGGAATAGCTCCTACCTCAGAAGCATCTACTTCCAATACAAAAGGAAATGAAGGGTCAGGATGGCTGAGGATAGGAGCGGAAACAAAACCTATTTTCAGGCTCTCAAAAGCTTCCCTTGCCTCAGGGGGCCAAGCATAGTGGTTGGCAGCCTTGCTAGTGAAGTTCGTGATAGGAGCTATAATGGTAGAGAAGTTTTTAATAAACCTCCAATAATAGTTAGCGAACCCTATGAACCTCTGGACAGGTTTTAATCCCTGAGGCAATCCCTGTGGGTTTTAATCCCACTCAACAACAGCTGACAACTTCTTGAGATCCACACTGAATACAGAGGCCAAGATAACATAACCCAAGAAATGGACTTCTGTTTGGTCAAACAAACACTGCTCTAGTTTACAATACAGACCATTGTTGAGAAGTGTTTGTAAATTCTTGAAGATGTGTACTTGGGTCAGGGGAATATATAAAAATACCGTCCAAGTACACAATCACAAACTAATGTATGAAATCTCTGAGGATGTCATTGATAAAATCTTGGAAAACCGCCGGAGCATTACATAGGCCAAAAGGTATGACTGCATATTCATAATGCTCACTTCTAGAGTTAAAGGCGATGTTCCAATCATGCCCCTCGTTTATGCATACCAAGTTGTATGCACCCCTTAGATCCAGTCAAAAAGCTCAGTGATAAGGGGAATAGGATACACATTTTCTATTGTTATTTTATTCAACCCTTTATAGTCCATGCAGGGGCGTAGATCTCCCTCTTTTTTGGATACAAAAAATAAACTAGTCCCAGCCGGAGAGGAAGATCTACGTATAAAGCCCTTTGCTAAAGATTCACTAATATACTCCTCCATGATAATACTCTCCTGGAAGGACAAAGGATAAACTCTTCATTTGGGTGGTATAGTACCTGGTAAGAGTTCTATGGCACAATCTTAAGGCCTATGAGGGGGTAACCGGTCTCCCTTCTTCTTATCAAACACCTTTCAGGTGTACGTAAGGGAGGGGTGTGTCTGTAGACAGCGGTAGGGCAGTAGGAATATTAATGAGATGAACAGGAGTGACCTTTTTTTTATACAATTCTCCTGACACTTATCACTCCATGAGATGATATCACTCGGTCTCCAATCAGTAGTGGGTTTGTGTAGACATAACCAAGAATAACCCAATACTATTGATGAAGAAAGGAAGGTGATCACCTAAAAACACAAATCCTCCATTTGTAACAGACCAGAACGCATAGTCAACTGTTCTGTCTCATGAGTGATTAAAGGAAAAATAAAGGTATACCATCTATGGCCTCAACAACCAAGAGTGTTTCCTTGTTTCTTAGGGTTGGTAAGTGGGTTCTGACAAAACCCCTGTCTATAAATAATCAGCTGCTCCAGAATCTGAGTCTATAGACTTTTCACCCTAAGTTAAGTTGATAGGGAGGAGTAAGCGTTTATGAGGCAGCATAGGGGATTCTGATGTCACACCCAAGGCCGGTCCCCTTGTGCAACCTTAGGTGCAACAGTTTTCTGGACGCACCAGAAAAGTCAATCTGAGTTGCCCCTTCTGGCCACAATATAAGCAGAAGCCCCCTTTTCTCCTATATTGTTTCTCCACTTCAGACAGCTTGACCACCCTTAGTTGCATAGGCTTAGTATCTGTAGACAAAGAAACATCAGGTACTGAGGCCCTAGGAGTTATAGCAACTGGAGGACATGATTCCTCTGTTGGACTCTCTCCCTTAACTGGTTATCAATGTCGATAAGATAATCGATAAGGACGTCTAGAAGGACTGAAAGGTATCTGGCTGCCACCTCATCCAGTATGTTATCATTAACCGCCTCCCTGAATGCATATACTAAACCCCTATCTGTCCAATCAACCTCTGAGGCAAGAGTGCGGAAACTGATCGCATACTCCGATATACATCTATTTCCCTGCTTAATCCTCTCTCTGTCAGGATAAAACTACAAAGGTCTTGTAGTCATAAACCAGATCTTTGTTTACCTCCCATAAAGGATTAGCCCATTCCAAGGCCTTGTCGTTTAATTGGTGCATAAAGAAACCGACCTTGGACCTTTCAGTGGGAAAAAACCTGAGAGATGTTTCAAAGTGAAACTCCATCGGTCTATAAACCCTCGACAGGTCTTAGGATCGCCACCATATCTAGGAGGTACAGTCAGGTTTGTGCTGTTCTGACCAGAAGCTTCAATCACCACAGGCACAGGCTGGGGAGGCATAGGTGGAAGGTTATCAGGAGACTGGTGGGCTGTTCTGGCTAACAATGTCTAGAAGGCCTGAGCAAATTGGTCAATTCTATGGTCTATTTCCTCAAATTTAGCCTCGCAAGGATTCTGTGGAGCTCCTATTCCTGCATGCTGCATGGCCCTATCGTAAATGTCACTGGAGTCGTACCACAACACGCAAAAAAGAGGGAATATACAAAAGGTGGATCCAAAAGACGTATAACCGAGCCTTAGACTGGCCGGATTTAACATATTCATATAGCGAAAATCAAGGTCAAGGATACAGAAATACACAAAGTCAACACAAGGCCAGGTCAGGATACCAGAAAATCACAAGACAAATACCAAGCCGGGTGAGGATACCAAAAATTCCAAGTCAAATACATAGCTGAGGTCTGCATACCAGAAATCACAAGGTCAATACGAAGCCGAGGTCAGGATACCAGAAATTACGAGGTCAATAAGGAGCCACGATCAAACACAGAAAATCACTAGGAGCACAAAGCGAGGATCTATACAGAAACCACGATAGGGCAATGAATGGGGCTAAAGCAAGCCTTAAATAGGCTTACCTTTGTTCTGATCGGTTCACATCCTCGTTGAGACTCAAAATAGATTAGAAACGCAATGATGACGTGGTCACTTTAAGAACGGGCGTGATGTCATGCCTAATTTCTATTTATAGATGTCTTGCTGCGTGAATCGGTCAGACCATGCTGCAGGAGGAGGTGAGTGCTACGCGGCTCGAGGGAGGTGACGTTCCCTCAGTATGCCACGCGGAGTGGTCGGATTGCTCGGCAGGAGGAGGTCTGCGCGGCACATGTGACGGACCGCCTGTTAACCTGACTGGGTACCTCCGCCAAGGACCGCTTCCTAGCTGGAATTAGGGAACCTCAGTGCTTCTGCCCAAGTCGTTGTGACTTGACTGAGGTCTCCTGGAGCCTCTCTGTCCTTCCATAGACTGGACGACACACAGTCCTTGGAGCTATAGCCCTTACAAGGACCTTCCCTCTTTGTAACTAGGCGACGCATAGTTCTGGAAGTACAACTTAGGGGTGTGCTAGCTGCGCCATGGCAGTAGGGGGCGCCATGTGGCCGACACAGCTCGCACACTCTCCTAATGACAGCTGTGAAGGAGTGCTGAGAACTCTACCCTAATACAGGCTGCGCTGTGTAGCGTGGCTGTGTCTGCCTCCCCTCCCCTAGCTACCCACTGTGCCCCCTGCTCCCCCACGTAGCCTAGCCCTCTGCTCCCTCACCTAGCTTTACTGTGTCCCCTGCTCCCCCAGCTACCCACTGTGCCCCCTCCTCCCCCACCTAGCCTAACTGTGCTCCTGCTCCCCCGCCCAGCCACTGTGCCCCTGCTCACCCACCCAGCCTAACTGTGCCCCTGCTCACCCACCCAGCCTAACTGTGCCCCTGCTCACCCACCCAGCCTAACTGTGCCCCTGCTCCCCCAGCTATCCACTGTGCCCCTGCTCCCCCACCTACCACCACTGTGCTCTCCCCCAGCTACCCTCTATGCCCCTGCTCCCCCACCTACCCCTGCTCTACCTACCACTACACCCCCACTGTGCCCTCTGTTCCCCACCCACCACTAGACTACCTCTGCTCCCCAACCTACCAATGCACTTCCCCAGCTACCCACTGTGCCCCCTCTCCCCCAGCTACCCTCTATGCCCCTGCTCCCCCACCTACCCCTGCTCTACCTACCACTACACCCCCACTGTGCCCTCTGTTCCCCACCCACCACTACACTACCTCTGCTCCCCAACCTACCAATGCACTTCCCCAGCTACCCACTGTGCCCCCTGCTCCCCCACCTACCCGCTGTGCCCCTTGCTCCCCCAGCTACCACCACTGTGCCCTTTCTCCCCTAGCTACCACGACTGTGCCCCCTCTCCCCAGCTACCCTCTGTGCCTCTGCTCCCCCACTTTCCCACTGTGCCTCTGCTACCCCAGTTACTCAATGTGCCCCTGCTCTCCTACCTACCACTACACTACTCCTGTTCTCCCAGTTAGGCACTGTGCCCCTCCTCTCCTACCTACCACTACACTACTCCTGTTCCCCACTGTGCCCCCTGCTCCACCACCCACCACTACGCTACCTCTGCTCCCCCACCTACCACCATTGTGCTCCTGCTCCCCAACCTACCAATACTGTTCCCCTGCTCCACCAGCTACCATCACTGGGCCCCCTGTTCCACCGGCTACAACCACTGTGCCCCCTGCTTTCCCAGCTACCCTCTGTGCCCCCTGCTCCCCCAGCTAACACTACTCTACAACTGTTCCCCTACCCATCTCCACTGATCCCCCTGCTCCCCACCTACCACTACACTACCTATGCTCCCCCACCTACCAATACACCACCACTGTGCCCCCTGCTCCCCCACCTACCACTACACTGTCCTGCTCCCTCACTTACCACTACACTACCGATGCTCCCCCACCTTCCTCCACTATGCCTTCTGCTCCCCACCTACCAGTTGCAATTGGGACACTAGCGATAAGGAAAGAAGAAGCCCCTATTGATACATCTCAGCCAATCCTAAAAGAGATGCTGTAAAGAGCTGTGAAACCTGAACGGACTCTGCTAGTATGGAGTCTTGGGTATGATATAGCACTATTGACGTATAGCTCCAGGACACAGAGCGCGATTATAATAGTATAGTAGGTAGGACAATCAATTATATTCCAAGGCTACACAACAGCAGGGTGAATACATTGAATCTCTAATACTAGGTATGACAGATATATGGGGTAAGTGAAATGCAGCATATCCCAAATTGTTACACTAACAAACGGGCCGCTAGCAGTATAAGACAAGAGCTCCAATTAGTATATCTTAACCTATTATAAATGTGATAAGAACTGCAGATCCTGACAGCACTCTACTATGCTAATATAGAGCCGTGGGCAGTGGCGTACATACCGCGGTCGCAGCTGCGACCGGGCCTGGCCCACTAGGGGGCCTGGCCGCCCCTGCGACCCGGTATGTACTCACTGTGGCCAGTCTTTTCTCCTGGGGGGCCCAGGAGCCGGCTACCTCAGGGCTTCCCGAGACTGGCCCTGTTTTTCACCGGGCGTGCAGGCTGGCGGGCGCGCGATGGAGCACTCTCCCTGGCTGAGTGTCAGTGAGTGTGTTACTGAGTGTGTTTGTGTGAGTCTGATGTCTGTTAGTGAGTGTGTGTTTTTCAGTGAGTGTGTATGTATGTCTGTCGCTGTGTGTGTCTGTTAGCTAGTGTGTATGCGTCTGTTCGTGAGAGTGTGTGTGTGTGTCTTCAGCACTTACCTTTCTCCAGCGCCGGACTCCCTTGGCGCTGGGGATCCCTCCGCCTCTAAGCTCCGAATGCGCATGCGCGTCAAGAGCCGCACGCGCATTCAAACCGCCCATAGGAAAGCATTACTCAATGCTTTCCTATGGACGTTCAGTGTCTTAGAATCGCGGAAGCTCCTCTAGCGGCTGTCAATGAGACAGCCACTAAAGGCTGGATTAACCCTCAGTGAAACATAGCAGTTTCTCTGAAACTGCTATGTTTTCAGCTGCAGGGTTAAAACTAGAAGGACCTGGCACCCAGACCACTTCATTGAGCTGATGTGATCTGGGTGTCTGTAGTGGTCCTTTAAGTGTGTGTGCATCTGCATGCACTGGCGTACATACCGCAGTCGCCGGGGTCACAGCCCTGCAACCCCTGCGACCAGGTGCCTGCCGCCATGTGTTGCGGCCCCGGCCCGCACAGAGTAAGCGTGGGGGAGGGGGGGCAATGGATCAATTTTAGCACCGGGGTCCCATGGGTCATGAGTACGCCACTGGCCGTGGGTGATGTAGCACTTCGTTAGATATAACAGCAGAAATCAAAAGATGATAAAAGTATGATAAATATAGACAAAATCACCTTACCGTCGTGCTATTATGAATTCCAAGCGAGAGAAATACCATCAAAGTGCTATCTATAACGAGAGCAGACTGTCTAATATAAAAAAAGAGAGACTACCATCAATCATTGTAGCTGGAGTTAAATCTGAAAATATGTTGGTACACATACCTGATACTACGAGTAAAGCCTGATACCAATCTGCTCGTTGCTTCAAGGTAACACCTATTCTAACTGACTAGGCTGCAAAACTCAGGTATAGAGATCTACCTACGAGCAAGTATTCCTAAGTAAAAGATTGTCAAGACATCAAAAGAGGTCCTAGAAAGTAAGATCCACAAGTGTGGTTTCTAACTCAACACGCGTTTCGGCGCTTACTTGCGCCTTTGTCAGGAGTTGGAGTGAGACTGAACTGGCCACTATTTTATATGGCCATGAGAGCCCGCCCCATTAGTGATGTCAGTGTTAACCGCAAATCACATCAGAGGGGGTGTTTCTTCTTTTAATTGGCTTGAATGGATAAAATAAGGATAAAAAATTAACTCCTCCAGTGCCAGATGAAATTAGTTTGCCATCATTGTGGGATTCCTGAATCAATTCTGCATTTGATTCAATGCATCTTTATGAGGAGATGTTGATTGGCGCAGTGTGGTGTTTTGCTGTGCATGCACAATAGTCTCCCAATGCTTTCCAATGTGGAAGCATTGGATTTGCTGAGATTGTCTAGACTGCGGTGGGACCAGCCACAGCAAGACCAGCACCAACACAGTGTGGGGGGAAAAAGGTGAGTAAAAACACATTTCCCATGTTATTGGAGGGGGCTGGGGAGCTAAACCCTGACTGACAGACAAACACACAGTGAGAGACACATGCACTCACTGATTTGACACACACACTGACAGTCAGAGACATATACACACACACACTCACTGATACTGCAACACTCATACACACTGACAAGCCTAAGCACTCTGTCAGCCTCCCACCTGCCTGCTTCAGCGCTCCGTGAGCCGGTTGCCCAGCTCCATTCTCAGGCAGCCCGAACAGGCTCACAAATCGCCGGCCCAAGACAAATTCCTGGTCGCCATAGCAACCTGGTGCCCAGGATTTGTCAAGCCCTGCCCTAAGCAAACAGTTAAAGGGACAGTATTGGTACTTGGACCACGTAATCTAATTGAAGTGGTCTGGGTGCAGTTCCCTTGTCCCCTTAACTCTGCAATTGTAATTACCAGACCCGAATTCAGTAGTGCAGAACTGGTGGCATTATACCCCAAAAAACTTGAGGCTGTAATTGCTGTCAAAGGTGCTTTATCTAACTACTGTTTTAAAGTGACACTATAGGCACCACAACAACCGTTGCTTAATCAAGCAGTTTTAGTGTATAAATCATGCCCCTGCAGTCTGCCTGCTCAATTCCCTGCCATTTCGGAGTTTAATCGCTTTGCTTATGGATCACTAGTCACACCTCCCTGCATTTGATATGCATAGGTTTCCTAAACACTTCCTTTAACCCCTTAAGGACTGAGCCAAATGTACACGTTTTGATCAAAATAAAACATAAACAAAACTTGGAATTTGACTACGTCTGTTCAACCGTAATTCACCTCTTTCTTAAGTGCACCCACACTTATTATATATCATTTTATTCAGTGTTTGTGAATACTAAAAAAGACTGGATATACTCAATTTGCAATACCTTGGGTTGTCACTTTTGCAAATGGTATGCCATTATGGGGATAATTCTCATTCCTGGGCTACCATACGGTCTCAAAGGCAATGTAACCAACTGGCGAATTTCAATGTAAAAAAAACTGAAACACAAGTCTTATATTTGACTCTCTACCTTTTGATAACAACATAAAACATGTACATGAGGGGTACTATTATACCAATATTATAACACAAATATTAGTGTTTCAAAACCGTAAAACGTATCACAAGAATTATATCGTCAGTGTAAGTGCCGTTTGTGTGTTAAAAATGCAAAAAATTTAACTTTCACTGATGATATCTTCATTGTCATAAATTTTACTCTTTTGAAAAACTAATATTTGTGTTCAGCGAGGTCTCCCGAGTAAAACAGTACCCCAAAGTATAGGTTTTATGGTGTCTTGGAAAGTTACCGGGTTAAATATAGTGCTGGCAAATTAAATTCTCTGGACATGTGTGTGCATATATATATATATATAAGTATAGGTAGAAAAGGTAGCACTCACGGTCTTCAGGTTAAAAATCTTCTTTTATTGTGCAAGTTTAAAACATGATGCCAGGATCAACGTTTCAGTCCTCTCTCAGGACTTTCATCAGGATTTTGATCCTGATGAAAGTCCTGAGAGAGGACTGAAATGTTGATCCTGGCATCATGTTTTAAACTTGCACAATAAAAGAAGATTTTTAACCTGAAGACCGTGAGTGCTACCTTTTCTACCTATACTTGGATATCTAAAGTCCCAGGGTGTGCACCCGGGAATTATTTATTATTTTTCTATACAGCCTGTGTGCAAGGATTTTGCATTTATCTATCTATCTATCGATATATATATATATATATATATATATATATATATATATATATATCTATATATATATATATATATATATAGAGAGAGAGAGAGATAAATACAGGATATGCTTGCACTCACGCTCATAGATTGTTGTTTGCCGGGTGCTTGTAATCCAGGGAACAATTATACTTCGGGTAAATAGTGATCAGCACTCTCGGTCTTTAGCAGATTAAAACTTACATTTTATTGAAATCCATTAAAAGATCAACGTTTCAGTTCCTCTTTGAACTTTCATCAGGATCAGACATCTATATCTATATATAATTTATATATATCGAGAGGGAGAGGGAGAGAAGAGCCAGCACTCAAGGACTTGTTGAATAAAGATATGATTGACTTATTTGGAATAAAGCCATTATATATTTTTTCAACAAGTCCTTGAGTGCTGGCTCTTCTATCACTCTGTATTTTGTGCAGCTGAGCACCGGGCAAGAACCACAAGGAAAGCTAGAGTGCAAAACCTCTACATTGTGCAATTGTACAAGTGTGTGTGTGTGTGTGTGTGTGTATATATATATTTATGTATATAGATATATATGTTTTTGTTCGAAGTGTATTTTGCTATCAATATATATTAATATCAAAATACAGTTAGAACGAAATTACACATATATTTTTTACATTTTTTTTTTACGTATTTACATATTTATTTTATGTTATATATATTTAATCAATATCATTCTACGTGTATTTTGATATTAATATATATATATATATATATATATATATATATATATATAAATATTAAAATACACTTAGACATGTAGGTGTAAGTGTATATATTATTTCATTTTAAACTGCAGCAACTGGATCAGCAGCAGGGGGACTCCCTGGGATGCCAGGCAAGTCCCCCATCGCGATTGTCAGCGTGGGATTGCCAACGAACAGGTAAGTGAATTGGACGGTGGGGACATGCTATGCCGTCCGCTGGCTTTTAGAGCCAGATCCCAAGGACTGCATCACACGCCCACCATCCTTAAGGGATTAACCCCTTAACGACGAGTGACGGACAAGGTCCGTCACTCAGGGGATTGCCATAACAACGAGTGACGGACCTCGTCCGTCACCCGTTAAAATTAACCCCAGATCGCCGCAATTGCGGCGATCGCGGGGTTAATGGTGCTCCGGTCTGCCTCTGTATTAGAGGCAGACCGGGAGCACCGACTTGCGCTGTCCCAGCACATGTGCCCGCTCTAACAGCATGTCAGAGCGAGCACATGTGCTGTGTATACTCACCTTCCGCCTCCCTGCACTTCCGGGTTCACTGTGAAGTGCAGGGAGACGGATCATCAGTGATCCTGCCCCCTGTTAAAAAATAAATAAAGGTAAATTAAAATCCCACCCCCCTTTACCCAGTTTAATAAAAAATTAACCCCTTCACTGACTGATTACATTTTACTATGATCTGATTTTTATTATTTTTTTAACCCCTGAGGGTTAATTCTTTTTTTTTTTTTTTCTTTTTTTATATTTTAAAATTATAAATTTAACTAGCTGGGGAGGGTGGAAGTTAAAAAAAGTTTTAAAATAAACTTTAAAAAGTTAAAAAATTAAGTTAAAAAAAGTTTTAATAACGTTTAAGTAAAAAAATTAAAAATAAAAAAAAACCTTTACCCAGTCCAAATAAAAATTAACCCCTTCCCTGCCAGTCGATCACTGCCTACAGTGATCAAAATACAGATCACAGTATTATACTGTGATCTAATTTTTTTTTAACCCCTGACGATTAACTTTTATTTATTTTTTAACCCTCAGGGGTTAGATTTATTTAATTAACTAATTTAAATATTGTATAATTAAATATTTTGCTAGCTGGGGTGGGTGGGAGTTATGGGAAAATGGGGAATTTACTGTTAGTGCTGCTTACTGCTAGTTAGGGGTTAACGGTAAAAAAAAAAAAGCTTAGAAAAATTTTAAATCTGTAAAAAAAAGTTTTACGAAAGTTTAGGAAACTTTAAAAAAAATTAATAAGCAAAACAAAAGTTAAAAAAATACATTTAAAAACGCTAATTACCACTACACCTGGAACAAACTAAAGAAAAAATGATCCCACGCCAAGGTTCAAAATATGCCTTTTGAATTACCCCAGGGTGTATTCTTTAATAGATAGTATGTGTTTGTGTGGAAGTTTCAATAACCAACCATCTAAACTACTCCAAATTGGAACATGGACACAGCATAAAACTTCAAAGTTAGAAAAAAACTGAATGACTGTGTCTCAAATGTGCCCCTTCAACATCCACATATACCTGGCAAAGGTACCACTACACCTGGTACAAGCTAGCGGAAAAATGATCCCACGCTAAGGTTCAAAATATGCCTTTTGAAATACCCTGGGATGTCTTCTTTAAGAAATTGGTATGGCTTTATGGGGTATTTGGATTACGGTATATAGCCTGGTAAAATACTCTAAAATGAGACATGGGCACAGCGTAAAAATTTAAAGTTTGAAAGAAAATGGAATGGCTGTGTCCCAAATGTGCCCCTCCGATGTCCACATATACTTGGCAAAGGTACATACGGGGGTATTTTTGTACTCAGCAGACATAGCTGAGCAACATATGAAGTATTATTCAGTGGTAGTACACATAAGGTTTGCAAAATATACTGTGCAAACTCACTTTGTGTGTCAAAAAGGCAGAAAAAAACGCTTATTACCACTACACTTGGTACACGCTAGCGGAAAAATGATCCCACGCTAAGGTTCAAAATATGCCTTTTGAAATACCCTGGGGTGTCTACTTTAAGAAATGGCAGGCCTTTGTGGTGTAGTTTGAACTTAAAACCTGCGAAGATGCTTGGAAATTGCACATAGGCCCAGCGTCAAAATTCAAAGTTCGGTAAAAACTGATATGGCTTGGTCTCCTATATGGCACTGTAGCTTCACGAAATAGTGCCAAAGACATTCATTGGGGGTGTCTTTTTACTCAGAAGACTTAGCTGAGCATAATTTGGGGGTTTTGAACTTAGTGGCACATATGAAATATACAAAATGCCCAGCAAAAATGCAATCCGTATGTAAAAAAAAATGCCCAAAATATTTTTTAACAAATAATTTGGCATATATTGGTGGAAAAATGGGGGCATGCTAAGGCACAATATGCACCTTATGAGATACCCTGGAGTGTCTACTTTTACAAATGGTAGGCCTTTGTGGGGTTTTTTTGAACAGTCAAACTGTTATAATACCCCAAATGGAAGCATTGGCTCATTAAATCCGTCTCTCAAAACTCTACTGTGAATACTGAAAAGGGCAGGTCTCCTGTATGGCACTGTAGCTTAACAAAATAGTGCCAAAGATATACAATGGGGGGTGTCCTTTTACTCAGAAGACTTAGCTGAGCATAATTTGGGGGGTTTGAACTTAGTGGCACATATGAAATATACAAAATGCCCAGCAAAAATGCAATCCGTATGTAAAAAATTTACAAAATAATTTTTTACCACATACTTTGTCATATATTGGTGAAATAATGGGGGCATGTTAAGGCACAATATGCACTTTATGAGATACCCTGGAGTGTTTACTTTTACAAATGGTAGGCTTTGTGGATTTTTTGGAAAAGTCAAACTACTATAATACCCCAAATGGAAGCATAGGCTCATTAAATCCGTCTCTCAAAATTCAACCGTGAATACTGAAAAGGACAGGTCTCCTATATGGCACTGTAGCTTCACAAAATAGTGCCAAAGACATACAATGGGGGTATCATTTTACTCAGCAGATGTAACTGAATACAAAATAAAACTTTGTACAGGAATAGCACACACCAACTTTACAAAATACACATGAGAAGTTCTTTGTTATAAGTTTGTGTGCCAAAACCCCCCAAAAATACAATTTTACTCCAATATTTAGCAGAGGTTGGCGGTGAAATGGCTACGTAGAAAGTGTCAAAACAACCTTAGGTAAATAGCCTGTGGTGTCTACTTTATATAAATATATACTTTTGTGTGGCAATTTTGTTTTCTTTTATGGCTATTAAGCTTACAAGACAAACATACCAAATTCTAAAATCGCTCCACATTAAAAGTTTATTTTACTCCTTGTGCTTTGTGACCTGTAACTACCAAAAAAAACTTAAAATCCCAGACACGTTATATATTCTGTAAATCAGAACAACTAAATGAATTTATTTTTAATTACTTTCCTTAACCTGCACTAATTGTGCATACATTATTATTGCAAAAACTGTAAAAAAAAACTCTAAATTTCTATTTTTTTGCATTTTTCTGTGTTTTTTTTATAATAAATAAGCATTTATGTATATATATGTTACATCAAATTAAAGCCCTTTCTGTCCTTTAAAAAACGGTATATAATATGCGTCGGTGCAATAAATTTGTAAAATGCAAATTGCAGTTGAACGCAAACAGCAAAAAAGGCAAAAAATGCCGTTGTCATTAAGTGAAAGACAAGCTTCTGAAGCTCTGTCCTTAAGGGGTTAAAGAGACTTTTAATGTTTACGTTTCCATTATTGCAAATTCTGTTTAATTTATCATTTCTTATCTCTGCTCTGTTAATAGCCTTCTACACCCTGCAGGAACCTTATGTGTGTGATTAAACGCCAAGTTACAGAGCAGGAGATCAAAACTTCTAAAGCAAGTTAACACCTGATTGAAATTAAACTAGTTATTTTTCATGCAGGCATGGTCAGTCATAGCCAGGGGAAGTGTGGCTAGGACTGCATAAACAGAAACAAAAGTGATTAACTCCTAAATGGCAGAGAATTGAGCAGTGAGACTGCAGGGGCATGATCTAGACACGTAAACTGCTTCATTAAACTACTTTTTTTTTTTTTTTTTGTCTTTATGTGGCATTGCATGTAGATTGATGTGAGAAAAATAATTGGCATAAGCTTGCAACATAAAAACAGTGGGGGAAATATGGAGTCTAAATAGTTTGTCTGTACTGTGCATATGTTTAGGAAGAGATATATATAATTTAGACATGTGGAAAAATTTGTTATACGAATCTGAGTGAAATTCCTGGTAATCCTAAAAAAATCAGATTCTAAAAATCTGGTTCATTCACAAATGACCAAATCAGAATCATCGGAATCAGAATCCTTTTTAAAAGGATTTTAATTAGAATAATTCTGATTTGTTTAGTTTGTGAATGAACCAAATTTTCGGACTTAATTAATTTCATATTTGCCAGATTTTCGTTTCGGATGAATTGCTTATAACTAATTTTTGCACATGTCTAATGATATGATATTCAGTCACATAACATATGCTAGTATGTTCACAGTCAGATGAAACACGCTGACGTATGGTTACGTTCATGTGTATATAGAAAGTTACAGTAGCTTTTTAACAATAGCCAAGATTGTTTCTTGAGTTTACTCCCCAATATCTATTTGAGTGACTGATCATTTTCCTTCATTATGTTTACTTTAAGCATGATAATTGCTCTTTATTTGATCTCAGCTCTTAGCATAATTTTGTTTGATTTATGTATGTTGGAGTGCCTTTATTACCTATTACTGTATGGTATATGTGTATATAGCAATCTGTATGTAGAAATTATTTAAATATTGCCTAGTATTTAGAATGAATATTTAGTAAAGTTTGGTTAGTGCAATATTTTAACTAGAAAATGAATTGCTTGATTCTGTACACACATAGTGTGTTTTGATCAAGTACATATGTGTAAATTTTGTTAACAAAACTATCAGTCTTTGAAACCTATAGCAATTACTTCAAAATAATATCAAAATGTCATGTTTGATTGTGAATGCCACATTTATCATAGCTTGTGAAAAGTGAATGACTTTAGTAATCAATTAAGAAATATAACATGCGTGTTGTCTAAAGGAAGCCCTGACAACAGATGAAGATGTATTTGCTAGAAAAGAACAAGAACTAAAAGAATTACAAGAGAAAATACAATCACTGTTGGAAGAAAATCAGGAGAATCAAAAATATATAGAAGAACTGAAACACACCAAAAATTTGCAGGTACTGGTATTGCCAATATTACAAAGAAACTGTTCCAATGCAACACTGCACTAGTATTCATCTTTCATTTTCTGTGTGTTAATCACTAAACCAAGAACTGTGGAGGACTGACATAAAATGTGCACATTTTACACCAAAGTAGCCAGCATAAAAACATTTCCAAACCGTGCACTGTTGACAGCTTGTATTTTAGGCTTAAAACTGGTCAGTTCTCCCCATTTTCCAATTTAGTACATAACTTCATTTGTCTTTTTAAGGAAATTACACATTTGGGTGAAATTTCAGATTATTTCCTATATGTCTGGAAAAAAAATTCTAGTTCTGTAAAATAACCATGTAATGCACACAGTTAATTATTCACATATTGGTGTATTGTTAATTAAAGGGGCACTCTGGTCATCCTAACCATTGTGGTGCATTGTAGTGGTTGGGTGAAGTCTTCCAGTTTATTTTTTATTTTTTGCAAACCTTTTTGAAACTTATTGACAATACAAATTAGATTCTTTCCATTTTCTCATCACCCACAATAATTTACACATAACACTGTGTTATCAATTGCAAATCCAGAAGCTAGAATCATTTACTATCTTTTACAAAGAAAACCTTAAAGGGACACTTTAAGCACCAAAACAACTTGGCTTAAAGGAACACTCCAGGCACCAAAACAACATATTCTAAATTAAGTTGTTATGGTGCCAGTAGGCCCCTGGGTGCATTCTTACTTTCCTGGGTTAAACTGTTTTCGAACAGTTCAGTCCTGAAGTTGCCAACAGCGCCGATCTCCATTCCTCTCTGGCAGCATCCAGCTTCTGGAATTTCAGATTCAGGAAGCACGGAAGGCTGTAGGGCAAAGGCACCGGTGATAGCAGATGCTCTCAACTAATCAGTAAATCCATATTCACAAAACTGACTTGGAAAGAAACTTACCTTTTCGAAGCCAGTTTTGTGAATGGGGAGTCACTGATTAGCTGAGAGCATCAGTTGACCGTTCTCAGCCAATCAGCAGCACCTCTGCCCAGCGACACTCCGCTCTTCCTGAATTTGACATTTTGAAGCCGGATGTCGCCGGGTTTCACCTGGAAGGTAAAAATGCGTCTGGGGGGCCTCCAGGCACCATAACAACTTAATTTAAATGAAGTTGTTATGGTACCTTATGATGCCCAAAGGCCCTAAACTGTCCCTTTAACAAAGTCTCACTGCTCAGTTCTCTCCCATTTAGGAGTTAAATCACTTTGTTTATGCTGACCTGGATGAGACTTACACAGCCTTCCCACATACTTCCTCTAAAGAGAGATCACGTTTTTTTTTAGCTTCCTTTATTGAACAATGTGTTTTAATTTAGAATTTCTTATAAGCCACTCTGTTGTTTGATGCTGGAACCTAAAGCAGCATCCTATGTGTGGTTAAAGGGACTCTCCACTGCCCATCTCCCCCACCCCCCACCCCCCACAAAAAAAAAACATGTATGCATTTTCTTCATTGAAAATATATCTAAAAACAGCTTGCAAAAAATGCAGATCTCTTGTCTGCTGCCTTTGCAAGCCCTCCTCATCTAACCCTGCCCAGACTTCGTGTGACTGGCCAATAACAGACTTCCAAATGCAACTCAATGAGACGTCTTTCCAAGGCAGGAGCTCTGGGCAATTGCTGCATCTTGATTTCAGTGCAACTAAGCTTACCAAAGCAGGAAGTAACAGGACCTGTAGTCTGCTTGAAAAGCCAGGGTGGTGTAACCAGATTAATTTATAAAAGTGTCAATTTCTATTGAAATTAGCATTTTTTCCAAAATGAAAAAAATAAGACAAACAGTTCACACATAAAGATTTTCAGCAAGCTAAAGTCCCTTTAAAGTTAAATTAGCAGAGCAGGAGATAAGAACTTCTAAAGTAAACATACAGTGTTGTACGATCTTTTTTATGAATGGGAGCAACTGATTGACTTAGAGTGTCAGCTGACTACTTGAAACCATTCAGCACACCCCTCCTGCTTCCTGTAACTGCATTGAAGAAACTGTAAGCCGCTGTGGAGAGGGAGACCCGATGCTAGAGAGCAACATTTGGGGTTTAAGAACGGTTCAACACCTGCAGATAAGAAAGTGCCAGCAACCTCTTGGCACCATAACAACTTCATTTTGATTGTTGTTATGGTGCCAATCCAGCTCCTTTAAGCTAATTTTGACTTGGTTCTTAAAGTATGCCTTTAAAGATAAAGGAAAATAATTGTAATTATTTTATGTTAAAGAATCTAACTGTAAAAGGCTAAATTAAATTACATATCTTGTCTGATTGACTTTTTGGCTCTCCTGAATTGATTTTGATCGCGCATTTAAATTCTACGTGATGCTAATATAACTATATATCTTTATATTTAGACTGAAAAGCTTGTGGAACATCAACTTCTTATTAATGAGCTGAAAAATAAATTGTCGTATAACCAACCTTCTCATAATGGTAGCAAAGAGGATGACGAAGATGATATATTGTCTAAAAGACCCTACAGTGTACCCCTCCACAACCATTCTCACATGCTGTCATCAAGTTTAGAGCCTTCTGCCCAAGCAGAACCAAGAAAGGTAAAGGACGTTTATTTTAGAGTCTGGTTTTTAAGCCATCAATTTTCCGCCGTAATTGTTATGATTTGGCTGATAATGAAGTGGAGAAATACTTATTAAAAATTAAAAATGCAATTAGCTCCTTATTTGTAAAGCTAATGTTATATTAGTTAAAGGGACATGTCTAGCACCATAAGAGTGTATGCTTCTTGTCCTTTTCAACCTATTGTTCCCGTAAGTTTATTTGTAATTGTCCTATTTATAGTTAAATCCCCCTCTCATAATATTGTAAAGCGCTATGGAATCTGTTGGCGCTATATAAATGGCAATAATAATAATTATATAAGCTTTGGTGCAAGCAGGTTTTGCTTCACTGTAATTCCTAAAGTCTTTGTTACCACAAGGAAAACCGCTCACTCACAGATATCACAGAAGAGAAATGTGAAGAGGAATCTGTTGGCGCTATATAAATGGCAATAATAATAATAGTATAAGCTTTGGTGCAAGGAGGTTTTGCTTCACTGTAATTCATAAAATCTTTGTTACCACAAGGAAAACCCCTCACTCACAGATATCACAGACGAGAAGTATGCTTCACCCCTTACCATATAAAGACTTATAAGGAGCTTGCCTGTACATACCCTTTTTCTCTGGAAGGCATCATGAAAGTGCAAATTATGTAGGATGTATGCATCTTCATGACTAGAGACGTTGGTAAGCTAAGAGGAGCCAAATGGAAAATAGAGTGCCATGATTGAGATGTTTTGAATAATCTTCACCCATTTTATTAGTACATACATGGCCTGTGGGAAGTGTAGCTTCTATTTGTTATATGTGTAAGTGAAGATTATTCTTATAGCTGCAACATATTTTATTTATTGATTTACTATTATATATTTGCAATTATAAGTTCCTGAGTTTCAGAGTGCCTCCTTTCACTCTAACCTATGCAGGGAGCACACGTACTTATATTGTTTAGGGTGTCCTTTATAGGACAACTTGCATCTTTTCATATCTTTAAATGCATTTTTATTTATTATTTTCCCTGCGTACAGTGCCAGTACAGTTGTTAACGTTTATTTATTCATTTTTTTTTTTTTAGATTTCACTTAGCTTTCTAAGGAGACAGGTGTCATTCTATTTGTTTATATCTTACTATATAGTACCAGACTATGTAGCATAGTGATTGGCTTCAAAAATGTTGATTATAGTAATATCACATATAAAGACATTTTTCATCAATAAGTGCTTACTTACAGTTTCATTCTTCTCCAAAATGTTTGTCACAGGTGCGAACCAGCCCTCCTTCGTACTCTCTAGAGCGAGTGATGGTAGGATTTCGAACCCACAGCCAGATGCTTCTGGATTTAATAGAAGAAAATGATGAAGTTTTGCATGAAAAGTTCTCAGATCAGAGTGATGAAGAAGACAAAGAAGTGAAGCAAAGCAGAAAGAAAACTCAATTTAGGTGAAACAACTATAGTTTACTATGACCAAGCTATTTTCAAAGGAAAAATACATAAGTTTAAAAATTGGTAGAATAATATATATACAAATATGCTAAAATTGAACAATGGGAAATACATACCGGGTGAGTGAAAATGTCTTTTTAATGTAAGTGATTGAAAGCTATTCATTACTACATTTTAATTATGTCTAAAACTAATTAAAAATTTAGTAACATACAGTTTTATCTAGACGATGGGTACGCAACCTTTAGCACTCCAGATCTTGTTGACTACATCTCCCATAATGCTCTTAGAGCCTTCATGTTGGCAGAGCATCAGGGGAGTTATAGTCCGCAACATCTGAGTGCCGAAGGTTGCCTACCCATGGCCTAGCCATAATCATTGATGATTTGAAATCTCTCCAAGATCATATTATTGGATTACTATGAATTCTGCTTATTTTACCAGGCGTTCCATTAATCGGACATGGACACGAAGTCAGGCTCCACAGAGTGCAGAGACAAATAGTAGTAGGAACCAAGCACAGGCAAATATGATCTTTTCACAAAGTGAAGATACCTCAAATGACAACACTTCCGGTAAATTTAAATATTTGGAAATTAATTCTGAACTAGCCAACATAACACTGCTTCGCTTATGTAGCATATACTGTGGTGGTGTAGGGTTTCTGCTTTCACCCCACTGCTCCTTCAAACCTCTTCCCATGCCTCCCCCCTTCCCTCTCTTTCTCCTTCTTTAAAATTCACTCAATTCGCTTATTCAAACCCATATCTGCAAACATTGCAGTAATTTATCGGCCCCCTGATTCTCCTTACTTCCTTTCAAGCAATATCCCATCCCTAATTCTCGGGCATGTCAACATTTCCATAAACCCACCCTTGTCCTCAGTAGCCTCAAAACGTATTTTAATCACCTCCTCCTTTGGCCTATCACAATGCGCTAATTCTCCCACACATGTAGCTGCCAATACCCTAGAGCTTATTTTTTTTAAATGCATGCTCAGTCTCCAATCTCTGTAATACTCAATTTCCTCTATCAGACCACCACCTCCTATAATTTGTTCTTAAGTGCCTCCACACCCAAAATCCTCAACTTAATCCCCATCAACTCAGGAGGAATTTGAATTATCTTGATCTCCAACAGCTCTCAACTGTAATCCATTCTGAACTCTCATCCACCCCTACCCTCTCCTGTCCCTCTCTGGATATCTCCTCATGTGACGCTACCCTGCCCTAGTCGCTGCAGCCCCGCTCCAAGCATGCACCTCAAGGAGGGCGCGCCTCCAACCGTGGCACACGGTCAACACGCTACCTGCAGAGATGCTCCCATTCAGTTGAACGCTGCTGGATGAAAGCCTGCACCATGTCAGACTTCCTCCATTATAAATTAATTTTGTCTTCATATAGCACAGCCCTCACACTTGCTAAACAATCCTACTTTTCATCTCTTGTTAGTTCATGCTCACGCAATCCCAGGTGTCTCTTTAATACCTTCAACCCTCTCCTTCGCCCACCTCAAGCCACCCTTCAAACTGACCTTTCGGCAGATAGTCTTGCATGCTACTTTACCAACCAGATTGATCAGGTAAGGAAAGAATTCTCCCCCTTTGCTCCTCCCTTTCACAACCACACATCAAACGTACCTTCCCTACCCTACAGGCCTTCTCCCCAGCTACAGAACAGGAGGTGGCTTCGCTTTTCCTCTCCTCTCATCCCACCACCTGTCCCCTTGATCCAGTACCTTCCCACATTATCAGATCTCTCTCCCCTTGTCGTGTACCATTCTTAATACACATACTAAACTGTTCTGTTTGATCTGGTGTTGTGTCTTCTCCCCTTAAGCATGCTACTGTCATACCCATCCTAAAAAAGTCATGCCTAGACCCGTCTTTCCCTTCCAACTATCGTCCATTATCCCTGCTTCCTTTTTCCTCTAGAAAGACTTGTCTTTACTTGTATGACTCACTTCCTAAATTCCAACTCCTTCCTCAATCCTCTTCCATTTGGCTTTTGCGACCCTCCGCTCTACTGAGACTGCTCTTATTAAAGTTACAAGTAACCTAATCAAAGCTAAATCCAAAGGCCACTACTATATACTAATTCTTCTTGATCTCTCTGCTGCCTTTGACACTGTTGATCATGGCCTCCTTCTCCTAACTCTGTGACACAGCCCTCTCATGGTTCTCCTCCTATCTCTCCCAACGTTCCTTCAGTGTCTCTTTTTCCAACGACACCTCCTCTCCTCGTCCTGTCTCAGTCGGAGTCCCTCAAGCTTCAGTTCTTCAGGTCCCATTTTGTTCTTTCTATACTGCCTCTCTTGGCAAACTCATTAATTCATATGGATTCCACTACCACCTGTACGCCGACGACACCCAGATACCTCTCCTCCCCTGACCTCTCCCCTGCTGTCCTACAATGTGTCACCAATTGCCTCTCTTCTATCTCTGATTGGATGTCCTCCCGCTTTCTGAAACTCAATCCCTCTAAAACTGAGTTTATTTTTCCTCCTCATAACTCCTTCACTCTCCATGCAGTTTGACGGTACCTGCCTCCACCCATCCTTTCAAGCTCGCTGTCTTGGTGTCCTTTTGATCCTTGCCTCACCTTTGCGCCTCATGTCCAGTCTGTTGCTAAAACCTGTCGATTCCATCATAAAAGCATTGCCCGCATATGCCCCTTTCTTACACAAGATGCTGCCAAGGAGCTTTAATGCTCTAGTAATCTCTTGCATGGATTACTGAAATTCTTTCCTAATTGGTCTCCCCAGAAGCCATACTGCCCCTCTACAATTTGTGATGAATGCTGCTGCCAGGCTGATCTTTCACTCCTGTTGCTCCTCTCACACCTCACTCCTCTGTCAATCCTTACACTGGCTTCTTGTATTTAAAATGCTAACCCTTACCTATAAATCCCTAACCAACTCTAGCCCCTCTTACGTTTCTTCACTGATTCATAGGTATGCCCCACTCTGTCTCTCCGCTCTACTGGTGACCTTCTCATGTCTGCTGCTCACACCCTTACTGCAAATTCACGCCTGCAATACTTCTCATGGGCAGCTCCTTTCCTTTGGAGCAGCCTGCCTACCCCTGTCAGACTCTCCCCTAGTCTTAAATCTTTTAAGAAGTCCATCAAAACCCATCTTTTCAGGATTGTTTATGACCTCCAAGAGTAACTTCTATCTCACAAACCTTCCTCTTGCTCTCTCCTAAAGGGCCACACTCCACTCTCACCTCCAGTTCTGTTACTTTCCCACCATGTCTAATTGCTGTCTCCCTCAATACCCTTCTTATTGTGTTTTTATACCCTACCTTTTCTAGATTGTAATTTCATTTAAACAGGGTCCCCAACTACCTATTGTTCCTGTTACATTTTGTTATAGTCTCATTTGGTAAATTCCCCTTTTATTGTAAAATGCTGTGGAATAAGTTGGCGCTATATAAACACCAATAATAATGATAATAATATACTAATTAATGTGGTGTATTCAAAGAAATACAGGCAAGCATGTGATTCTAATTTGAATATCTAGAGATTTATTTAAATGAAATTATACATTTACAGGGGGAATCTAAACCAAACCTATTCATAGATTTACACTGTAGTAATGTTTCTGTAAGCCCTCCAAGGAAGGGGCTTCGTATACTAATGTATGTATACCTCCTGCAATTACTGTACTTCCTTTTTACTGTAATGTAAACTTTAACATGCTAAGCAGTGGAGGGATTATATTAGTAGAGAATTAAGGTGCTAACTGCTCCCTAAAATTCTAATATTTATTTAAAATATTCTACACCAGGGTTTGACAAATTTGTTTGGAATCTAGGAACCAGCTAAAAAAGTTAGGAGCCAGTTTTTTTTTTTTAAACTAGCGAAGTTTAATTTATGAGAAATATACAATTCTTAAAGGGATACTATAGTCACCAGAACCACTACAGCTTAATGTAGTTGTTCTGGTGCCTATAGCCTGTCCCACACTCACACATTGCCTTTTTTTATTTGAATCCACCCAGCCTACTTACATTTAGGAGAGCTGAGTGGACTTTCCCTCGGTGTCCAGTGGGGCTGTGTGCGAAGGAGCAGTAATCTACCTGCAACTCATCTCTGCTCTCTGTAGTGATGCCGGGGCCAGAATGACGTCACATTCCGGCTCCCAGCATCACTATACAGCGCAAGAGAGCAGAGAGAAACTACAGGAAGATAACTGCTTCCTTGCACGTCCCAGCCTGCCACCTCCGTGCAACCCAGGGCAGCCCCTCCACGCTCCTCAGGGCAGCTGGCCAGCCCCATTGTTCCCCCATTCTTCCTTTAGCTGAAGGGCTTCAAATCCCAGGGGCCAGGGCAAAATTTCTTGTTGGGATTTGTTGAGCCCTGTTCAACACCATACTTTATAGGTTGCATTTTCCCCTTGTTGATTATATGTATATTTTGCAGGACCTATAAAGATTTATTATGCTGTAAGGCATACTTTAATATAATTTAATATACTGGTTTCACAATGCAACGCTTATTTTCTTTCACATATTTCTCTTTAGTGTGTATATTTGAGAACAATATTGGTGCTTCGTGTTACAAGTTGTACAGAGCATTGTCTCCTTAATCGGTATATATTGTGCCGTGTATACTATTTTCTTATGTAGCATGTATTCCATAAAGCAAAGTCGTGGCCATAAGGTAAAAATAAAATTTCAACTTCTGTTTTAAGGCTCAAATGTGCAATATTATTTTGTTTTTGTTTTTTGTTTAAGATACAGCCATTGTATCTCTTCATGAAAGTCAAGTGCTAAATATAAAGAAATTGAAGAATTCTGAACTTCGGCTCGCAGATGGAAAGCAGAAGATGAGGGAGCTTACAATCAATATCAAGATGAAAGAGGAGCTTATTAAAGAGCTAATGAAGACCGGTAAGTGTTTTGGTTTATTAATTATCTTTATTTTCTTTATTTGCGTTGCACTTATGGGTCAGAGAGGGCTAATGGTTTACTTAGCCACATGAAAATAAGATGATTAATTGGCAACCTTATTTGCTTCTGTGCAGAGTCCTAGTGATAAGACTCTGAACATACATGTCATTCAATGTATAAAGCATACATGCCATTGCATGCAATATCACTGCTGTGTGTGATGAAAGGAGGTTAATTAGGTTAATCATGTCTTATTCCTAAATGAAAGACCCTCATCGTGTCTTATTCTGTAAATTTAAGAATGTACAGAGGTGTGAAATTAGGCCATTGTATTGTATAAGAGAGAGAAAAAAAATTAATTAAACTGAATTGTGGTCAACTGAAAACTACATTGCAAAATCCAAAGTATAATAGCTGTAGCTAAGTTGGTGAAGGTTTCCAATTCGGTTACTTTGCCGTATGTTTTGTATTTACTACAATTTATTGTTCAGTTAATTAACACCTATATAACTAATACATTTGACATAATATTTTCTATATTAATTACTGCACTTGTGTCTTTGTATGATTTGTTCTGTTCTCCTGTCCCCTCCTTACATTACCGGATATGACAGTATTTCATAATATATCTTTCCTTTTAAAGCTTGTCAAAATCCATTAAACCTTCTCACATTCAGAACAAGATTTCCAGGTTTTGTCTCCTGTTCATGTTGAAACATAACAGATAAATGGATTGCTTACTTTAAATGGACACTTGCAACTTCTGTACCCCTTGACAGCCCATTTCCATAAACACCTCATAATAGCAAAATGTTTGTACTTAATATATTAATATAATTTGTGTGTGTGTATATATATATATATATATATATATATAGTTGATACTCTAAAAATTAGAATATCGTGCAAAAGTTCATTTATTTCAGTAATGCAACGTAAAAGGGGAAACTAATATATGAGATAGACGCATTACATGCAAAGCAAGATAGTTCAAGCCGTGATTTGTCATAAGTGCGATGATTATGGTTTACAGCTCATGAAAAACCCCAAATCCACAATCTCAGTAAATTAGAATATTACATGCAATCAATAAAACAAGGAGTGTACATAGAACAATATCGGACCTCTGAAAAGTATAAGCATGCATATGGACTCAGTACTCAATGCGGCGTGGCATGGAAGCTATCAGCCTGTGGCACTGCTGAGGTGTTATGGAAGACCAGGATGCTTCAATAGCGGCCTTCAGCTCTTCTGCATTGTTCGGTCTCATGTCTCTCATCTTTCTCTTGGCAATGCCCCATAGATTCTCTATGGGGTTCAGGTCAAGTGAGTTTGCTGGCCAATCGAGCACAGTAATCCCACGGTCATTGAACCAGGCTTTGTTGCTTTTGGCAGTGTGGGCAGGTACCAAGTACTGCTGGAAAATGAATTCAGCATCCCCATAAAGCTTGTCTGCAGAAGGAAGCATGAAGTGCTCCAAAATCTCCTGGTAGACGGCTGCGTTGACCCTGGACTTAATGAAGCACAGTGGACCAACACCAGCAGATGACATGGCTCCCTAAATCAACAGAGACTGTGGAAACTTCACACTGGACTTCAAGCATCTTGCAGTGTGTGCCTCTCCATTCTTCCTTTCAGACTCTGGGTCCTTGGTTTCCAAATGAGATGCAAAAGTTGCTCTCATCAGAAAAGAGGACTTTGGACAACTAAGCAACAGACCACGTCTGTTTTTCTTTAGCCCAGGTAAGACGCTTCTGACGTTGTTTGTTGTTCCTTGACAAAAGGAATACGACATCTGAAGCCCATGTCCAGGATCCGTCTGTGTGTGGTGGCTCTTGGTGCACTGACTCCAGCCTCAGTCCACTCCTTGTGAAACTCCCCAACACTTTTGAATGGCCTTTTCCTGACAATCCTCTCCAGGCTGTGGTCATCCTTGCTGCTCATGAACTTTTTTCTTCCACATTTTTCCCTTCCAAATAATGTTCTATTAATGTGCTTTGATACAGCACTTTGGGAACACCCAACTTCCTCCGCAGTTACCTTTGAGGCTTTCCCTCCTTATGGAGGGTGTCAATGATGGTTTTCTGCACAACTGTCAGGTCCGCAGTCTTCCCCATGATTGTGATTCCTACTGAACCAGACTGAGAGACCATTTAAAGGCTCAGAAACCCTTTGCAGGTGTTATGGCTTACTTAGCTGATTAGAGAGTGACAATGTGAGCCTAGAATATTGCACCTTTTCACAATATTCTAATTTAATGAGATTGTGGATTTGGGGTTTTCATGAGCTGTAATCCATAATCATCGCACTTATGAAAAATCACGGCTTGAACTATATTGCTTTGCATGTAATGCGTCTATCTCATATATTAGTTTCCCCTTTTACGTTGCATTACTGAAATAAATGAACTTTTGCACGATATTCAAATTTTTCAAGTATCACCTGCATAGGTGTATATATATCTATGTTTATATTTATATACAGTGCAGATGCACACAATGACACACATGCACACACAATTCTAAAACACTAACACACTGATACTAACACTGACAAACATGCACAGATACACACACTGCTATATATACAGATACACAGATACAAACACTGCCATACAGATATAGACACACACACTGACACACATGCAGATACACAGATACACACACTGCCATACAGATACAGACATAGGTACACACACTGACACACATGCAGATACACAGGCACACATATACATGTACAGACAAACAAATACAAACAATGACACGTTCAAATACACAGACATGCTGAAACACACACTAACACACATACAGAAACACAGATACAAATACTGACACACGTACAGATACAGACACAAAGAATCACATGCAGATACACAGGTACAAACACTGACATACATATAGGAAAAAAATGGGAATCGGGGCACCATGCATTTCTAAGTAGTGGTGCTGTCGTAAAGACCAAAATATATACAAAATACAGTTAAAGGAACAGCGCGCATAAAAAAACAAAATAATACAGTCTTATGTTTTACAGGGCAACTTAAAACCATTTATCTTGGCAAGCAAATATAGGAATTCAGTTACACCATATGGCCGTATTGTGTTAAACATACCACTACATCACAGTAAGCCAATATCAGTGGGTCCAAGACTGATTTTAACACAATACATACAGATACAGACACACATGTAGACACACAAAGGCAAACATACAGATACAAACACTGCCACACATGCAGATACAAACACCACCACACATGCAGATACTCAGACAAACAGATACACATACTGACACACATACAGATATGCAGACAAACAGATACCCACACACTGACACACATACAGATACAAGCACTACATAGATACAGACTCCCACAAAGACACAGATACAAGCACACAAAGACACACATACACTGACTTCTGCTGGCCGGGCCTTGTGGGAATTGGAGGCTTTTTCTCCTGGTCTGCCCCCTGCCCACCACACTTCCCTTCCCACGGGCACCCACTGTACCGGCGGTAGTTCCCACATTATGGAAGGTTTTTTTTTCGCATTCCCCTCAGGGAACTGGTTGTACCCCTAGGGATAGTTTACCACAGTTTGGGATCCGCTGTGCTAGAGCATGCTTGCCTTCTCCACAAAGCGCAAATGTGCCTGCAGGTGCCTCTGATTGAAGACTTGCAAAGGCTGCAGACAGCAGTTCTGCAGTTTTTACAAACGGTGTTAATGTATAAGCCCAGTGGATAAATGCAGCCATAAAAGCATGTTTTCATGATAAATCTACTAAATTGTTAAAAATAAATGAAATTCCCTCCGGAGTGTTCCTTTAAAGCAAGATAATTGTACTTAATTAAATTTAAAGGGAGACTCCAGACCTGAAAAGTACTTTAGCTAGCTGAAGTGCTTTATGTGTGAAGAGTGTGTCCTCTTTTTCTAATTAAAAAAAAATGTGCAAATTGCAATAGAAATAGGCACTTTTATAAATATGAACCTTGTAACACAACCTGGATTTCAATCAGAAAACCAATCCTGTTACTTCCTGGTTAGGTT
Organism: Pelobates fuscus; assembly: GCF_036172605.1. Taxonomy (NCBI): domain Eukaryota; kingdom Metazoa; phylum Chordata; class Amphibia; order Anura; family Pelobatidae; genus Pelobates; species Pelobates fuscus. The sequence goes on from NC_086321.1 coordinate 209,077,350, forward strand.
AGCTCAGTTGAGCAAAATTCAAGAGGCAGGCAATTGCACAGAGCACCTGCCTTGTAAAGATTTCTCACTGAGCTGCATTGAGACGTCTGTGATTGGACAGCCACCGAAAGTATGGGCGGGGTTAGAAGGGCAAGGCTTGCAAAGGCTGTATACATATGCAGCTTTTGAAAGCCGTTTTTAGATATAACGTACATCCAATGAAAAAATGCTTAAATCAAAGCTTGCATGTCTTTTCATTGGGGGTTTATCTACTAAACATGGATTATTTTTTTTATTTTCTTTTGTATTTAGGCAGAGGAGCGTTCCTTTAATCCCTAAAGGACAAATGCTCTTGAGATGCAACATGTTTATGACCAATGCCTTTTTGCCACTTTTGCAATGCATTCATTCTACCACAATCTCACCCTTTCTGCTTAAGTGCACTCATACATATTGTAATTTTTTTAAAGGAGAAATTGGGCCTTCTTTTGATATCAAACATGTATGCATAACACTATAAAGGGAAAAAACTAAGATATTTTTTCTCCTCAGATTTACATTTCATAATTTATACACAACAAGTGCAACTAAAGGCTAAATGTATATGTCTAAGATTTCAATTACATTTTATAAAACAAATTATGATTTTACAGCTAAAACATTGCAACATTTAGTATACTGAATTTACAACTTTTATAGTATTTATGGAATCCAAAACCACTACACAAAAGTATGTTTGTTACATCCTCCAGACTATTTAACGAAGAACACTTTTACACTTTTCATGTAATCATTTTATCATAAACCTTGATCAAAATAGTTAATTATTTGTGTTATTTAACAGGTCTTAACAGACCACACATTTCTCACTACTGTAAACCCCCCACATTTGTATTCTGCTACTGTTCTCAAGTACAATGATACCTCACATGTATACCGTTTCCCCTAAATAAACCCATAATCCTACACTTAATACTGTACCTAATCCCACCTCAGAGGGATTCCCTCAGCTAATGTCAGTACTGGCATTAGCAAAGAGATTTCACAGCTAGCACAGTAGTGCTCCCTCTCATGCGGCAGCTCCTGAAACTGTGATTTTTGCTAGGTTGCTGACAATGCCCAGCACCAATCACAGGGCAGGGAGACCTCACCAGGGCCTCCATCATCATTGGGACAGACTCAGGATCACTACAACTGGGCAATCAATCATGTGTAGTACTCACTTTGAGCTCTGCACACAGCTCACCTTTCTGTCTGTGGTCACTAATTGCAATTGCTACCCGAGTCTCTCTTTTTTAACTTGGGGGCAGACTTAGAATTACCATGGTTGACATTGCTCAGCCGCAGTATTTAAAACAGATTTTAAGGGGAATGTGCAGAGCTTAGTTTGAGTCCTGGGCATAGCTCATCTGTCAGTCTGGTGCCACTAACATCAGCACCAGCTGACAGAGTAGACACTCAGGTATGTGATTGGTACTAGCAATTGTTTAACTCAGCTGTTCCTTTTAATGCATGACCGTCATTTGATCGTTAAGGACTTGTCACTTTTAGTTTTTATTTTTTTAGTTTTTTTTTAAACACACAATTGAACTAATTTCCTGCTCCTGGATGGGATGATGTGTACACCGCACATGTGTAAATAACACATTTACCTCTGCAGCACTTTATGAAGGAGCCAACATTTTCCTGCATTGTTATGGCGGTGCTCATACACACACGGCATCTACCTATAAAGTGCCATAAAAGAGCAAATGCCCATCATTATTCCTACAATGGTGCCAGATGAGCGAGTCAAGCTCAATTGCATCCTATACCTGACTTTGATATTTGTAATATATAATTTTATAGAAAAGATACAGAACTGAGAAATGAGAAATCATGGATCTGGAGATATTTATAAACTATATAAAATCATATAGATGTGTTGACCACATATAAGCAAACAGCTTGATAAAAGTCCCCCGTCAAGACTGAAACCTTCACTTTTTTGATGACTTGTGATTCATAGCTTAAAAAACTACTTTATAACTGACAGTTGACCTTAAACAACGTATTTAGGAAGTCAAGTTGGCATATTAGAGCACCTCAGCCTGGCCCATACTATTATACTATGGATACTATTATTCCCCTGTTTGTTATTTGTTGGGCCTTCTGTATTCCGTGTACCTAAAACACCATTTACATAAAATTGTTGCATTGCATGTAAAACTGAATGGAGTAATAGTAACATAATCATTCTTTCCTATCTAATTCTGCCTTTCCTGTAATCGGTACTCACCTTTTCCATGTTTTCACCATGTTGTTTCTTGGCATGCTTATACAGTAAATTAACTCATTTCTCTAAAGCAGAGCTTCAACAACTGGCCTTCTCTGGAAATTAAATGTTCAGTATGAAACTGAATTTCAGCTGTATCATGACAGCATTGTGATGTCACAGAGTTCGGATGACCTCATAATTTCCACACAGAAAATACTATGTATAGAAAAAAAACAATACTTTGAATACTACTGAAATGATACCAGTTTTAGTTATGTTTCAGGTCAAATCTTCAGAAAGTGAATGCTTTTCACATAAGCAGTACATGAAAGTGTGGTGGCACAATGCAATGAAACACTGTAGCCCAACATAATATCATTTATACTTTGGTAAATAAGAGACAATCAGACCATGTTCTAAAAAGGCCTTGAATATCACTATAGCAATGCTTTAGTATGTGTTATTTGTTGTAATCAGTGGTTTAATAGACAATTGTGCAGCTGTAAGACTAGCCTCAAATTCTTGCCTATTTGAGTGTCCTGAGTAGGAATTTAGTAGTGTTAGTGTATTTAAAAATGTAACTGTATCATTTATTTGACAAACTTTATATGGCACATTTGCTTTGATAAGATTTTATACATTCATGATGTAATACACTATGTTTAAAAATGTAAGACCATGCATATGTGAAGACTCATCATTCATTATTATGCTTAAACTGTAACTAGCATAACTTTAATCATATAGTTACATACGTAATCTGTGTCCAAAGTAAAAAAAAAAAAAGGGATGAAGTCAACTAAATAAACTAAAAACTATAAATATACATACATACATACAGGGTGGTCCAAATGTAGGTATACAGTGTAGTTTATTTGCATTTTATGACATTTATATTTGTTTAACACTATTTAAGCTTGTAAGTGCTCAAAATGTCTTCCATCAGCGCTGCAACATTCCTCAAATCTATGCTCTGGGAAGGTATTTTCAAGGTAGTACATTGCTGCAAAAGCATAATGAGGAGGTGCCTCAACTTGTTGGCAGAGCAGTTCGTCGAAGTTAGCCCTAGTTCTGAGTTTTAGCACTACCACGTTGTGCAACAAGTTTAGGTAATTGTTACTATCCACAGTTCTATGAAAAACAACTGGTCCTTCAACAGCTTCACTGAACAGTGCACCCTACACTGTGAGGCCTTACTGGTTCAGTTGAGATAGGATAGTCAAATTTGAGTTTTCTTTGGCCAATACGCACAGTTATTTCTGTTCACATGGCCTGACAATGAAAGAAGCCTCATCTGACCAGATGATCTTATCAAGAAGATCTAGTTTGTTAGAGGTTTGGTTACGCATCATCTCACAGAATTGCAACCGGTGGTCTCGGTCGTCCTCAAGAAGACAGTGTAACAGTTTTGGACGGTACAGCTTCATTTTGAATTTCCGTATTAAGCGTTGCAAAGACATTCTCGGTATGGATAGCTGCTGAGACGTACGTTGTGTGGACTTTTTCGGACTGTTCACAAAAGTCACAGCAACTCTCTTCTCATTTTCCTCTGTCATAAACATCCTTGGTTGTTCGAATTTCGATGCATCAACCACTGCATCTGTTGCTTTAAACTTATCTGTTTAAAGCAACTCGTGCAGTTTGCCATGAACTTCTGGAGGAGTGTGGAAGCTGGCCTCCTGCCCACCGACTATGGTCCAGGTCAAAGACATTATTCGGGAGTTGCCCATCTCAGCCGCCATTAGCAGCTTTCCCTGGGTGACCCTAGTTCGCACTTTCCCTTTATACGAATAGAACCATACGCTAGCTCCCTGGCAGCAAATTGCATGAACCAAACCCACGCAAGGTCCTCAGTGGTACTTAGCCGCGACCGCTATGGAACTAATTTCGGCATGAGGACTTCATGGGTCATCGGTCACCTCAGCGGTACTTAGCCGCAAATGTTATGGAACTATTTTTGGCATGAAGTGACCGTGCTGTTCCCAGACAACTTGGTCCGGGATTTTGAACCACTTTGCAACCTGCCAGGAGAGCGCTTTTTGGAGGGAAGGTGTCTGAGACTAAGGGGAACCAACGCTCCCTGAGAGCCAGGCGGAGCACCCCGTATTGCAGCTGCAGGAACTCCCTAAACTGACCGGCAAACGCCCTGGAACTATTTTGGGCATAGATCCACGTGTGCGGTCGATCAAAACTTTAACACGGTGGCGTTTCCCCCACACTGTATGTATCTGAGTGCTATTTGGAGAACTTGGGCGCTCAGATCAGGGTTATTGGGGATGCATAATATGTGGGGTTATTGTATGTTTTTATTATGGTTTGGGGTACTTTTATGTTTTGTGTTGGGCTCTTTGTTCCTGTGAGATAATTAGCTTACCGGTCTTTAACTACAATTACTGGGAGGAATGGAAACCACTGTGATATTTGTATGTTAGTAGGGAGTATTGGGCAGTTGGTATTTCCTATCATATGAAGGCTTGAGTGCACTCATATTTTTTGAGATTTCCTGACCACAGGCCAGATGGCTGTGCCCATGGACACGTTGAAGAGATTTAGTGTTCTGACAGATTTCCCTCCAGCACCAGAGGCTGTTGTATGTTAGATGCATCATACTCTGGCTATTCAGTGAGTGCTGAAATATCTTGTATTCATCTTGTTTGTAGCATATTAAAGAACTCTTGGACAACTTTTATATATAGTCTTAATTCTCTCTAGGCACCCCAACTTGCCCTTGCCACTGTCATGGTTTGCTCCCCATCTGGTAAAGTTCAGTTGACTGTTTTCATACAGGTCTCCATTCAAGTTAAACAAATGTAGTGTTACTGATTATTCTGGGTAGCCCCCACTGATTCAGGAGGGAGGTGGAGAGTAGCAGTGAGACTAATAGACCACCACTAGTCCATGAAAAAGAAAAATGAGCGGGTAACTGAACGGTTCCTCACGTGAGAAATAGGTCCCTCTTGTCCTTTGATGGCATAGCGCTCAGCTATCATGACAGACAGTGAAGTAGTGTGATTGCTTTTGTTCCATTTAGCCACAATAGTGGAAATGCCAGAGACTTAGAGAGGGGGTGTACGCTACACTGCTTATCTGGTGCCAGGAACAGGCACAAGAAATATTGGGGTTTTCTTGTGCTGTATGTGATGAGTTGAGTATAATTTCGACTTGAAAACGTGTTTGGGAGCCACGATTTTTGGAGCCGTTTGCTTAGTTTGAACCTGTGGAAATGAAAATTTAACCAGCACTGCAGTATTTATTTCTGAGTTATTTACTTTTGGAAAGTAAGTTATGTAGATTGACAACTGTATGTTGTTTTGTTTTTTTTCTCTATCTGGTGGTTTAAGGTAATGATGCCCAGTCAATAAATGGGCAGTATGCCATGAAAATATCACAACTGGAACAAGAAGCACACCAAGCAAAAGCAGACCTGGCTGAAGCGCAGAGACAGCTGCAGGAGATGGAGAACAAAGAATTGAGGGACATAGCACAGAAAGCAAAGCTACAGAAAGATTTCCGTAAGAAAATGGAAGCGGCAAAACTCAAAGTGCAGGTATGCTAATTATGTGTGTTTTACTTGGACTGTGTAACAAGCACGCTGTCTGCTTTTGATCCACTAAAATTGTGGATGACAAAGACTTGGTTAACTATACATTTTTAATCTATAAATGCTGTTGAAATTCATAAAACATGTATAGATTAAAATGTATACTTACCTGAAGACCATTGTCTGCCTCCTACAAGATAGCAGCATCAGCAGGTCCAGATTTCCCTCAGGGCGGCAGGCATGAGATGAGTAAGGCAGCACAGCTGGTGTTTTAGATCTCCTTTACTGACCAACCCATTTCCATTCTCAGCGCTTCACTTCAATTAAACGATATATGTTTGAATACCACAGTAGGATGTTAGCATGTTGTGCCTAAGATTATGTGCCACATTGCATGAAATGCATTAGGTTATTCCGCTTGGAGATGCCTCTTTTTTTTTTTTTTTTTTTTTGACAATTCTCATAAATGCCATTTTATTAAATTGAGGGCTACAATTGATTAGAAACTTCTTTGAGTGCAAGCAGACGTATCCATCTTTCCAGTATCAGCAAGGTAGAGTTGCCCATACTCTGCTTGCACTCACAAGGTCACAGCAGTGTTTAAGGGAGGTGGGTACATGACACACGGCATATGCGTATATACTGTGTCTTGCTTTGAGATAGAATCTCATACTCTGTGAAGTGGATGCTCTCAAGTGTAAGTTTCAACAATACTGTGAAGTTGTAGCTCTCCATGTTCCATGTTTTTTTTAATATGTCTACAGACAGTGTACTCGCCACCAGTATTTAGCCTGGAATAGCAGTGGTAGAAAACTGTAAGTAATGCATATAGTTATACAGCCAGCCTTTTTCAACCAAGGCCTGCGCCAGCTTTTATGTTTTTCACACGTTTCTTTGCTTTCAGTTGTATTCGAGTCGACACAATGGGGAATGGAGCATTATATAAGAGTGTCAGACATTTAACTTGATAGCATTATTACTGTTATTACTATTAGGTACTGCAGAAAAAACAGCAAGATACCAAGAAGCTTGCATCAATCTCCATACAGAATGAGAAGCGTGTGACAGACGTGGAACAAAATATTGGTCACATGCGACAACAATATACCCAACTGCAAAGAAAGTTGAAAGAGGAAAGTGAGAAAAAGAAAAAATTGGAGTTAGCAGTCCAGAAGGACCAGCAATATATTAAGGTACAGAGAGTTGGGAGTAGCATGAACAATTGGAAGGAGTGGCAAAGATGCACTATAAACATGTATGCAGGCTTATACAGGATTAATATAAATATGATATGACATATCAAATGTGGAGATAATTTTACATGACGAAAAGTAAACAAATAGATAAATACAAATTAGGGGTCTCATTTGGTTTCTAAATCTCTACACAACCCATCAGCCTCATATATAGCTGTGTTAATGATCAATTAATAAATATATCAATTGTGTCCGCATAAAACAGTTCATTTGTGATTTGAACAATTACCATCTGATACAGACGATTTGTCTAGAACCATTCTCAGCAGTTCTCTACTTGTAGTAACATATTGATGCAATAATAATAGACGTTGCTTATGACAGTAGCCTTCTCCGTCTTTGAATATGACAATGTGCTTGCACAACCTCACCTACAATTGAATGTTACTCTGCACTTGTCGAAGAAAAATATCTATTTCATTGTTCTATTCAGGAGCTCCAACTAAAGACTGAGCAGCAACAAAAGATGCTGAAACATAAAAATGAAGAGATTGCGTTCATTAGAAGGAGGAAGAGTAGTTCCAGCATGCCTGATCAGCTCCAACTAGTGAGTATGCATTACTCTGGCTAATGACTTTGCTTTCTGACCTTGGGCCCCTATTTCACCTGCTCACCTACTTGAAACCCCCCTGTCTATTTTACACTGTTTCTGAACGTGCCCATTTCAGATACCATCAGACCTCCTTCCTCTCATCAGAGTCACTTCACCCATTCCATTCACTGTAGTTCTCTTTAGGTCCTCTTCCATTTTCAGACTCCACCAGAACACTTGGCACCCATCATATCTGTCTGCCCACCTCAGTCTTGTACAGATCCATCTGACAGTAACATACTCCTCATGACACGACTCATAACTTATATCATTATATATGGACTATAAACTATATATACTGGCAATTTATATCATTTTATAATCCCTCTACCTACCTCAGACCACCCAGTCAAAATTCTTGATCATTTGACATGCCTCAGCCCACAGGAGGTCTGCCTGTTAAGTTCTGACAATGCTGCCATTGCAGGACCCTTTACTGATTTCAAACACCTCTGCCCACTTTGTTTTATGTTTTCATGATATATTAACCTAGATCTACTAGGCTTGGTAGTTATGTGCAATTGCACACTATTTTCTATTGCCTGAGAGCTTCTTAGATTTGTATTTTTACGTTTTTAGCCTGTGTATCCAGGGCCCTCTTCTACCGTTCCTGTATATTTTGAGCATGTTCTGTTAGACTTAATTGTTAGCCTTGTTTTACCTATTGTATGGTGCTGTGGAATATGTTGGTACAACAAAATTTTAATTGTATTCCCATTTGTCAAAATGTGCACAGCAAGCCATGTTTTACAGGTAATATCTTTACTCTCCATAAATTGAGTTTCAGACTGCAGTTTTACTAGTTACAAAAGTAGTCTAAGATGAAATGTCAATAGAATTAACAGCAGCTTTGCAGTCTGTGGCAAATCAGTCTAGTTCATCATTATCTTTCCCTCCTTTTGTAAACTTATATTCTATACAATTAAGAAATTAGAAGAACAAAGGAAGTGGCTGGATGAAGAGGTTGAGAAGGTCTTGAAAGAGCGACAAGCACTGAATGAATTGAATGAAGAATTAAAGAAAAAAGAAGAAAGCATTGCTAAGAAGGAATTACTTCTACAGGAGAAAAGTCATCTAGAGATTAAAAAGCTTAGATCAAGCCAGGTACAATTGCCCAAGAAATATTTTATTTATCGAGATTCTGGCCAGCGATTAAATGTACAATAAATATATTTACAGAATGTATCTTTGGTAATGGAAGGTAGATGTATATTGTGCCTTGTAAGTCATCAAGATGATGGTGAACAGGTATCTGACTAGGATGGCCTGCTGTCTCCTACAAAGTTCCTTATGTGTGGATAGAGAGGTTATTTACAAACACACTGCCCTATACCAGTATCTGAACAATTTCCAGATGATCCAGTACATAAACATTTTCATTTTGCTTGGTAGGAAGAACTCTGATTTATCATTGAGTGATTTGTTTGGAATATTTAAGCAGATCTTCACCTACTTGGATTTCGTGAATATTCTCCTACCTCTTGTGCATTGTCTATTTTTTAAGATTCCGGGTTTCTTAGAACTTATGAGAGGACAGCAAATTTGGTCTAGTGATATTTTTATAAGCATTAAGATGTTTTTGTTTTGTGTGTGTTTTGTTTTCAGGAAGTTAATTTAATTTTTTTAATGAACTTTTAAAGTTAAACTGTCTCTCACATTTTTTATAACTTGACACAAAAAAACAAAACATGAAGCGTTTTAGATGTTTATTATAGGAGATTTATACCAGGCATTTGAGAAACCTATTATGCAGGTCGTACAGCATACTGGTACATAACATACCCTTATTCTAAGCACAATCTTATGTATTGAATCCATGCTCTTCATTATCAAAATAGCCAGTCTCATTGCAGAAATACATATATCACTAGATGTCCTCCAGTCAATTTCAAGCCACAGTTAGATAGACATCTAGTAACTGTACAAATCTGTATTCTGCAAAAACAACATAATGGTGTGCATATAAACTTATGTATAAATATTGTCCTTTTAGGCTTTAAACAGTGACCTGTTAAAGCTATCTAACCGTTTGAGTGTTGTGGAGAGTGAGCTAACTGACAAAAGCAAAAAATTGAACATTGGTGACAACGAGGAGCAAAGGAAAGTGTCTATGGAGGTCAAACTATTACAGAAGGAGAGAGATCATCTCCTACAGAGAAGAGACAGCCTAGATGAGAAGCTGAAAAATGGAAGAGTGCTCTCACCAGAGGTAGGTTTAAAAAAAAAAAAAAAAAAGTTATGTGTTCTCATCTGCTATTAGACCATTCACTGGAGAGAATGTTAAGAAAACCAAAGTCTGACTATTTGCACTGTGGCCCGTATATATGAAATATTCCAGGTTTAAGCAATATTGACTCAAACTAATTATTTTATTAACGTAAAATCAATATAACAAACAAGAAGTACACAACTGTACAAAAAAATAACTCCAATTCAAAAATTCAAACTCACCCTGGTCATACTTCTCACACCTGGCATGTTTTGTTCTAACAAGCACATATACTTAGACAAACCCTGAGTTCACATGAAGCTTCTAAAATAGGTAAACCCATATATTTATTTATTACTGGCATTTATAAAGTGCCGACATATTCTGCATTGCTGTACAATTAGGAAAAGTAAACAGTACAATATACACAGACAAATCCAAAAGGTAAAGAGGGCTTTGCCCGTGAGCTGAAATCATTGAAGCTCTTCTATACAAAGTGTTTAGTTAGATACCCTGTGAGCTTACATTCTAAAGGATATAATGGGGATTTGAGACAAGAGGAACATGGGGAATTTGAAAGTGATGGCCAGAGCAACTTTCAGGAAAGTTGCAGCTAATGTTAGTGTGTAAAGCTAATGAGGGGGGGATTAAGATATCAAGCAGCTGGGAGAGCATGTAAAAGTTTTTTTTTAGAAAGAACCTGAGTGGGTGGGCAGTGCTAAGAGAAATAAAGAGTCTGAGTTTTTGTGAATCAAGGCCTAAGAAACAGCTATGGAGATAAGACACGGTTATATGAAAGTATTTACAGCCAGGCTGGGCAAAGGATGGAGAAAGGGAAGGGGGAAGGGGAATAGAGCAAACACGTGTTGTATACAATTGATAAGTTGACCAACCAAATTTATATTACTCAAATATTAACTGCATGTACATCAAAAAATATTAATGGAATACATTCACTGAAAATTACAAAAAACTGCATATAGAGAAACTTACAGTGGTAAACCGGTTTTAATGTTAACATTTTATAGTAAAAATAATATAGTGACAAAGGTAGAGTAAATGAGGTGGACAGTCTTTCAAGGTTCAGTCAGTACATGAAAGATGCTGGGAGAGGAGAAATGTAATGCTGGGTTTGTGTTTAAAGGGACACTATAGGCACCAGACCACTTCAGCTCACCGAAGTGGTCTGGGTGCAGTGTCACAGGTCCCTTAACCCTGCAGTGGTAATTATTGCAGATTTTTGATAAACTGCAATATTTGACTGTCAAGGTTAACTCAACCTCTATTGGCTGTCTGGTAGAAGGACTTCTGGACAGCCTGAGCTGCTGCGGTTTGAACTCGAGTGGTAAGTGTAAGTTAACTCTTCCACTCTATCAAGCTCAGACCACAAGCAGCGTGGACACACAACAAAGACAGTTATAAGTCTAAGCATTCTTAAACCGTTTGAAAGCGTATTGTTGGGTAGCAAACTTATTACAGCATGCCTGGATTGTCCCCTTAATTTAGGGATGCTGTATTACTTAAAATATACGTTTCATACAGAATATCACTAATTATAATTTCAATGCCAAAAAATATATTATCAACAGTGATCTTCTTTTAAAAAAAAAAAAGCAACTAGTGGAACTAAAATTACTGAGACCCATTTTCATTCAGCCTTTCCTTATCTTAACTCTGCTCTTCCTTTTTGTTGCTTCACTGCTCAGTTTCTGCACTAAAGTTCCAGCTATTCTCTGTTCCTTCCTTCATCTCTGCTCCCCATCCATATCAGTTTCAGCTTTACATGTTGGCATATTGAATCTGAATGGTACAATTGAAGTTAATGTAGCTAAGCTCTGACTAATTCTGAATTCTTTCAGAGCATCTATTTTTGCCTAAGTTGTGCAATTTAGATTTAATTTACTTGAATTTGGAGTTTAATGAACAACCCCGAATAATATAAGGCCCATGGTGTATATTATACTTTAAGAACCATAGTGTACATTTTCTACTAAATTGTAAGGCTTATAATGTTTAATATATACACTATAGCTCACACATGTTTGTTTTTGCCATGTAAGTGCTGCATTTAACAGGTGGACTGGTCATTTTTACTCTATTTATACGTTGGCCCCTGAATAGATATATGTCTCTTAATATCACTTGTATTGTTTTGCACATCCTGTTTTCTAAATTATTTAGCATTTACTCCTTCCCTGCATCTTTGGTTTTATCCAGCCCTTTACAGCTTTTACAATTCAAAAGAAAGGGTAAGTTAATAGCTCTCCACTCTAGCAGATGTTCTCTGAAGACACTAATGCATTGCTCTTCTTCTTGTCCCCTCAGGAAGAACACACTCTGTTCCAGCTGGAGGAGGGTATAGATGCTCTTGAGGCTGCCATTGATTACAAGAATGAATGCATTCAGAGACGGCAGCAATCTGTGAAAGACTCCACTCAGATACTTACACAGAGTGAAGCCAACATCCTTGATAAATTCAGTTCACTCTCCGTGACTGAAACTAGATCTATCTTTGTCAGATACTTCAACAAGGTCTGAATTTTTTATTTTATATTATTTTATTTTTGTATTTCTGGTGAAATATATACACATCCATATTTTTTTCATATATATAGAAAGTATTGCTGACTGAGATAACTATTGTTTCAGTTTGGGGAGCCACAGATCGCAATCTGACTAGCCACAAAGAAGGGTATGAAATTCTATCCTTATGTGCTATTTCAGGCTACACATACTGCACATTAACTCATAAGGCACTTCAGTGTTGGTATTGACAGGAATATGTGTCATGGGAAGGCCGATCTTAAATGCATCATCATAAGGGAAAGAAGAATCCTGGAAGAAGACACTACACCTGTAGGAGAGTTTTGGTTGGAAGTGTGGCTTATGGCTTAAAAAAAAAAAAAATATATATATATATATATATATATATATATATATATGCCATGTGGGTAAATCATGAAGAAAACACACATTTCCACTTGAACAGTTACACTTTATGTGAAAAGTCCATCAGTCCAATCCTAAAATTTTACCAGTAGTTATATGGCAATTTTGTTTTTAATGTAGAACGACATACTCACTTATTCAAAAATATATCTTCACATATTAAAAAATATATGTATTTTCATTTTGCTATTCCCTCTGTGTAAATGTTGTAAAAATGCATGCTATCATTTTAAAATTTATAAGAATGCATTTAACCCCTTAAGGACACTTGACATGTGTGACATGTCATGATTCCATTTTATTCCAGAAGTTTGGTCCTCAAGGGGTTAAGGACACAATCATATTTGTTGAAAGAAATATATCTCTACACTTGTGTAAAAAATTAGAACTCCCAAAAAGCAAATAATTCTAATAGTCCATTGCCTATTGGATAATTATTAAGGTCACTTCATAGTGTCACAATTGCACAATATCATTATATATACAAAACGGTTAATTTAAGATTAAAAAGGCATAACTGCCTTTAAATATGTTTAAAATCCATTCTGGTATTTTTATACCTAAATATCTAATTTTATATCTAATATATATATATGTATATATATATATATATATATATATATATATATATATATATATATATATCTAGGTAAAACAAATGCATGTTGGTTTAGCATTGCAAATAGTGCATTCTTTTGAAACGTCTAAATTACTTTTATTAAGGTAAATAATGCATAAACATACCGGTAAGTACATTTATATGGACATATCTTATGAGTTTAGGTCTTATTCATATTTCGGGGGATTTTATTATTTTGAAAAGCAATGTTTACATTCATTTGTCTTTATTTTAAATTGTATTTAAGAAGTGACAACTTTCTTTTCAGTACATTCTGCAATTTTTCACAAAAAAATGCCAATTTTTTTGTTTTATTTTTTCTTATAAATCCATTTTTAAATTTGTTGTGTTGCCAAAGAAAGTGTATATGACTGTTAGGGCACAAAAAAAAAAGAACAGATGTAAACAATCCAACAGATTACGCCAAATTAGACTTAAAATTGTTTGTGACACTTTGATAGCCTGCTTTGTGACTAGGTTGACTTACTAACAGCCAATGGCAACGCTTCAAATTAAATACCCTGTGGGGCCTACTGCAAACTTTAATGAAATTAACATTTATTTTGAATCATACTAAAATACATTGAGCAGCTGGTGTAAATCCCGGTATGCAGCAGCTTTAAAGTAAAAAGTGTTAATCTGAATAAATACATAATAGTCTGTTAAATGTTTCCAGGTTGTGAGTCTGCGTGAGTCTGAGCGTAAACTTCAGCTGCAATCACAAGAGTTATCAATGAAAGTAGCAGAGCTGGAGAATATAGTAAGAGAGTTGGAGTCTGCCTTGGACCATTTTACTCTGCAAAGTGACCGACAACTGACCCAGCAACAAAAGGAGTATGAACAAAAGATGCAACTGCTGTTACAGCACTTTAAAGGCATGTTTATTGCAGCTATTGGGATGTATGAAAAAGAAATGGTAGAATGGTTTATTTACTTATGCCACTGGCTTTAGCTGAGCACTGTTTGAATTCCCACCATTGGCAGGCTCGCAACAGTCACTATGATGACCATGCCCTGGAGTGCTACCTGGCTGTGCTCTCCCTTCTTGCAAAATCATTATTTATTATATTGCCATTTTAGCAATATGCTAAATACCTTTTAAAGATTGCGAGGGAGCGCTTCGCAACCATCCCCCTCGGAGGTGCAGACCACACACTCCTCCACTGGACCACCAGGGATCCTGCCATCAGCCACTGGATCACCGGGGATGAAAATCCCCCCTACTTGCACACTCAGCCAACTCTCTAAACACACTATCAGTCACAGTCTGCCAGCCTTACACATAGTCACACTCATTTAACCTCAACACATTCAAACTCCGTCAACCACACACAAAGGGGCTTAGGGCTTCACTGATTCTTGTACTGGCACCCAGCGGTTTCCAGTTACGCCCACTGATATTCAGTTCCCCTTGCAGCTTACGGTGGATTTAAAATGAACTTGGAAGAGTCTGTGTGGTTGTGAGATAGTCCGATTTCAAGTGTCCATTGTAAGGATGTTGCAGAAGACGTCATTTTATGAAACCCCAAGTTGATACAAGGATACATTTTATCTAATATTTACTAAGTTAGTTAAGTCTACACCTATTTTCCAATGCCATGAATGCAAGTATGATAATGCAGTTCTTTATCACATGTCAACCTTCACAAGTGTTACTTTCTATGTCACTGGCACATATAACTGTGATAAATGTGTTTAATGAGCAAAGCTCATACTTGTATGCTAAATGAGGCAATGTAACTCACTAATATTTTAATTAACTGTTCGTAGAAAAAGATGCTGGGGCAGTTACAGGAAACATAAAGGCCTATGAAGCAAAAATTGAGGAACTTGAAAAAGAGCTCTTCTTCTATAAGAAAACCAGTCGAGAATTTAAAAAGAAGCTGCGAGAAGTTGTTGGAGACACAAACATGGCTGTTTCCAAAAGTAAGTGGTATATCTGAATACATATATAGTGACAAATAAAGTTAAAGTATACATCCATTCTAAACAACCACACTTTGTGACCCTCTACATTGTCCAAAATAGATTTTACCTGGATAACCTAAATATAATATATTAGGGCCTCCATAGCAGATGAATCTACATTTTCAAACAAAAAATTGCTTAATTTAAGGTCTTAATTTTTATTGCTTGGTAAACACTCCCCAGCACCCTCAGCCAATCAATCCTGTCCATTTGACTAAATGTGACATTAATTTACACTCCTTTCACCTGCCTCATACCTTCTAGATTGCAAATATGCTGGCAAAGCTTTCAACACCAACTGTGCCAACATGTGTTTGTATGTGTTGACATAATACCATTGTATCATAGGCTGTAGAATCAGTTGATGCTATTAATATACTTCAGTGTTTAGTTGACTTTATTTATGAAAACACAAATTAAGCATTTTTTTACATATCTTGAGTATTCTTAGATTTAGTATATGGTGGTCCGATATTATTATTATTATTATTGCCATTTATATAGTGCCAACAGATTCCGTAGCGCTTTACAATATTATGAGAGGAAGATTTAATTATAAATAGGACAATTACAAAAAACTTACGGGAACAATAGGTTGAAGAGGACCCTGCTCAATCAAGCTTACATTCTATATGAGGTGGGGTGTAAAACACGTTAGGACAGGAATTTGCAGTCAAATAAGGTGTGCTGCCCTTTAGGTGAGAGCAAGAGACAGGTATGTGAGGTAGAGGTTAGTCTTGGAGGCCATAAGCTTTCCTAAAGAGATGGGTTTTAAAACACTTCTTAAAAGATGCAAGACTCGGGGAGAGTTTGATTGCGGTAGGCAGGCTATTCCATATGAAAGGAGCCGCCCGCAAGAAGTCCTGCAAGCGTGAGTTGACCGTATAGGTGCGGAAAACGGACAGGAGGTGGTCACGGGCAGAGCGGAGAGATCGAGAGGGGACATACCTATGGATCTGTGAGGAGATATAAGAGGGGCTAGAGATGTTCAGTGCTTTATAGGTGTGAATTAGTACCTTGAATTGACTCCTATAGCATACAGGAAGCCAATGTAAGGAGTGGCAGAGGGGTGAGGTGTGAGAGAACCAACTAGAGAGGAAAATCAGTCTGGCAGCAACGTTCATTATAGACTGTAGCGGTGCGGTACGGCTTTTGGTAAGACCAATTAGGAGAGGGTTACAATAATCCATGCAGGAAATTACTAGAGCATGGACAAGCTCCTTGGTAGCATCTTGTGTAAGAAAGGGGCAGATGCGGGCTATGTTTTTAAGATGGAATCTACAGGATTTGGCAATATGCTGGATGTGAGACTCAAAGGTGAGGCCAGAATCAAGTATGACGCCAAGACAGCGAGCTTGCAAGGATGGACTGATGTGGGTACCACAAACTTGAAGGGAGAGCGAAAGAGGAGGATCAGTATAAGGAGGAGGAAAGACAAGGAGCTCAGTTTTGGAGAGATTGAGTTTCAGAAAGCGGGAGGACATCCAGTCAGAGATGGAAGAAAGGCAAGCAGTGACACGTTGCAGGACGGCAGGGGAGAGGTCCGGGGAGGAGAGATATTACTGGGTGTCATCAGCGTACAGGTGGTAGTGGAATCCAAAAGAGGTGATAAGTTTGCCAAGAGAGGCAGTATAAAGAGAAAATAGAAGGGGACCAAAGACAGAGCATTGGGGGACTCCAACCGAGACAGGACGAGGGGAGGAGGTATCATTAGAAAAGAAGACACTGAATGAGCATTGGGAGAGATAAGAGGAAAACCACGAGAGGACAGAGTCACAGATACCAAGTGATTGAAGAGTTTGAAGAAGGAGAGCATGATCAATGGTGTCAAAGGCCACAGAGAGGTCAAGAAGAATTAGTATGGAGTAGTGGCCTTTGAATTTAGCTGCGATTAGGTTGTTAGTAACTTTGATAAGCCCAGTCTCAGTAGAGTGGAGAGGGCGGAAGCTAGATTGAAGAGGGTCAAGGAGAGAGTTGGAATCGAGGAAATGAGACACACGGGTAAAGACAAGTCTTTCCAGAAGCTTTGAGGAAAAAGGGAGCAGGGATATGGGACGATAGTTAGAGGGGGTGGACGGGTCGAGGGATCGTTTTTTTAGTATAGGTACTACAGTGGCATGTTTAAGGTCAGCAGGGACAATGCCAGAAGAGAGAGAGCAGTTGAAGATGTGCGTTAAGGAAGGCACGAGACAAGTGGAGAGAGATCTAATAAGGTGCGATGGGACAGGATCAAGTGGGCAAGTAGTGGGGCGTGAGGAAAAGAGAAGAGCAGCCACCTCTTGGTGAGTAGCCGGGGAGAATGTCTGAAGGGTAGGAAAGGCATGATCTATGTGTGGTTGAAAAACAGAATGGCAAGGAGGGGAGAATTCTTTCCTTAGCTGTTCAATCTTGTCAGTAAAGTAACATGCAAAGTTATCAGCAGTAAGGTTAGTTTGGGGGGTGGCCACAGCAGGGCGAAGAAGAGAATTAAAGGTGTCAATGAGACGCCTGGGATTGCGGGAGCATGAACTAATGAGAGAGGAAAAGTAGGGCAAGGGCTGCGCTGTATGAACACAATATGAATCTTTAACGGAGAAAGTCTGACTGGGTGCGAGACTTCCTCCAGGAGCGTTCAGCTCAACGGGAGCATCTTTGCAGGTAGCGTGTTGATTTAGTATGCTGTGGTTTGGGGCGGGACCTCCTCGAGGTGCTTGTTTGGAGCGGTGCTGCAGCGTTCAAGGCAGAGGTGAGGGTAGTGTTATATGCGGAGATGGCCAGTGAAGGACAGGAGAGGGAAGGGATGAACAGCAGTCGTGAATCAATATCAGCTGACAACTGCTGGAGATCAAGAGAATTAAGGTCCCTCCTGAGTTGAGGGGGGTTAGGCTGAGGTTGTTGGGTGAGGGGGTACCCGAGAGCAAATGATAAGAGGTGGTGATCAGAGAGACGAAATGGAGTGTTGCAGATATAAGATATTGTACATGCATAAGAAAAGATTAGGTCAAGGGTATTGCCAGCTACATGGGAGGGAGAATTAGCCAACTGTGATAACCCAAGGGAGGAAGTAATTGAAAGTAGTTTAGAGGCTGCAGAGGTCAAAGGTGGGTTAATAGGAATATTGAAGTCCCCGAGATTTAGGGATGGAATATTAGAAGAGAGGAAATAGGGTAGCCAGGCAGCAAACTGGTCAAGGAAGAGAAGAGGGGAACCAGGGGGACGATAAATAACAGCAATGTTAGCAGAGAAGGGTTTGAAAAGGCAAATTGAATGTATTTCAAATGATGGGAAAGAGAGGGAAGGGGGCGTGGGTAGAGGTTTAACCCCTTAAGGACACATGACGTGTCTGACACGTCATGATTCCCTTTTATTCCAGAAGTTTGGTCCTTAAGGGGTTAAAGGAGCAGTGAGGGGAGAGGAGAAAACCTACACCACCACCTTTACATTCAGAGTTTCTTGGGTTGTGGGTAAGTTGAAGACCACCGAAGGACAAAGATGCAGGGGTAGCAGTGTCAAAGGGGGAGAGCCAGGTTTCTGTTAAGGCTAGTAAATCTATTGAACGAGAGATGAAGAAGTCATGGACAGCAGTGGATTTAGTAATATTGCAAACAGAGCGTGCATTCCAGAGGGCAGTATTGAAGGACGATTTAGAGGAACATGAGATGGGTATGAGATTAGTGTGGATCCTTGGGCTAGTATGTGGTGAGTTTGCCGAGATGGGACCGGGGTTTGGAGAGCCATCACCAGCTGCTAGGAGCAGAAGGATAGAAAGGAAGTGAAGGTGGGAGTAGGATTTGAAAGTTTTGCAGGAGGGTATGTATGTAGAGGATTTGGGAGGAGTTGGTGGAGATAAGCTGAAAAGGTATGTATAGAGTGCATGGGATGAATAGAGAGTGGAGGGTAGTAAAGTGGAAGTAATGAAGATGGTGTTGCCAGGGACAGGTGAGCAAAAGGATAGGGATGTTTTAGTAATGAGAGAAGTTAGTGTTAAAGTGAAAAATAGAAGTGAAAACATTAGTGAAAATTTGTATTATATAGATATGTAGATTATTTATATATATATATAATATATATATATATATATATATATATATATAAAATCCAGAGGACCCCTGCACTCCAACTTCAATAATGAGAAAAATTTACCTGGTGCTCTGGTGGCTAAACAATACAGGATACAAAATTACAGGCACTCAAGGATTGAAAATGCTTTAAATCTTCATTTATTTCGAAGAGAAAAAAATCGACGTTTCAGCTCCTCACAGGAGCTTTCATCAGGACACAAAATATCTAAACTCTAAAAACACTCTTATATAGGACAAACAATTATTGCTAATGGGTACTTACCACCAGGTGCACTGCATTTGCGCTCGCCGCCGGAACTGCCGAGACCGCCTTCACAGACAACCATACTTCCGGGTTTGCGGTCATGTGACCCCCTAGGACGTGTCAATTGGCCAGGCTGTGTACGTTACTGGGGCAACACCAATGAACAATCTCAGGTAGTTGCTCCCGAAGTACCAAAGCCGGCGAGGACCAAATTTCTTTGTGACACTTAGTGTTGTCAAGGCAACCGGGACGCGTTTCCGGCGGACGTGCCAAAACGCATAGAATCAGAACGAAAGACCTACCAGACACATATATACCTATAATTGTATATACATATGAAAAAGTGTGTATGAAAAATATAAATGGACAATGAAAAGTGCATATAAACTTGTAAACTGGCAAACATTAAGCTTGTGTACAAATATTAAGCTTGTGTACAAATATCAAAGTGATGTGTCTTGTATGTTGAAGTGATAAGTATGGGAAGGTCCTAGGACTACTGAAATGTGGATGGTATATGTGTAAAAATAATCTAACTCCTAAGTGATAATACTAAGTCTAAATATGTGAATAAAATGCATATATAGTGCTCGGTAATTGCGCACCTGGGGTAAGTCCCTTAGATACATACTTGTTACATATAACATATGGTAAGGTTAATATGGAATTTAAAAGAATAGTCAGCAGTACTAGGAAAACAAAAAAAATAAAAAATATTAGAGAAAATAAAATAAATATAAAAATAGAAATAAAAATGAAAGATGAAAATAAAATTAGAAATAAAAATAAGTCTAGAAAGTGGAAAATAAAAATACAAATAATAATAAAGAAATAAACAATTAAAAAATATATACCAAAAAATAACAAAAAATAAATAAAATAAGAAAATAAAAATGAATAAAAAATAAAGAATAAAAAGTAAAAAATAAAAAATAAAAATACAAATGAAGATAGAAATAAAATTAAAAATAAATATAAATAAAACTACAACGAAAATAAAATAAAATAAAAATAAAAATGAAAATAAAAATAAGAAATAAAAAATAATGAAAAAATCAAAACTGAAAAAATAATATTAGAAAATTAAGTGAAAAATTAAATAAAAATAAATATAAAAATAAAAATGAGCAATAAAGAATAAACAGTCAAGAAAGGAGTAGTAACAAATAAAGTAATGAACAATAATATACAGATTGAAAAAAGTGTAAATAAAAAAGTAACGGATTTGCGCACATATATAAATCATATACATATATACACACACACAAATATCAATGAGTGTTTTAACAGAGGATTTCAGGTGAGGAGAGGTTTAGTGACTTGATTTTTGTGTTTTGGAAACCAGCTGATCTGCACTATCTATAAGTAAGGTAATGACCATGGAGTGGGATGGTGAGGGGAGGATGGGCAATCTTCCAGAGATGATACCTCTGCTCAGAAGATTCTGCAGGACTTGGTTGCTTGGGAGTGCTGGGTGTTAATGCTGTTTTAAGGGGCCCAGTCTGAAATATAAGATCTGAGGTTAGAAAGAAAAAAAGAAAGAAAACACACTATTATTATATAGTATATTATAATATGTTTTTAATATAATTTTAGAAATGTGATAAAAACAAACAGAGTGGCTATTAAACAATATACAGTATGCATGTAGGTAACTAGAATGTCGCCCTAACAATGAAGTTCTTATTCTCTGTACTTACTTGAATTGCACAGTAAGGATCTTGTAAGGTCAGATGAACATATCTGGCATTTTGGATTAGATCAAATTTGATTTACATATTAAAAAGGAAGGAACTAAACTGTCAGATCCCCTTTGTTAAACTGGATTGCATGCAGATTAAGTTGGCAACATATACAATATAATTTCATGCCTTTGTTTCCTCATAAGTCAGATCACTTTCTTTTTCAGACAGCAGTACTGGAGATGATCTACAAAGACAGAATGAAATAGAACCAGCTGCCTATAAACTACAGTTGACATCTCAACCTGCGAGCAGCAAGCCAAACAAAAAAGCAAAAGAAACTTCAAACTCTGTGCCAAATTCTAGACAGCGGCAGATTGCTTACAGGGCTGGTGGGGGTATTTCTGAAAGTGATGAACAGCCTTTAGAATCTCGCAGGCAACCTAGAAGGCACTTGTCCAGTGGAGATGATGGTGATGATATAGAGGAAACAGATGGTGCATTACAGACTAAAATTATGTCTTCAATATCAAAAGTTGGGCCTATCCAAACCCAACTTGGTGTGACCCCAATCAAGATATCCTATCAAGAGGTACGGCAGATATCTCTATCAGAACTATCAGCACGACGATCCAGCATCGGCTCCATTCCTGCAGATTCAATTGAAATGTAACAAAAGTCATAAGACGTCAAGGTTTAGCAATTGTTGCAAGTTATAAGGAACAGCACTTATACCATGACAAGATATGTTTATCAGCATACTACCAAGCTATGGCCCATTCTGCCAGAAGGCAATTATTTTTAAAAAACACTGATTAACAAGCTGTGTTCACTAATTTATAGATACAATATTTATAATTAAATTGAATATAAGGTCATGTTCGATAAATTCTGCTGTTAATATTTCCTATTAATGGAACACTCCAAGCATCAGAGCTAATACAGCCCACTGTAGAATGGAGTCAAACTGTTTAAGAACATTTTTAATAACTTATCTCAGTGCCACCACCTTCCATGTTGCCAGAAGCTCCTGCTACTGAGTTAAGCCTGACCGTGCCAGGCTGCATTCTTTGGCAGATAGAGCTCAGTTGACACAGTCTACTAGTGAGCTGGCTTAGTGTAAGTTAACTGGAAGCTTCTTGCAGGAGCTTTCAGCAGTAGCAGGAGATACCCAAGTCCGTTGTCTTACTATTCTCAAACAGTTTAACTACATACTACAAAGGGCTGGTTTGGTTATAGTGCTTGTAGTGTTGCTTTAATTATGAATAATTTCATAATTCCATGGTCATTTAACACTAATGCACAACTTTGAGTAGTGTAGATTCTATTTGTGGTTTTTTTTTTTTTTCTTCTTGGAATACATTTTCTAATGTGAGAATACAATAATAATTTTAACACCTAGTTTGTCTCTGGTGCTTGAACTGGAAATGGCGCTATCAGAAACGTATAGATTCAGTTGAAAAAAAACATCATTATGATTTCACGTTGTGTTTATTTATCACAAATAGTTATTGTCTAAATAACAAACACGAAAGCAGATTAATAAAATATTGGCTCCCCAAGGGGTAAGTAAAACATTTAACATTTATTGCGGCTATGTGAAATGCCACAGGACTATTGCTTGGATCAGGTATCTCAGTCTCAGGCCCCCCCAAGATGTGAACTACAACTCCCATGATTCTCTGGCCTTTAAAAACTTACATTCAAAAAATTCTTGGAGTTGTTAGCCAGCAATATCTGGGGGTCAGAGATAGAGACTTGTTGATTGGGCAAACCTGTTGGGAAAAGAGCAAGGGGCTAGGCAGAGGGCAATCTAGCTATGGTAGAGCTGAAAATAGCCTCCTTATTTTCCATTGTGTTTCATTATGAGATACTACATTTTTTATTTTACATACTGCTTCACAGCTCTCATAAAAAAAACAGTTGTGAATTACATGTTGTAAAATTAAAGAAAAATCACATTTAGAAAATGATCAAATAAAACTCCTAAATATTCAGATTACCTTTTCAGCTTGCCAGGATCATGCTTCTAGCTTGTACCCAACTTAGGCCTCAATTTTATATTGCTGGATAAGGATCTTATACAATAACATGCTATAGGTGATAAGGCATATATATTTTTTGCTCAAGATTAATTTTGCCACTTCCTTAACTCTAAATTATTTATATATATATATATATATATATATATATATATATATATATATATATATTTGTAGTCGTGGACCAAAGCCGTATCTATGATAAGTTAGATATATGAGCAAGTTGGTTGTGGTGTGCCGAAACCGGCGTATCGGATAGGCCTGTAATAAAAGAGGGCAAAAATTGAATAAAATAACCTTATTACATATCTCTACTCAACTCTAGCTCTGGTTGTGGTATGTATCTAGTAATACACTGCGGATTTCCAGCATCCTAATGTTTATGATGTACGCAGGGATATTTGTCTGAACGAATGTCCCGAAAAGGCATTGTACCCACCTAGTTAAGAGTGTTCTGAGATACATTATGAATTTAGCTGTAGTGAGTGGTTTGCCCTGCAGTGTAAATAGGGGCATATTGAGGTCTAGTCCAGGGAGTGATAACCTGTAAAGGTCTAGCATTTTGACGGGCACCTTATCGTCCGTAGGATTGTACCTTATCTCCGTACGTTCGTCACATGGTAAGAGGATGTGAACTGTTTGGTACTAGGATAGGCACTTAGGATATGGTGTTGTATTCCAGTCAGGTAAAGTTTTGTAGTGTTAAGAGAGAGTTTTAAATTGAGGGGGCAAAAAGGAGAGGAGTGTCACAATGGCGTCTAGTGAAAGCATATCGGTATTATGGTAATCGGTGGTAAACTTGTTGTAAAGATGAAATCTCTATTGTTTGCTCATGATGTATAATCGGAGAGGGCAGCTCTATCCAGAAATCTGCCAAATGCCATGAGGCGAGTTAGTCCAGGATTTAAGCCATGGAATGTGGGGGGGAGACAGGGCTTTTGTTGGCTGTTGGGTGGGCTTCGAAGAAGTCTTGTAAATTAGAGCGAGATAAAGCGTCAGCTGCTTGTACATACGACCGGCAATTTGTGCCCACGTGATGTGAAATTGTAGAGTTGCTGCCTACCAGGTGAGTTGTCTAATAAGCCATGATTGTCAAGGATGAGGATCTGCCTTTATTGATGGTATCGCCGGCTGCTCCATTGTCAGAGAAGCACTTGGCAGTTTCCCCTATCCACTCATACCCCCAGGCCTTGTAGGCGGCACTGTGGGTAGATTCCAAACAATGCTGACGAGGAATGGAAAGATTTTAACCAAGAGAGTCTCAACTGGCCAGGAATCTCACAACCAAAAGTCACCAAATTGACTGTGAAACCAGGGTGTGCGGCTGCATTGGTCCATGTAATTGGGGAATGTTGAGAAATGGCGGGAATAACCTGGCCTTCTATTCCAGTGTGGTATGAACCTGAGCCATATGTGTAGGTCTGCTTTAGGAAGAACAACTAGTGCCAAATTGCAACTGTCGGTGGGAAGAAGACGGGAAATAAATGTGCGGCCCTGAGGAATAATTCTCAGGACGAAGTTTAACGTGCCCAGTAAGGACTGTAGATCCCCCCCAGTATGCATGCTCTAAGCAAGAAAAAGGTTCCCCAGACTCCGTTGTGCTGTACCTTCTCTGTGGGTGGACATGTTCTGTAGCGTGATAGGGTCAAGACGAATGCCTAAGAAGATCAGTTTGTGAAAGTGGAACCCCTAGTGGTGAAAAAGTGCCATCGTCTTGTGAATATTAACCAGAGTGGAGTGAGGGTGTTCTATCGTGAGGAAGTCATCTAAGAAACCGGGTGACTGCAGGACATTCGCTAATATTGAGTGGTAGCCAACATAGTGTGTTAGCAAATAAGACAAACAGCTTGGGGTTACTCTTTGTTCTAAAAGTTAAACGTGTGGGAAAGTAATGACAGTTCCTCCATAAAATGCCACGAACATGTCCTTGGGAATAGGTAGACGCTTGGAGGCGTTGGAAATGTCTGTCTTGCCCACCCAAGCTCCGGTCATCCCCTATGGCATAGAGGAAATCAATGAGTTGAGGCTAGGGGTGGGTAATTAATATGGGTTGTCAAAAACCTTCTTAAGCAACGTGATTGTGTTGCAGGGTCTATTAATGCGGACTGAAGGTTCTGACACTCATGAATACCGGACGGGAGCATGACCAAACCTGTGTGGAAATGGTGTGTGAAAACCTTGATGTAGAAGTTGACTAAGTGACGGGAAGGGTGTGCTTGGAGGTAAAACTCCAGGTTGTCGATGCAAACCTTCTCTATGGTGAGGAGAAGTAGAGTCACTTACGTCACGAAAAGACTCAAGGCCCGGATGAATTCTGGGATAGTGAGTTTCTGATTGAGTCTGGGATTCTGGTCTATGGAACGACGGACAGATCATCGTAGTAGTAGTAAGACTTGTACTCTAAGACACTGTGGGAGGCAATCAGTAAGGAGACTAAACTAACCCTTCCAGATGTCTTTGCGTATGGTCGGGACACAATGTACGTGGGAGTGACAATGTAAGCAGATTTGCTAGGGGCGGGATTTGAAGGGATAAAATAACCATTAGAGGGATTTAGGAGCCCTGTGGCTGGGCCGTGCATCAGTGCCTGTGGAGATTCCAGTCTCTCTAGTCCATCGTTGATGTTTTGTATGGAGGCAAGTAGAGTGGATATCAACTGCTTGACTTCATTGTAGTTATCCAGATTACCTGATTGCGAGCTAGAGCCCGGCGGAGGTGTACCGGTAATTTGAGCAGAAGTTTATATAGTTTGGTTTGCGAGCTGTGGCCGGGAATGGAATCCCTAAATGCCGTAGTACAGCTTGTTAATTTTAGGATGGTCCAGGAATGTGGGGAACCAGGGTTAGTAGGCTCCAGATAGTCTGCAGGGGTGCTGGGCCCAGCCGGGGTGGGAAGTCAGATTGGGGTAAGGGGCAGTGAGGTCCCTGTCTTGTTCTGGGATTAGAGACACGCTGAGACCCAAATAGGAGTGGGGTGAGCACAACAAATAATAGCGTAATTCTGTGTCAACTGGCTCTAGCTAAAGCTAAAGGCGAAGAATTTAACTCAACTACCAGGGGGGTGAGGCCCTTAATGCCAAGTGGCTGAGAGAGGCTCTACCTATGATTTGGCCTAGTGGGCAGGGGCCACTGAAAGATGTGGCGGGAACGTTGGCCTCTCGGGGACTGTAAAAAAGAGTCAATATAAGAGACCGTGCTGGGTGAGGCCCTTACTGGTAACCTGGAGACGTTGATGTGAGGCGTTAGCTATGCGTTGTGCCGAGGGGCGTATACCTACATATGCGGATGAAGATGGGTGTTGGCCACACAGAATTGATAACGATGAGGCTAGTTACTGGCTTAGCTGGGAACCAGACTGCCAGTTGACATACCCGATCCGCGAATGGGACAGGTGATGGGTAGTAGCGAGGTGGGTAAATGTACCTTGCTTGGTGTAGAATGAGGTTTCCTTGCCAGAGGAATGAGATACTGGAGAACCTAAAGGGAAAATTATGGTGGGAGGCCAGTTGGAACTGGAATTGGGCTTGACTTGCTATGAATGAAAATACACTTGTATCATGGGGGTAGTTGCTCTTGAGGATGGGCTATGAGTAGGTAACCTGAGGATATAGTCATTAGAATCCTGACCCTACCATGGTGGGTACAAGATTCATAGGACATAAATAAAATATCCCTATAAGTGAGTAGGGTCAGGATCCTAGGCCACTACCAGAGATCGTGGGGGGAGTGTTTAACCGATACTGCGACAATAATGAGGAATAGGCAGAGTCGTGAGTGACCGCTAATTGGTCCTGTGACTTCTGTAGCTAAAATACGTATAGGGAGATATAAAATACCAAGATTTGAGGGTAGTTTGAGCTATCCTGGTAGGACTTAGAATATTTAATTATAAATGCGTTGTGACAGCATGGGAAGAGGGTGTATGTGTGGGGAATTAAAGATCCCCGGGCGTGGGCCTGTGTATGGCCTTGCGGAGGAATTGCGTGCCAGCGTTGGTTGATGTAACATAGAACAGTTAGAGTGGAGTTGATGTAGGTTTAGTAAGTCATGCCTAAATAGCAAGGGTTGGTTAGGATGATGAATTTGATTCAGTAGAATACAACAGCGATGAGAAAATAACCTTTAGTGCATAATACGGGATTATTTGATGTAGAGTGAAGGGGATCATATGATGGTATGGTAAAGCCTGGTACACTAGGGTTTGTACCAGGGAACATGATGATACATATACTGAACATAGGAGTGTGGCGTGTTACTAAA